>NC_133573.1:20221500-20570000 GCF_048773025.1 Camelus bactrianus | reverse complement strand
GTCATCCAGAGTTGTTTGATAGATTATCTGCAGGCACACAGCCTTTTCCAAGGTCAAGTTGAAGATTCTTGTTTGCTGTTTAACTGGGTTGTTTAAAAACTCAGAACAATGCCTGCCTGTTAAATTTTCACTTGTTCTCATGGGGCATTCTGAAGCAAGTTTTCCTATTGACCGAGTGTCGGGACATTTCATCTTCCTGAGTTTCTAAACTCAGCTACCAGGGCTTGGCAATGAAATTAACAGGAGAAGAAATGAGATTTAACCTTAGCATTTACAGACACCAAGGAGATTAAGCCATCTCTCACATCTCCTGAAAAGTGTGTACTAATTTTTCTCTGCATGTCGCAGGCTGGTTATAGCCACACATCTATTCAACTTTCTGCCTTTATTACAGTGGGAAGCTTCAGATACACGCCCCTAAAGTAGAAGCGCAAAGAAATTGTGGCCACTCTTGTCTTTGTTAGCAAATAACCTGTTGCTCCAAGCACATTTTATAATAAAGCCAGCTTCTAAATTGTCATGTTTTATGGATATATTTATTTCTGTTTTTATTGGAAAAACAGGCTTCACAGTTTCCTCTATATATGAGATGACTGATTTTTTTTTATTCGGCCAACTTTTATTTACCTTGCAAAAATGTTCTGGACCAATGTGATAAATTACAGATATGCAAATTCCTTTGAATGGTGTTGTAAGTGTGTCTAGCTGGAGCTGAATAACGCCTTGCAAGTCAGTCTGTGCGCGCTCAGGACCCCAGGGAGCTGATCAAAGCACCCATTCTCTTTCATCCCCGGTATTCTCCTCCAAACTATTTCGATACAATATGTTTCCATGATGCACTTAATGTGCTAGGGACATAGAACTCATTACAACCTAGCTAGTTCTGCCGACCTCTTTGTTCCAAGGCAGAAAGTCAAAGAAAAAAGGAAAAGCGCAGCCAGTTGCCAGCTTTCTGAAATGCTAAAGCATGCGTCATTTTTCACCAGGTCTCGTCTTGATATCCTCAAAAGACAAACTATGAAACCGGCCTCAGCCCTTTCTGGCATTAATTACACTGCTGTCCAGCCGATCTGTTTTTCCTATTATATGCATTTCTCAGCAGGGATTTTTTTTTTTTTGCAAGACTAATGCAGCTGCAAGTTAAACTATGAATGCATTTTTATCACTATGGAAAAATAAGTTGAAAAGGCTGCAAAACATACAGGAAACTTTGTTAAAGATCTCTGGTAGATAAGATTTAGAGTGGGACTTAGGAGGTTTTTGCAACTTCTTTAAACCCTGAAATTGACTAAGTGCCTCAGGCATTTCCAATGCACCCTCAGTGTTCTGTGGAGACACTCACAGTGCCATTTGAAATTCTGCTTTGGTACCCAGATAAATCTTGAAGGTAATACCTTTCAGGGTTTCTGATAAAATTCTAAAATGAAACAGCCTGATCTACACCCAACCAGGAGGTTGCTTCCAAGGAATTTCCATCCAGGGTAATAGCACAGAGAATATAAATTCTATTTCATTTCCTCCATTTCTTGTAGGGTTGATTGGTTGGTGGAAATGGCTGGCAGCCAGTTCTGGGAAAGATTCCAGACCTGACTCCGATTAACCCTCTCTGGTGAAACTCTGCTGGAAACCAACTCACCAGCAATTGCCATTAATCTACTTACTAATTAAGCCAATTCATTTCTAAAGGAGAAAAATTCCTTTCTTTAGCCAAACTGATGGGAGGAAATTTGAAAGAAGCGCCAAACTGTGTAACTGTAATTCAGCCAAGGACTGCTAAAACAAGGTGTTGATATATAGCAGCAGATTTAAAACAAGTTTCTAGGGCAACACTCCTTTGGAGACGGTGGCATATAGTGCATAGTAGATGGAGCTCGAATAATGCTCCACCACGCTATGCCACCCTCTGTCCTTGCCTTGAAAATAACGTCTCTCTTCAATTAAACCCAGTGCCTTTTACGCGCAAATAAATTGCCTAGCTTTCTTTTGCACCAGAGTGTATCAGCTTTATGCGACAGCTACCACCAATATATTTCTTGAGATTTAATAAACAGCTTTAGAAATCTGTAATCCACAGCCTACAGACTGGGCCTGACTGGTAGTCAGGGGAACAGAAAGGCCTGAGTTGGCCGTGACGCATGGAAGAAAGCAAACCGGTCTTTTCAGAAAATGGGACCTGACGTTCTGGAAAGACTAGATACGTGAATCTTCACCTTCATATTTACCAGAAAGCAACACTCCAAAGAGTTTGCACATTTCCTAAAGAATTGTTTATGTACGGCGTTTAAGATACGGCTGGGAGCCCCGTGCCTGTGTGAGATGAGAGTGGACCTCCTTAAGAGAACATTTAAAATCCCCTTCCAGGTTTTACGGTTGACCTTGATGGGGTCAGTTGGTGAGGAGACAGAAAATCTGTTTGACTTCATGTTCTAGACCGCCTGGGTACCTTAGAGAGGGAGTGACACAGGGTTAGTGCCTCAAACTTTTACATTTTAATTGAAGATCGTTCCTTCCCACCCCGAGGAGCTGGGGCACACCGCTGAGCCCAGGAAGTGCCTGGGTGGATTTGGCGGTTGCTCCGGGTCTGTGCGCCCAGCTCACCAAGCACCAGCGAGCGGTTTCCTTAAGGGCTTGGAAAGATGTGCAGAGAGGGCGCACTCAGTGTCCTCTTCAAGTGTGGCATGCTGGTTAGTAGACATCTGGAGAGACAGGGCAGTTATTTTAGAAATGCCTTGGAGATGGTCTCCCTTGTCAGGGAGGCAGGCCTTAGGCCAGGTTGGTGAGGGCCCTCCTTCCGGAGTCCTGCTCTGTGCAGCCCACGGTCCTGTCCTGTTACTCAGTAGCTTCCGTGTCATTCACTGGCATGTTCTGGGGCATCGATGGCTTCCCCAAAGACTCTTCTTCCGGGGTTCCTGACAGCATCACTGAATACATGGGAAGATGAAGAGAATTGAACTTGGTTTTACTTACTGTACATAAACCACTCCCCTCTCCTCACCCAGAGCTCTTTACCTCTTGTTTAGTGGGTCCTCCCAGGCCTGGCCCCAGCTGGGGGGCCTGTTCAGTATCCTGGAGCCAGGAGGGAGGTAAGACAGACCTTCAGCTCCTCCTTGGCCTTCAGAATAGTTCTGTGACAGTCAAGTTTTCCCCTGAGATAGTCTTCCTGATGTGCCAGACTGGAGAAATTGTCTTAGGGGCCTGTGACCAAGGCTAGTAAATGACCTTCCTCTGAAAGTTACCGCCCTAGAATTAGGAGTCATTGTAAGAGAATAAAACAAGGCAAGGGCTGTCTTATGTTTGGGTCCAAGGATCTAACTAAGGTTTGCATTTCCATTTGCACTTTCAATCTTTCCTCCTTAGGAAATAGAAAACTTTGAATGAGAAGGAAAGAAAAGCAACTGGATGGGGGTCTGAAGTTGGGGAATGGGGAAGTTTTGGCCCTCCCTACCCCCAACCACACCCTAGGCTGGGCTCTCTGCTCTGTAGGGAGGGACATTTACCTGGTGTGTAAATTGTGAGGAAAGCGTTGGGGGTCTGAGACAGGAAAGCCACAACATGGGATGTGATGTTCCCGCTTTGAAGAGGGAACAAAGGCCCGGAGCTAATCCCAGTGAAAGCCAGGAGCGTGGAGAAGGCAACAAAGAGTGGCAGCCTGCGGTCACCGGTAGGTGTCAATGTGGACACTTACAGCCGGGGCAGTGGGAGAGGGGAACACAGAGCCAGGCTGTCACTCGAAGGCTTAACATGAACAAAGATAAAAACGCGACAAGCTCAGCTTTCAATGGTGGGGAGGTTCAAAGTGGAGTGTTAGGGAGTGTATCTGGGTCAAGTCTTTTCTGAAGCGGGGCCGCTCCTTCTCCAGCCAAGTACCCACCAGGGAAATCCTGAGGCTTTTTTCCCAACGTAACTTTTCTTACTAAAAGAATTCTTCAGAATAATTCCTGATTCCACCCACAGCCTAAGGGGAAAGAGATGGAGCTTCAAGACTTCTGGATCCCAGAGGCCCAGGTGGCTGCATTAAGCCTTTATGAACTTGAACAGCCTTCCTTAGCTTTTGGGACAAAGGTCATGTACTCTTGCATGCATTTAATGAAAAGAAATAACATTTCCTTTTATGAAACTGTGCATACATGCAGATGAATCTACTTTAGAAAAAGTATTCATCCAACAGAGAAGGTTCAGTAGCAAACCACTGAAGGAATGAATAGTGGAGGCCTGGTAGAATTAAGTATGCCTGTGGTTTCTGAGTCCCTATTAGATGTCAGCAGACAAGGCATTTGCCAGCAAATGAGTCCTTTCTATAATCTGGGAAAGATAATTGGGACTCCTCTGCTAATGCAACTGATTAGCAAAGACCATCTTAGAGAATGAATAAGTGGAAATGACAACAAATTATGTTTATCCTGAGAATACAGACACATTGTGGCCCTTAAATTCTGCTGTTAGAACCAAACTACAAGTCTAAAAAATGACCATATAATAAAATTCTGATTTTCTTTAGTTGAAGTAAGTCTCCTAAATGATAATAATAAAAAAGGATGTAAATATCCTTAAAAGACTAATGACATTTCACAGGTAATGCAATTTAGAAAGAAACACTTCCATGTTTTCTTTTCCAACAATGTGCATTTTTGTAAACTGCTATAAATTGCAATTCAAAAGCACTGATCTCGCCATCCCCAATCATTTTTTATACTGATCAAATGAATGCAGATACTCCCATTTGGGAGGGGCGACATGACATTTCACTTGGCAGTTCTAAACAGGTCACAGACCTTTCACAGACCCTAAGGCAGTGGGAGGGAGCTCTTTACTAAACCGTGTAACCAAATCAAACCAATGGTTACCCCTTTTCAAAACCATTGGAATGGTTTGCACAATGCTATTCACATAGCAGCACAGAAACTGAAAGGATGGTCATCCAATGGAAATTTCTTTCCTTTTGTTTACACTTGCAGAGCACAAAAAGTAATACTTGGAGGAAAACAATGACATTTGCGATGATAAAAATCATAAACAATGAACATGCATTTTGGTTGGCCTGACCCGACATAGCTGTGGCCATCCATTGGTATGTATATATATGCACACGTATGTATATATGTGCATGTATATTTATTGGAGATGTTGCTTTGTTTGAAACTTTAGGCACAAAGACACAACATGGCTGCCCTCAAGATGACCTATTGCTTTCAAGTTGCTTGAACACATCAGAATTTCCATTGTTAGGGTTGATTAATTGAAACTGATAAGTTACCATGAATAAAGATTGTTTTTCTGTTTAATGTGGTGGGCCTGATTTGGTAAATGCCTCATTCATGTAGCTTTGCAGTGCAGCATATGGGCAAGACTCGTTCAGCATCACAAACATATACAATTTATTATGCTTGTATGGGCACAACCAAAAGGCTTTTCTGTGTTAATGACAAAGTTTCAATGAAAAATCCCATTTAAAGAGTCACTAGGAACATGAGGTATGATTTTGTAATTTATTCTTAGAGTTTCCATCTCTGAGTTCTTGTGAGTAGTTTAAAAGATATTAATTTAAATATAGAAAAAAACGCATACCAATCCAAATGTGATACCCTAGCATCAGTCATTGAGAATATAGCAGAATTTATCATAAATGTTACAGATGTAGGAAGAGAAAGTGCCTTTTCATCTGATGTCACCTTGTGTGTTCTGTTACTGATAAAGTTATCATAATGTTTCATTGAGATGCCATCAGTGAGAGCTCACAGCACCCAGTTTACAAGAAAATGCAAAGGATGTTGGTGAATAACATGTTAACTCCCTGATGACTTTTTTACCCCTTAATAAATGAAATCAGAAGACAATATTTAAAAATAATTTAGGGACTACTGCATGAAAATACAGTAGATTCACTAATTTTTTCACAACTTTATTACTGTTAACTTCCTTTACTTTAAAGCTGATGTCACTTTTTAAAACACTAACTACATTAAAAACTGTCATGAATATTTACCGATAAAGGTAAGTTTTGAAACTTTTTCTGATGATGTCGCACAGAAACGTTTCTCCTCTTTTTCATCAGGGCTGCTCATGTGATCACCAGAAGAACAATAACAACAAAAATATATGAGACACTTGCTAATGAACTAAAGCAATGACTGTATCAAACCATCAAAAGGATCGTTACCATATTCAGCCTTTAATGTCTTATCAAATAAATTCTCTGGTCATTCACATCCATGAAACAGTTCAAGTTCACCCAACATTTCTCAATTAAATTAGATGCATAATCTCAGTTCAGCTCTTCTGGAGAGTAATAAACCACATTGGTCACAGCTGACCACAGCTCGCATGCAATTCATAAAGGCCTGGGTGTCCACTGGATGGCTGATCAGTGCACCGTCACTTGTAAAATTCCCTCCTGCATTTTGGAGTGATAATCTGTATCTAATTTTTAAAGAAAAATTTACTCTCCTTTCACTCTTCTGAGGCCAACTTCTTTTCGGGACCTGAATAGAGATCATTGGTGTAACAGTACCAAGTAGCTTTGGTATGTGTGTAACAAAAACCCACCTCTTTGTAGAACATAACAAATTATGCGATGTTCACAGATGCGCTTCACATTGTGCCTTTTGTGAGAAAATCAAGGCCCAGCCCCCGTCTTTATGAAAGCCTGGCTCCCAGTGCAATCTGCCCTCGTCCTAGGGAAAATCATTAGACCTAATATGGAAGCTTCAGATAGTTATTTAAAAGGGGATTTTTCATTCGGACTTTCAGCCTTTGTGATTTGTGTAAGTTATGAATTTGAAGTTACAAGCAAATTTGTTCCTATAAACAAGCAAGGAGGATTGAAACTTCAGTTGCTCCCCTAGCCCACATTTGATGTTTGGATATTTATCAGAAATGTTGTTTTCACACAATGTCATGCTTGAATTTATAGGCAGCCAAAGAAATACAGTAATTTTTCCATTACAATTTTTTAAATGTACACACCCCAAATACTTTATAGCTATTTTTCTATAGTTAGGCTTTTTGTGATCTTTACGGGGGAAGAGGCTACTAACAGACAACCCTGATTGTAAGGAGGTAGCAATTTCTGCAGAAATGGTGACGACCACAGAGAGGCCATCTCAGGTTCGCCCTGCCTCATGGGCCCTCCATAAATCCTGGTAGGACTCACTGAATGTGCTAGTCTCTGAGTGTCAGACTTAGAATAGAAATTCCAAGTCCTGAGAAGACCCTCTGCATCCTCAGCTCCTAAAATTTTGCTCATAAAGTCTCTGTGGAATGAATGAATGAACGAGCAGACAGAATGTGAAACCTAGGAGGTTGAGTAGTGTGGTCGCCTTTCCAGTTGCCTCCCACACTGACTGGTCTTAGTCACAAGACTTGCTTTGACTCACGAGACAGGAGCAGACGTGGTGCCAGCTGAATTCCACAGTCCTGGTGCAGTGGGTGGAGCTCACTCTTCTTTTCGCTGCTCTTAAGAACCCTGACACAACCATGAAAGCAAGATTGGGTTTGCCTAATCAGTGATGAGAAATATAAGGTATGGTTGCCCCTGTCACCCCAGCAGCCAGCCAGCCTAAGGCCATCAATGGCCAGCTAACCACAGAATATGAGCGAGTCCCAGCAAGAGAAGGCAGAGGACCTACCGCCTAGGCGCAGGCATGCATCAAGGCCCAGGAGCATGCAATAGCCTGGAGTCGTGGGGAACAGGAAGTCACCTGCTCTGACTGGATTAGAGAGCTCCTGGCGGGAAGAGGTAGGGATTATGCGTGGCCTTATATGCTCAGCTGAAGAATTTACTGTCATCCTGAAAGCCACAGGCATCTATGGAAGGATTAAGCAGAGGAATAACAAAGTGTGTCAGAGTGAATCAAAGAATGAAATCCTTAGGGACTCCAACACATAAGACTCAGAGCAGGAGCAGGATTGCGGAACCAGGAGAGACTGGGGAGGATGCTCTGAGAACTGGGGGGAGGAGGATAGAACAGGCTGGTATCTTGGGGTCAAGAGGAGAGCATCTCAAAAGATGAGGGAGGCTTATTAGCAACAAAATGCAAGGGGTGTGGCCAAGTGAGAGGAGACATACTGGGGACACTGGAAAGCCTATTCCACACCTGGAGGATTCTGGTCACCTAGGGAGGAGCCAAGTCAGGGAGCTGTGGAGCCAGAAGCCACGGGGAGTAACCTGGGGCTGGAGAAGGAGAGAGAGCAGGTCCCGATTTCCCTCTGGGGGTGCTGACATTAAAGGTGAGGAGGAGCAGAGGGTGCTCACTTGAACAGGAAGGGGAGGGGTGAATAAGAAAAGGAGGCATCGACACATTTATAGGAAGAGAGCACTGGACACGGTGGGACTCTTAAGTCTGAAGACGAATGGGGAGGTTGTCAGGTTATAATCCAAGTTCATACAATCACAAGTCTGAGTGGAGCGAACTTCAGACTCAGTTTTACTAAACATTTATTGATTACTTACTGACTGCCAGGAAAGTGGCAGGCACATTTATATGCACTAGCCGTATCACATTTGATTCCTTAACACTACAGTGTATTTTGAGGTGGGAGGAAGTAGCTTGCCTATGAGTCAAGGATAAACGTCTCCATTACGTGGGAAGTCAACGGCAGAACTCCTAATCCTAAAATGTGATGCCAACTAGAAATACAAGGTCCCTGAATGCAGCTGGGATGGTGGCTGTCCAGCTACTGAATGTGGATGTCACACAGAAGTTATTAAGTTGCCCTCCTGTCTTTAGCTTCCTAGGGCTGCTATAACAAAGTAACATAAGCCAGACAGCTTAAAACAATACATATGTATTCTCTCCGAGTTCTGGAGGCTGGAAATCTGAAATTGAGGTGTTGGCAGGACCATGCTCACTCTCAGACTCTGGGCAGAATCTCTCCTTGCCTCTTCCTAACTTCTGGCAGTGGCTGGACATCCTTTGCGGGGGTGGCTCCCTGGCCTCTCTCCAATCTCTGTCTCTGTCATTACATAGGATTCTCTCTGTGCATCTCTGGGTCCCAACTTCTCTCTTCCTATAAGGACACTGGTCATGTTGGATTAGGGCCCACCATAAGGACCTCATCTTAACTTGATTACATCTGCAAAGACCCTGTTTTACAAATAAGGTCACATTCACTGGAACCGGGGTTGGGGTTTCAACAAATCTTTTGAGAGAGAGGACATAATTCAACCCAAAACACATCCTTTCTCATTGAAGGTAATTTATTCCCTATTTCACAGACAGAACACAAGGGGAAAGGACTCTTACTAAGATGCACCAGAGACTTTTAAGATGTTCTTTTAAAAATGGTAAATATTGGTAGATGTTTGATGCATGCTTTTGATGCACAGGATAACAATAAATGTGGCCATTGTTTACAAAGGGGAAGTGTTCTTAGAATAGATTGAATACTTAAGGTAAGGCTGAAATCAAATGAAGGGTCTTTGGCCTGGAAACATGAAGAAACCTGGTTTGAACATACAGGAATTTTTTGGTGGGGGGAGGAGGAAGTACACTGTAACAAGTTCATGATTAGTACAATGTATGGATGTGATAAATACAACTGAAAAAGGAAAAAACCCGAAGACATACTGGGCAAAACAAGAAAAACATTTCTCAGGTAAAGAAGTGTAAAGCAGTGAGCAAGACTCTTGGACCCAATTGTGTCTCCTCCAAAGACACCACAGAGTCCTAACGTCCAGTCCCTGTGAATGTGACCTTATTTGGAAGTAGGTACTTCATTGCAGATGATGGAGATAAGATGAAGTCATTAGGGTGCACACTAATCCAGTATGTCACTGTCCTCATAAAAAGGGGAAAGTACACACACACACAGGGAAGCCAATGTGAAGACATGGGAGAAGACTGCCATGTACAAGCAAAGGAACACCTGAGGTTCTGGAAGCTGAGAGAGCAGCATGGAACATGCTCCTCCACCCCCACCCCCCACAACCCTCAGAAGGAACCAACTCTGCTGATGCCTTGATTTCAAACTTCCAGCCTTCAGAGCTGGGAGACCATGAATTTCTGTGGTTTAGCCAATCAGGTGGCTTTCTTTTGTTACAGCAGCGCTAGGAAACACATGCACAGGCTGAAACCACAGGCCTGTCTAATTCCAGCTGCAGAAGTTCATTCTGACAGCCAGGAAGAAAGCCCCCTTTTTGTCACAGAGGCTAAATGTGCTCCATGTTGGGTGAAAGAACAAATCACTCCTTGAAGACAGAAGTATGAATGAAAGGAAACTGGGAGAAAAAAATAGTTTCTAACCTGGGGCTCAGGCTTTTGAGAAAGCTATGGGTTTAGGGAGGCTTGGAGGCAAAACTTACTTCACTCAGAGGAACTAAGCCAAGCCACTGGATAGCTTCAAGACCCTAATGTCACAGCAGAAGGGACACCCCAAACTTAAAAGAACTGTGTAGACTGAGAGTGAGGAGCAGAAGTGTGTGCAGTCACAGACCTGTATTTAGGAAATCCTGCATTCAGGTTGGAGGCCTGGGGGTGGGGAGGAGAGCGACAGTAAGAGCGAATGCATATGAATGACTGAATGATGGAGAGAAACTTGAGCCTGTAAACCAAAGTTCTAAAATAAATAAAAGAACAGAAAGATAAGGTATCAGAACACAAATTCACTTAAGTTGGTGAAACAGTCTGACAAAGATTTAAAAAACATGTATGTTTAGTATGCTCAAAGAAATAGCAGATAGTGCCCACTAAAAAAAATAAATTATGATAGAAAACAGGCCAGAATAAAATAAGAACTGGTGGCTATGAAAATGAATCCATTTAAAGTCTTGGGAAATTTTTTTTTTTTTGAAGTCACTAAAATGAAAATACAACATAGGCTAAATTGGGCATAGCTGAAGAGAGGATTAGAAAATTGGAAAAGGTAAGATTGAGGAATCCAGACATATGCACAACAGAGAAATACACATAAAAATCAGAAAATTTAGGTTAGAGGCATGAGAAGAGATTGTGAGGTGCTTCAGAAGAAAATAATGTAGAGAATGTTACACAAGCAATATCTGAAAAGATAGTAGCTGAGAAATTTCTAGAAGTAAAGAAAGATATGAGTCATCAAATCCAAATTATACTCTGAATATTTATAAAGATAAAATATATTTTATACAATGAGTACATTGTAGTAAAACTACAGCCCATCAGGAATAAAAACTACATTGTAAAATGACTATAACAATAAAAAATGTTAAAAAAAAAAAAAAGAATAAAAACTAAACCTTAAATGCTACCATAAAGAAAACACAAAATGACCATTAACAGTTAACAAATTGACAACAGACGTCAATAACCCTAAGAAGAGGCTCAAAGGCAATGGTATAATAACAAAATGTGGAGGAAAAAATAACTGCCAACCTAGAATATCGTATCTTGCTAAACTGTCCTCAAGAGTGAGATAAAATTAAGACAAACAGAATTTACTATCAATAGGTCCTCACTAAACAAATTTTTGAAGTAATGTTACTTTTTAACATACACATATACTAAAATATAAGATATACAAATATACTAAAACATAAGACATATACATAAACATTCACACCAAAATAAAAGAAATAGAGCTTGTGGCTTTCAGACCCACCAGAGGAGAAACAATATAACAATATCAATCCCCAAGAAAGCATGAAAACAGACATTAGGAAGTAAAGCAAAATATTAGGAAGTAAAAAGTGAGATAGTAGAAATAAGTCTAAATTTATCAATAATTATAATTGTTGTAAATAGAATTCATTCATTAAAAAGTAGATATTATCAAAAACTAAAAAGTAAAATATCTAATTTTAAGTTGGTTAAAAGAGAAAAATCAAATATAAAGAATTATAAAATGACTAAAAATAAAAGGATGGGAAAAGAAATTTAATGCAAATGCTAATAAAAAGGAAGTTATTACAGTGTTATTTATATCAGATACAATAGAATTTGAGGCATCAAGGAATTACAAGAGATACAGAGGAATATTGTATACAATGAATCACCAAGGAAAAAAATATAATAAATTAGGATGCATTTTATGCAGACTTGAAAGATGTTAAACAGAAATCAACAGTTATTAAGAGAAACCAATAAATTCTCAATTACAGTGAGATATTTTTACATTTTTTCTCAGAAAAATAAGATATTAAGCATAAAATAATTAGAATAGAAAACATTTGAACTAACAAATTAACAGGATGACCGAATAGGTACAGAATTCTGCACTCAAAAAATAGAAAAGAAAAATTACTTTCAAGTTTGTTTGGAAAGCTTACAAAGTACTCTCAAAGGAAATCTGTACAAATTTCCAAGGATCAATGTCTTACACTACTCCAGATCCTCTGACTTAAATACAATTAAATTAGAAGTCATTATTTAAAGTAAAGCAATCACAACAAAGTATGTTTAAAATCTCCCATTAACATGTGAGGTAATCTTGATGGCAATAAAATATTTAGAACTAAGCAAAAATTGAAGTATTATATGTCAAGATTTATAGAATAGAGCTAAAATAGTTTTTAGAGTCATAAATGCATTTTTTAAAAAATAAATGAGTAAGGTGTAGGAAAAACACACAGAAAAATATCTTTCAAAAATAGAAGACAATAATAGAGAAAAATAAATCAGAAAACCCAAAAATAGCAGAGTGAGTCAAAAACCCCAAAAATTTGTAGTACTTTATTAAAGACTAAAATTTGTATAATACCTCTAGCAGGATTAAGAATAAACAAATGGTGAATATATTAAACAATGTTAGGGACAGAAAAGGGGACACAATTATGGAGATTATGGAATTCATAGGAGAATATAATTAACAAGTTTATCTCAACATATTTGAAAACCTAGATAAAATGGATTAATGACCTAGAAGAAATGTTGCTGAAACTGACTTATAACCATTAAAGAAACTAAATTGGTATTCAGAAATCTCTCCCGCCTTCATAAAAGACACATGGTCTGTTGGCCAGATAGTAAAAAACAAAAACAAAAACAAAAACAAAAACAAAAACTATCAAAGAACAGATAATGCTATTTTATACAAACTTTAGCAGTCTCAAATAAGGGGTGGAGCTAACCAATTCTATGAGTCAAGTATAATTTTTATATCCAAACTAGATAAGGGTAGTTCAGGAGAAAAATTATATAGACCAAACTCAGAAGAAAAATCTTAACTTTAATTTTCTACTATTTTATTTATCTATGAACACAAATTAGGAAATGCACATATGATTCAATATAAGACATTTTTAATGTATTTCAACACTAACAGATTAAAGGAGAAATATCACAATTATTAGCTCAATAGGTAGAAATAAAAGTTGGCCATCAATTTGTTATAAAAACTCTTAGCACTTGCAATAGAAGACAGTATTATTGACTTGAGAAAGAAGAGCTATGACAAACCTAAATGGACATTATACTTAATGGTGACACTTTAGAAACTGTCCTATTAAGAGAGAAACAAGACAAGGGGGACACTGACTGTTCTATTCAGTAGCATACTGACAATCCTAGCCAGTGCAATAAGAAAACGAAAAAAAAAGCGGTGCACAAAGATTGGGTGAGACAGTCTTTTAAGTTCTAGATGATGTGATTGTCTAATAAAAATGAGAAGAGACTTTTCAGACAAACTTTTAGACTCAACAGAGTTCAGCAAGTTTATTGGAACAAACATCAAAATATACAATCAAATACTCAACAGTAATAAACACTTAGAATATGTCATAGAAAAACAAAGATTTCATTTGTAATAGTAACAAAAACTGTAAGATAGTTACATTTATTAGTTACTTAGGAACAAATCTAATAAAAGAAGTGTAAGACCTTTATGATGATATTACAAAACATCATTATAAAGAAGATACATAGGAATCTCCAGATCAATGCAAAGTTATATTCAGAGCTGGGAGGACTCACTGGTACAAAAATATTTGTTCTTTCCAGATTGAGCCTTAAATCAAAATGTCAACAGTTTTTTCATGGATCTTGAAATGATAAACCTCAAATTCATACAAAAAGCAAAAGACCCAAGAAAGGCTAAGACGATTTTGAAGAATAAGATGGAGGCACTTACTGTGCCAGATACCAAAGTTTTATTTTAAAGCCAAAGTTATTAAGACCCTGGCATTAGAGCAGTAAGACAAATAGGTCAACTGCAGAGAATGGAGAGCCTAGAAAAGGTCTAAGCTTGTGTGGAAACACAACATGTGTCAGAGGTAGCATTACAAACCAGGAGCGGGGGAGATATACGGTGGTGGGGCAATCAGCTATTCTATTGGAACAAAAAAGTTACACTCCAAAATCATACCAAATAATAAATAAATTCCAAAAGACGATGTAGAACTACCTTTATTAACTCAGAGTAGGACAATTTATCTAAAAAACATAATAAAAGAACAATGCATAAATTAAAAGATTGAAAACATAATTATCTGAAAAAAACTTTGAACCCACAAAAGACATCAAAAGCAAAGTTAAAATACACACCAGAAATAATGTGAAGATATTTGTGAAATATAAAACTGACAAAAGGTAAACATTCAGAATTTATAGAAACTCCTACAAATCAATAAGAAACATATGAATAACCACATCATATAAAAGTGCTCAACTGCTAATAACAAGCAATTCATAGAAGAGGAAACCAAAATAAATAGTCAAATAACAATCATTCTCACTAGTTATTGGGGAATTTCAAATTAAAAAAATGAGGGGGTATAGCTCAGGGGTAGAGCATTTGACTGCAAATTTTAAAATGAGATATAATTTCACATCTATCAGGTTGGCAAAAATTAAAAAACTATGGCAACCTCAAGTGTTAGTAAGAATATGGAACAATACAAACTCATAAACTACTGGTATGAGTCTAAATCATTGTAACCATTTAATAGCACAATTTGACAGTATCTGGTAAAGTTAAAGATGGCTATATATTCTTCAACTCAGCAATTGCATTTACTCTAGTGAAACTCTTCAATGTAAGACTATGAGGCATGTACAGGGATGTTTATATAGCAGCTGTGCTTTTGACTGCAAGAAATTGAGAACCTGAATTCACAACAGGAGCGAGAATATACTATAGCATATCATACAGTGAATATACTTATACAACATGTAAAATAAGTGAACTCAAGCTGCACGCAGCAAGACACTATAATTAAATTTCCAAAACATAACATTTATGGGGCAAGAAAGAATACATACATTCCACGCTCATGTATACAATGCTTGAAAACATGCCAAATGATGTTACACATATGTCACGCGTGTGTAGAAATACTATGAATTATGCAAGATTGACCAGTGCTAAAATCAGGGCAGTGGTTACCTCTGGGGAGGGAGGGAGGGAAATGGTTTTCGGGGGCTTCAAATCTTCTTCCTATTTTCTTTCTTTAATGAATCAATCGTGGCAAAATCTAACAAGAGTCAGGGGGTGTTCAACATGTAATTCTGTGTTTTCTGAATATTTGAAATATTTCATGATAAACATACAAAAAGTTTCTACAGTAAATATGTCTATGAGGACATTAAGCCTTTCCTCAGTTCATTCTTACGGATATGAAAACACAGATAATAAGATTATTTTATAATTTTTCGTCACTCTAGCTTACATTTGTGTAGCATGTAACAGTACCCAACACACTTCTCCCTACAGCCTACTTTTTCCCATATGATTGTTTCATGCAAGAAGAGGAACGTACATTAAAGAATCGGGACCAGCCAGGAATGTGATAGGCTGATGACTGGAGCTCAGGGACACTGACCCAAAAATCCCCACTTTTCTGATCTCAATTTATTCCCTCGAATTCCAAAACTGGGGTTCCTCCCGTTGAAAGGAGTATTCACATAGAAAGCAAACTGTGGTTATAGCAGGGGTGGGGGCGGTTTGGGGAGGGCTAGATTAGGAGCTTGGGATTAACACATACACATTACCATACATAAAACAGACAGACAACAAAGACCTATTGTATAGCATAGGGAGCCATATTCAGTATCTTGTAACAAGCTGTGCTGGAAAAAAATATATGTATGTGTATGTATAACTGAATTGCTTTGCTCTACACCTGAAACTAACACTGTAAATCGACTACACTTCAATAATAAATAGGAATTTAAAAAAAAAAAAAGAAGAAAGGAATCTTCATAGGGTATTTTTCACATACAAAGACATCATTCCCAGCTCAGTTAAGGGTACACTTGCTATGCCCATGAATTAGCATAAATCCATACACAGTATCTTCTAACATTTTGCCATTTCTCTAACAGAACCATTCCTAAATTTAAAAATTAATACCCACTTGTCTGGACACTAATTAAAATCTTTCTCAGTATTTTGTTACCATCATAAAGGCTGATATGGTTTATAATGACTGTTAAGTAACCGGGCAGCAATGAGCAGCTGAGGTTTGGGATGAAATCAGTGGCCACAGGATCCAGAGAGGCTGCTGGGATCCAATTCGTGGTCCAGTGACTGAGTAAGAACACACACCAGAAAGCATCCTTGCATCATGCTTCGGATACCTCTAAGTACCAGTTTGGGGCATCATTAGGAAGACGCTTAGTGGCATTTATTGAATGAAACACTGTCTACATATACTTAAAAGCATCACCTGACTGAATGACAAGACAGCCCATCAAATTAGTAAAGTACATATTGAATATGTATTCGTTGTGACCTTTCTATTAAGTTGTTACGATCTTACAAATTCAAAGGCCCGCCTACTTATTTCAACTATTAACACTATCTTCAAAATATGAATTATCCTTCATTTTCATTTCTCACATTTTTCAAACCCTTATCTGACCTACAGATGAGGCTTCAGTTAAATAGAGAGCTGTGGATTTTTGGGATTAATTCTCAAATCCAACTGTCATCTTGAGTCTTCTCTATGGCACTGAGAATTCAGTGTACTTGGAAAGGTATGTTAAGAGACACAATGCTGATTATCCAGGATTTAATGTGTTATTTCATATCCTAAACCCCATGCCTTGAATAGAAAATGTCTCTGGAATATATGCATAAAAAGCCAGAAAAACTCCTAAAGAAAGGTAGTTGAGAGTCAGCCCAAGTCTCAAAGACAAGGATGACATATATAACTTAGAAATACAACGTTTGGATTATAGGAAATTGGTGACAATAAGGGACATAGAAAAACTGGTGACAGTGACATCTTAAACATTAACAGATCCTTTAATACATTATATTTAGTAAATCAGATTAGTCCTGTTTTAACATTTTTAATAGCCCTCAGTCACATGCTAAGTGATGTTATTTATTGTTTGTGTATATATGTGGTGCATAGAGGAACATTACAAAGTATGTATTTGAATATGAATACCTTACTGAATTATATTCATTATAGCTGAAGTGGAGAAACAATATGTAAAACAATGCTAACACTTACGCCTGAAATTCTTTTCTTTTTATCTTTTAAGCTCCAATTTCTTCTGTCATTTTTAAAATTATCTTTGTGTTTAAAACAAAAAAGGGCAACTGAACTCCACTCTATTAATACTTACTTTTATAAATTGGTGGGTAGATAATAAACTCAGTAAAGAAAACACTTTTCAGGTCCAAAGTTTCAAAGGGTGAAAAGAAAGTTTTAAAGATCCTATCCAATGTATGGCGATCGTTGTACTATTCTCTAAAAGCCTTTCAAATCACCTCTTCCATGTTTCTTCCCTAAAAGTCTCAGAATTAACAACACAATGTAATCTAGGTTTAAATTTGGGTTTCTCCTGCGTTTCAGATATTCATGTTTGCGCTTTCTCTTACCAACCAGCCACTTAAAGAGTCACTGTTACTCTGAGGTTTTATCTATGAGATTCGTGTCTTTGGGGCTCATTAGGAACATTTCCAAAGATTACAATGTCAACAGCACCTAATTACTGGACTGTGAGAAAGGTCTTCTTGAGTACATAAAATCTGCAGCAGTGCACGGTACACAATGAGCAGCTCAGATCCCAAATTTTATCACAGGTAAGCAGCAAACAAATTAATAATGTTACCTGGGATCTCTTGGGATAATTACTATCGTGTAAAAAACGGCTTTGGAATTCTGCAGATAGTACTGGACCTCATTTTTTCACTCCCCTATATTAACGAGGATTTATTTATCTCTTAGCCTTCTGTGCTACACAATTCATTCTGTTGTTCTTGCTAGAATTTTTTTGGAGTAAAGTTTGCTGCATAACAAAAAATCAATTTAAATTTGCTTAAGAAAGACATATCACCTCATGTAACATTGCTTTAAGTCATATTCCATGTTTAATTTTGCTCTTTTCAAAATACTTACTGTATATTTTGATGGATTTTATTCTTACTTATGCTTGGTTGACAGTTACTAAAGAATGTGAGAGACAGACTAGTTTGTTTAAAGCAGTAGCCTGCTGCTGAGGACATTACAGGTCTCGTGTAGTGGATCAACATGCAGGTTTGCCAGCCTTTATTTTGGGGACCCAGGGATTACCTTGTGCACAGCTCAGGAGGAGAGGTAGGGGTGCAGTTAGCTAGGCACGTCACTGATGTTAACTCACTGAATCCTCATAACTAAGCTAGGAGGTCACCTTCTCCATTTTACACAGCCAAGGGAGCTGAGATGAAGTCACCCAGTGAGTAAGTGGCTGGAATGAGATGGGAACCCAAGTCTGTCCACCTCCAAAGCTTTTCTGTTACATCACATGTTTTCCTACAGTGTGTGCGGTTGAAAATGGGACCGCACATTGTCATGCATGAGTCTTCGGACAAATCAACATAACTGGGTGGTGACAAGCCTGGGCTCTGGGACAACACTGTCTGGGTCTGAGTTAAGCCTTACTTATAAATAAATAATCTGTTTATTTGCAGTCATAACCCTGGCAGCTTACTAAACCCTTCTGTATCCAACTGTCTCCTCTGCAGACTTGGGAAAGCAAGAGTGCCGACCTTATAAGGTTTTTGTGACAATTAGGGTTAAAACTAGAAAGACATTTAGAACAGTACCTACAACCCACGAAGTGTTAGTTATCCATAATTTTCAAAAGTCTTGTGGTATGAAAGTACAATGTGAGAACCTCAGTCTTTGACACAACCCTGAAGATCCTGTTAGTGGAGGGGAGAAGTAGTCAATAGGATATTTAAAATATTTATATTCTATTTACATAGTTTATAAAACAGAACTCAATGCAACACTGACTTTAAGGAGCTCAATTTGGCTTCTGTCCCCAGGTAGGTTACAGTAACCTCCCATGTTACAGAAAGTAATAACGGTTTGTAAGTCAGGTACATACTAACCATGTAGCTAATCACCTATTTGATGATGTATTTGTCAATTACTGTTTGAAAACACTAATAATGTATTAAACTATTTCCTAGGGGTCCGAAGGGGGTGTTCAATCTTCTGAAGTACCTGAGAAGTTTGGGGTGATTTGTTTTGTGAAGACAATTTGGCCCTTTAAGCTTCTAGTATGAATGCCACTCAGTTGCCATAACCATTGAACACTGCTATCTAATGAAAAAAATTCATTTACTCCCCAAATTACTAAATCTGTCATTCAATTTCCTTCTGGCACTCATTTATTGGTTGTTCTTATCCATTAAAAATAGAAAATTAATTTTTAGTAAATTTTGATTTCATTGGAACCCACTTAACCAGAAATTTCTGTTAATGGGATGATTTCCCCACACTAACTTAAGAACAGGAGGTGTCAACGTTACATCAGAGATTTTGTAGAAAGACATTTCAGGGTTCTGTCCAGAGGCTTTCTGGGTGCAGTTGTCACATTCAGAATGACACGCCTAGTGGCGTCCTGCAAAATTGTGGATCATCAAATAGCATTTACTTTCAATTTTATTAGTAAGGCCAAAAAGGGGGCTTTCAGTAGACAGGGTGGAAATGACTCTACGCTTGGCATTCTCAGGGCAGAGGACACGACCGGGAGTGACAATGCTGTTTTGGCAGAGGCTGCCTCATGGCCCATGTGGTCATCAATGTTGGTTTGTATTCACTCCAAATGAACCTTTGAAAATGGTCTGCTTGGCTGAGAACAGTCAGTTTTGGATGTAAAATCCTCAACTCAATTTTTGGGGAAGGGACTGTTGCTGTGAATTAAACTCTCTAACTAAAACACCAGGTCAAACACAGGTTCCAAATTAAACAAGCTCCATTTTAATAATAAATCATTAGAGTCTCTCTTCTCCTAACACATAATGATGTTTTAGAAATGATGTTTAGAAATAAGTTACTGTACGGGTTGGAATTTCCAACAACTCAACAGATCTAATCCCCGATTTAAATGCTGATGTCTTTGAAAGGTTGCCACGGTCTTAGCAGGCAGCTGCGTGCTCTGGAGTCCAGTCTTGGGGGTCACTGTGATCTAAAATGCCAGCCCAGGAGGCAGCCAGCAATGTGACCACAGAGATTCCTCTGTACCCAGGGCAGACGCATGTGAGAAAGATACTGCCTATACATGTCAGCAGTACAGAAAAAGGCTCTCCAATGCACAGAGACCCAGAAGAGACGTTCCTTTCTGCCAAAGCTCAATCTAGTTCTCAAAAAGTAGATGATTTTAAGCTCTTATCACACACTTCCTCTGTGCATAGAGATTCATTATGAAAGTCTACTTTTAAACATTCCAGGAGATGAAAAACAGAAATGACTGACACCCTTTGATTAGTATCAATAATAATAATTCAAACTAATCATGTCATATTTTGTTAACCCAACTTGTTTTTTTAGAGAAAAGCAAGCACAGTTGTTTCATAAAGATTTACAGAAACTTATGGACAAATGTACTGCCACCTCTAAAGGGGTCCAATCTGAGGCCCCGCAAGGACTGAAGGGAGACAAGGATGCTAGAAATAGTCGTACTTTTCTCCTAAGTATTAAATTGGACAATAGGAATTTAACAGGAGCTTCAGGTTTGCTGGCAGTTTAACAAAGAAACATGGATTCCAACTGAGACAGTTTCTAGGTTTGAAATATGACTCAATTCATTTTCAGTTAGCAGAGATCAATATTCAGAAACACATATTAGCGTTCTTTTATCCACCATATCTAAGCATTAATTTTACAAATTGGCTGAAAAAAGTCTTGCATTCACCCAGAAACCAAACATCTTAGGATGGCAAAGAAAAGTGATATTACCCTTGCTTACATACCCATCCCATGTGTGAATGTTTTCCTGCAACAATAAGGTCCTTACCCTTCAGTGAAAGCTGAGAGGATATCTGATCGCTGACCAGGTCTACATACTTGTTGTCCATCTGCAGGTAAATCAAAAAGTTCCATTACTGAGCTTGAATAATACTGACAGATTAAATGTTTCATAGGGAAGAAATAATCTACCTACCGAAGACGAGTGATGAACACTTCCAGAAGACAGTGACTCTGTTACCAAGTTCATTTTGGACTGCACAAGTAAGGGTTTAACTTTCTGAAAGACACAGACAGTATGTACCGTGTTATCCAGGGGCAATAATGATCAGCCCAAAGGGATGGAGAATGTTCTTCAACCCTGAGTTAACCAAGATGTGAAAATTATGCTCCTAACTTATTTGCTGGGGAAATCCTTTTTTTTAAATCCAAGGAATAGATCCCTTCCTGACTCAGGCTACTTTGAGAGAAAATTCAAGAAAAATGTTTTCCTTGTTGTCTCTTCTGACTCTACTTCCTTCCGATTATCCCTATGCCATCTGGGATTTACTGACATACGTGGTCAGGTACTACACAGCCTAGGGCAGCCTGGATCCTGGAAGCTACACTGTAGTGGTCCTGATTCCCAGGAACTGAATGGTGAAAAGCAAAACGTTTTTCGAAGAACTAAAATCCAATCACGTTGTTCCTTGTAAGTTCACAACTAAAACAAAATGACACAGAAATACCAAAGGTTGAGCAAAGTTAACAGTAAAAGACAAACAAGAAGACATTAATAGAATGGATAACAGACAATTTAGAATTCAGGGCTAGACAGAACCCAACAAGCTATGAATGAAAAGTCTAATCCATAAAAAAGATATGACAGTGAAGCATCTCCCTGAGCTGAATGAGAAAGTAACATAATATATAACACACAGCAACAGCGAACAATCCTCGTGAGCTTTTCCTTGACAGCTACACCTACTAGCTTGTAGAGCACAGCCTCAAACCTTAAAAAGAAATCTTTGCCATTGATTTATTTAACTAAATGTCTGGCATCTTTTTGGGTCTCTGGATTCTGAGATAAACTACTGGCTCAAGACATTCAAGAAATACAATTCAACAACACCCCAAGCAAAATGCTAGCGGATTTTTAAAAAAAGAAATTGACTTGTAGATTCTAAAATGTATATGGAAGTAATAAGGATAGAGAATTGCCAAGACAATCTTGGAGAAGAGGAATAAAACTGAAGGATTTATACTACCTAGTTTCAAGACTTACTATAAAGTTATTAATTAAGAATGGTATAGTATCGGCAAAGGGACAGACAGATACATAGACCAACAGAACAAAATAGAGGGTTTTGAAATAGACTCATATACACATAACCAATTGATTTGGAACAAAGGAGCCAGTAAAATTCAATGGGAAAAGAAAGATCAAAATTATACCATAAGAAGTCTATGTGGAATGTGAGATATAGTTCTACAATCTGCAACAGAAAGAGCTAAGTTGATCTTTATTAAAATTAGAAACTTCTTTCAAAGGACATTGTTCTGAAAATGCAAGGAAAAACTACAGACTAGGGAGAAATATTTTCAATACATACATCTGACAAAACACATATGTATCCAAAACCCATAACAAAATATTGTAACTCAGTAAAAACTAAAAACAGACAAAAGTCGGGAGAGGAGAGACTGGGGAGTTGTTGTTTAATGGGTATAGAGCTTCTGTTTTGTAAGATTAAGGGGGTTCAGGTGATTGGTCCCACAACAGTGTGACTGTACTGGACATTGTTAAACTATACATTTAAAAATGGTTACAATGTGGAGGGGGGAGTATAGCTCAGTGGTAGAGCATATGCTTAGCATGCATGAGATCCTGGGTTCAATTCCCAGTACCTCCATTAAAAAAAAGGTTAAAAAAAATGGTCGGGATGGCAAATTTCATTATGCGTATTTTACCACAATTTTAAAAAAAGTCTTGGATAGTCTTTTTACAAAAGAAGATCTAAGAATGGCCAATAAACACATGAAAAGATGCTTAAGATTATTTATCAGGGAAATGCCAAGTTGACACTTCAATGGAATACTATCTTAGGATGGTTAAAATTTAAAAACTGACATTATCAAGTTAGCAAAGATGTGGAACAAAAGAAACACTCAAACATTGCAGGTGGGAGGGAAAATGATACAATTACTGTGGAACAGCGGCAATTTCTTATAAACACATATACTCCTATATCGCAGCCATTCTATTCTTACGTGAGACTTACAAAAACATATTTCCACAAACGACTTGCACAAGAATGTTTATAGGTGCTTTTTAGTGTCCACCAGGAGGGGAAGGGATAAACAAATTATGGTTTATTCATACAACAGAATACTATTCAGTCAGTACAGACCACAGGATACCATTGACATGAATTTTAACAACAGGCAAAACTAAGCTGTCATGAGAGAAATCAGAACACGTTGGTTTGACGTGGGGAGGTATTGTCTTTCAGGGATGATGGAAATGTCCTACCCCTGCATTGAGGTGACAGCTACACACAGGTAAAAACTCTTCACATGATAACCTTAATATTGGTGCACTCTACCTATGTAAAGTACACCTCAAGAGTCAGAAAATGTTAAACTTTTTCTTTTCATAGCTTTTATTCAAATATGTAACTTAAAAATTTGAAGTTTCTTTTTTTTAAATTTTATTATTTATTTTAATACAAAGCTTTGGCATTAGCAATCTTATGAAAAAATAAAGTGTACTAAAAATAAATGCTTGTGTGGCATGATTGGTAAATGATGCACAAAAATAGGTTCTTTTTTCCTTCAAGGCAATCAGTCAGAAAGCATTTTTTTTCCTTCTTCAAAACCATTCTACCTCATTAGCATTCAAGCTAGCTGTGGCTCTGATGATCATGTAGCAGAGCGTGCGAGCACTGAGGAGACCAAAGCTGGCAATAATAATAAACCATTCTTTTATCACTGCGATGTTGGTCTCTCCCGTTCTAGGAGTGAGCTCCCTGTCCTGAGGAAGAGGTGAGATCCGCGAAGTTCGAAGTGGCTCAAGGCCAAGGGAGTTGTCACTGGTAAGGTCACCCAGGGCTGATCTCCGGTTAACTGCTTGGGTTCTGGTGAGCCTCTCCACGTCAAATGCTACATTATCAGTACACGGCAAATTTTGCACAATTCCCAGGGCCTTTAAAATATTAAGTTTGCATGTAGGACAGGTACAGTGTTCGCTAAGCCAGGGAGATCCACGCAGGATTTGTGGAAAACATGCTTGCAGGGGAGGATCCGGACAACACCGTTCTGCTTATAGCTCTCTATGCGGACTGCGCAATGATGGAAGTCTGGGTGTGTCGCTTATCACCCTTTCTTACGGTTCTGGTTGTCAATTTGCTGATGGCTTTCTTGGCTGCATCTCCAAGGCGATGCTGGTTCCTGTCCCGAGCGTTCGTGTACCTGATCTTCTGAATGAAGTAGCATATAAGCCAGGCTGAAGAAATAATCATCAAAACAATAAAGGATATTGACACGAAGACCAGAGAGCCACGGCTTAAGTTCTTTGGCAGCATTCGGGTTCCAACAGCTATTGTCATTTGTGCAGAGATGTTTTTCTCCAGATAACTCAAAATATCCTTACCCCTAAAGTCTGTAATCATGAGAGCAATAATATCTCCAGTGCCTGGATGAGTCATGGCGACTGGCTCCTCTGGCTTTATTATTGTAGACGACTACAGCCACCGTATTGTGGAAAGCAGCCCGCTATTTTCTCTTTAAACGTGCAGTTTCCCCTCTGCAGCAAGGCAATCCACTGTTTGATGTTGGGAGGGACAAAGAACCGTGTTTGAGGATCACAGCCCAGATGATCAGCAAC
This sequence comes from Camelus bactrianus, assembly GCF_048773025.1. Taxonomy (NCBI): domain Eukaryota; kingdom Metazoa; phylum Chordata; class Mammalia; order Artiodactyla; family Camelidae; genus Camelus; species Camelus bactrianus. The sequence continues at coordinate 20,545,038 of NC_133573.1, read as the reverse complement.
TCCGTGGATGGGCAGCGGCGCCAGCACCTGACCGCGGACCTCGGCCTTGGGCGAGCCGAGCCCGTAGCGCCCGCGGTCCATGCGGAACGTGAGCAGGGCGCCGCGGCCGGGCTCCTGCACCGTCCCGTTGACGAGCGCCGTGTAGTAGCCCTGGCTCGCGTTGTCCGCGCGCGCCGGTCACAGGCCGCAGGTCAGCAGCGCGAGCGCGGGGAGCCGGGCCAGGCCCGCCCGCTCCAAACCGCGCATCGCCCCCCCCCCCCCCGCAGCCGCCGCTGCCGCTCGCGGACCGGGCTCCAGAGCCGGCGCCTAGAGGCGGGGCGGGCGCGGCCGGCGCTGCGGCAAGAGCCAAAAATGTGAACTTTCCCTATCAGCATCTATCTTGTCTACACTGTGGGTGAAGGCACTATTCTAACCTTGGGGTGTAGGACAGACCAGTCTGGGATCTTGTGGAATTTATAATCCGTAAGGGAAGAAGCCATGTTTGCCATGTGCACTATCTTATCCCAGCCTGGAGCAGAGTGCTTGGCACATATGTGTACTCAGCAAGTATCTGTGAATGGATGAGTGACCGCAGTGCAGAGACCCAAGAGAAAATGTTACTTTACCCAAAATGCATTCGTTCATCATTCTCTCCTCTTCCCTCACTTCCTGTCTATTTTTCTTAAATATTTGCCATCCACACTGATGGGTGTCTTCAGTGCCTACATACTGTGTAGCTGTACAGATAAGGATTCATGAGCCTGAATCCCAAACAAGCAGTGGCACACAGATGTATTCTCGACTAGATGGAGTACCGCCCCTCCCCCACAGGAAGACAGAGTGCATGGACATCTGAGAGCAGGGCCAAGATTTTTCTCAAGGAAAAGACTGGCTCTATTAATATGCCTGGACTGGTATAATTTCAAGATTTTAGAATTCTGTTTCATAAAGTCTGGACAATTCAAATTTGGATCAAAAAATTTTACTAGATAATCTTTTAAAAGACCGATGTTTTAGTAGCACAACATTCTCATGGGTCCTCCAATGTTTTAGTTTGTCCAGCTGATTAAATATCTAAACTTCAGTTGAGAAGAGGAAAAACCAAAAGGAAAAGAAAGAGACTACATATACTCCCAGCAATGTAGACCAGACTCGAAACACTTCCTCAGCAAGGTTCATATTACTATGTAAATTTAGTTACAAATTAGAAATAATGTTATCTTGCCAATGTTCTTAAGTTCTTTGATCTTTTGCAGCAACTTGAATTTAGAAAATCATCTTAAAGCGAAAATTGTTGAAAAATTTTTAAAAGAAAGTGATTTTAGATTGTAAGCCTCTTGACACAAGAAACCGTATTTTATATTTCTTGTGACCTTTCCCACAAACATGCCTTGTCCCCAGAACACTTAGTATAATAGCAATTTCTCAGCAGCATTTATAGTATGTTAATTAACTGACTGTTTGCAATTTATTGATTACATTTCTATCCCAGGCATCATTTACCTTCACAGTTACAACTCCCAAGTAAAAACATTCAGTAAATGTTTGGTTTTTTAAAAAGTCTATTTTAGAACTGGGCTCTAACTACAGGTGATTTCTAGTGTGAAAATGAATGGCTTGGTACTTGGAGCAGACTCTTTTACCTCCTTTTTCCCTTTGGAAGTGACTGGATACTTGGATCTTGAGCTGTGGTATCTTCCCACTTTCCATCCATACCCACAAACAGTGAGGTTGACAGATGCTTCCCAGCTGGAATGAGTCACCCCTTCTCTGAGATTTTTCACTTGCCTCTACGATAGCTCAACCATGTTGTGGGGTAACAATTTGTGTATACATCTATATCGCACATTAGATGAGCTCTTTGGGTTTAGACACTCTGCCTTATGCCGTCAGCATCTAGCAGAATGACTGTCATCTCCAGAGCCTCTAACGTCAGGGGTCAGCAAATGTGAAATAGGTTCAGGAAGGCATGTTGCAGATATCATCAAAGAGACCAAGAGCATCTACCCCTGACAGGTACTTACCTGGTAACTGAAGGATGTATCAGCCAGCACTGCAAACTGACGGAACAATGTGTGCCTAGTAAACATCTCGTTCTTGAGGGTGTGAAAGCTGAAACAAAAGAAGCAGAGGGATGAAAAGGAACAGAAATTACAGGAAAGAGCAAATCAGTCCTATGTTCATGCAATTAGAAACTAGAGTTTTCGATATAAGAGCAAAGGGATACAAGTAAAAATGTCAACATGTTGGTATGAACTTATTTCTTTCATTTTTAAAACTACCTATCTTCCCACCCTGAAAAGCAAACAGGAGGGAAGAGCCGCACGGGATATTAACACATACCACAGAAATCACAGTATAAGAACAGTTTGGAGAGGAAAAAATAAATGGAATAGGGTAGGAACACTGAAACAGATTCTGGAATGTACTAGAACACAGTATATGACTAAAGTGGCCCCACAACCCAATCTAGAAAGGGTGGGCTGTTTAGTAGATGGTGCTGGGGAAAGTACTTCCCATGGCATAGGAAGGCGACCTCCCAATGGAGTGAAGACCTAAATATGAGAGGTAAATCAAGTAGGCTTGTATAAAAGCGTGCGAGAACATTTTAGTGGAGATGGGGAAGGACTTTCTAAACACAAACCTAGGGCAAAAATACTGTTGGATAAGAACTAAGAATTTCTGTACAATAAAGGACAGCATACACAAAGTTAATAGACTGGGAGAAGAAATATATAACATCTAAAATTGATGAAGAATACATAAAGGAATTTCACAAGCCGACAAGAAAGCAAAAGATGAAAACAGTTCACAAAAGAGGGAGGTCCTTTGGAGGGAAAACATCAGATTGAAAAAAGTTTTTGAGAGTCAGATATTAACAAATATTAGGACTCAGTCCTTGTATGTCTCTGCTTTTCTCCACCAACACTCACTCTTAGTTGATCTCATTTAATCTCATGGCTTTAAATGCCATCTGTGCTAATGCATCCCAAATGTATGTGCCCAGCCTCAACTTTCTTCTGAACTCCAGACTCATGTGCTCATTACTGCCATTAGACATCTATCCTTAAGTGACTAAGGCATCATAAATTTAATGTCTCAAAACTGAACTGACTTCCCACCAAAATGTGCTTGCTTGTCTCAGTTGAAGGTGACTCTATCTTTCCTGTCATTTAGGTAAAATCCTTGCAATCATCCTTGACTTCTTTCTTTCCCACTTTATCTCCAATATTTCAACACATCCTACTTGCAAAATATACCCCAAATTTAATCATTTCTTAACACCTCCACTGCTCCCATCCCAGTCAAATCACCATCTTGTTTTGCTTAAGAGAGGGTTATTCTTTCTGGAGTTCCTAACTTTCCTCCTTGCTTTTCCTTTGACTTCTCTAGGGCCTTTTATCAACACAGAGGTCAGAATAATTCTTGTTAAGACATCAGGTCAGTTTGGGTCTTTCCTTAGTTCAAGATTTTCCAATGAGGTTTTAGGGCACCAACTCATTATTCTGAATATTGACAAATAAAGGGAATCAAGCATTTATCTTATCTCACCTGAAACCATATTTCAGGGTAACTAAATAGTTGGGAGAAATTTTTTCTTGAATAGAATTCAGCTAAGAAATGCAGAAGGTAAGATAAAATTCAAGTATCACCAATTTGCAACCCCTAATGAAATCTTGGATCATGGTTTGTGATCCCTGATGGATGTTCAAATTATTTGGAGAAAGGAAAATGGTGAATTTTACAATATATGAACTAGGCTGATAACACATGAATAAAATACAGCTAGACATTATGTGCCTTAAGAGGTGATTCAATGGGAATTACACAGAACTTCGAGGGAAGTAGTCTTGCCTAAAATACTGAACCTGAGTCGATCAACTCTGGATTTAAAGATCAGTTTGTAGAAAATACAGCTGAAGAAGGAAATACAGATAGAGGAACCACACACCTACACACATGCACATTAACAATTAGCCAAATCCTGAATGTGAGACAGTCTATGTAACAAATGGGCATATTCCTCTAGCAAATCAATGGATTGGAGAAAATGGGGAGGTAAGTGGGACCATTACAGAAAAAAAATAAATATTTAAAGGAGACAACACCCTAATGCAGTGGTCCACCTATCCTGGATCCCAATTTAAATAAACAACTGTAAAAGATTTCCTTGAGATAATCAAGAAGTCTGAATATGATCTGGTCAGTAAGTAATACTAAAGAATTTATATTGCTAACTGTATTAAGTGTGATAATGACCCACTAGGCATGTAAATGAGAAATTTTTCTTATTGATTAAAAACAAACCTTCTAGTGATTTCCCATTTCAAAGAAAAACTCCAAGTCTTGTACCTCACCGACCTCCTCTACCACTCTCCCCTGCTCACACCACTCCAGCCAGCTGGCTTCCTCACTGTCCTTGAACACACAAGCAAGCTCCCACCCCAGGACCTTTGCACTTGACATTCTTTCACCTGGAAGTATCTTCCAGGTAATCATATTGGCATGCTCCCTCACTCATTCAGGTCTCTATATTTGAAGACAAATATCATTATGTGCAAACAAGCAGGAAAATGATTAATAGTTCTATAGAGGAAGATGACCGTGTAACTCTGATTAAACCAGGTATCAGGTCTGTCCATCCTGTTGATCATTTAAATTTGAAACACTGAGATCCAAAATAAAACAGAGACTTGAATTATTTTTCCTTTGAAGTGACTTTTGACAACCCTTCTATTTTAGGCCAACTATTTTGCATTTCTTGTTAGAAGTGTGTGGGCATTTTATATTAGTTAATATATATAGATAAACACAAGGCCCCCAATTTCCTTAAAAGATGGTTGGTTGTATTTTTATAAATAGAATTTGTATATGTCACCATAGTATACCTGTTCCTGAGAATTAAGAATTTCTTTTCCCAGATTTTGTTCATCTGATCTGATTCCTTCTGACACCTGTAATAAATTTAGAGATGGTTAAATATTGTATTAGCTGCAAATGAACAATTATGAATTATTATTACCAGTACCTCTCTGTCTTCTTTTTCTGTTTCTCTAACTTAGCCTTTAATATTTCTATTTGCTCTTCCAAAACACGTTTCTCTTCTTCAATCTTTCAACAGAAAATACATCACAAAGTTAATTACATGAACAGTCCACCCCATTTCTCCGGAAATCTGAAAGTCTATTTCGATTAGTGGGCATATTCTAACTACCATAAAAAGTAATTTGAGGGAACAATGAGTTACCCTTACTTGCAAATTCCCATAAATTGGAAACATTTAGGATCCCATGCCTCCGTTTCCTGTAAACGATTCACTTAAAAACAGCTGGCTCTAGGCAACATTACAAAGCAACCAAAATGTATCTCCATTGCCCCTCCCCTTACCAGGTGCCACTTTTTCTAAATCTCTTCCTCATAGGCAGCAGCTACCACCAGTTACTCTATTTCCTCTTTCTATCAAAAGAGTCATCAGGAAAGGATCTGACCAACTCAGTCACATTAGAGCTTTCTGTCATTTCTCAGTATTCCTTATATTTCACAAGGGTACAAAGTTTTAGCAAAGAAATGAATCTATAACAATGGAATTTCAGGCATGTCCTGAATGACATTTCTTTGGGTGTGGGAGGGGTATAACCCAGAATCGTACTATAGAGGCAATCAGGTCTTCTGTCTCTTCATTAGACTGATACTTTGTGTAGCTTTCAAAGCCACTGCTACTTTCTAAGAATAGTCAGCATCTATATAAACAATAATTAGGTTAAAAATAATGGTCATATTAGTCAGTATTATACCTTAGTCACTGATGGTGTTGCCTCTTCTTCATGCATCACAACAGGTACAGCATATTTAACCTGGAAAGAAAATAAACCAAAGTGAATATAACATTTCAAATCAATGCATAAAGATGTGGTCTTTCTGCAGCTTACAGAAAGGCAAATGAGTTTAAAAGTATGCCAATGCCAGTCCCACAAGGGTCATGACTGCCTTATTTAATTTACAAGACTCAGTGTTTATCCATTGCATTTGCAATTGGACAACTACATCCCATTAAAATCAACTTTCTCACTACGGATGTTTTTTAATACATTACTTTGTAATTATATATTTGTCAAATTTTACCATTATACTTTTTTTTTTTAATGAAGTGGGCAGTTATCACCCAGTGAAGTTACAAACTTAAAAAAAAAACCTTTACTTTTTCTCAACTATCTTTTGGATTAAATTTAATTAATCCCAGTTATAGATATTAAAAAGCTGCATTTCAAAATGGTTAAGTAAATCACATACTGCAGTTTTTTTAGATTTTACTGCATTCATTTGCTCATTTACTTAACCATAAATGAATAAAATTTTATTTTAAATAATAATTATAATGAATTTTCACTACTATACCTCTCCAATGATGCAGAGAGCAAATGGTAGTGAGAAAATATACTGAATATAAAAATCTGCTTGATTAGCTGTCCCTCTATTCCTATATAGCAGATGGAAAAAATTGCTTCTTATTAGCACCACTGTCTTATCTAGTGGGTTCTGTGACCAGAAAGCCCTTGATCTGTTGCCCATTTTGGTCGAATGGGCTCTGCCAAGCAGGGTCATCCTTAATTTCTCCTTTTTCTTGTGCCCATATCATCCTGCATATTGAATTTTTAAAATTTTTAGTTAAGAGCATTCTCAAGTAATTTATCTTGATTTGGATTCCATGAACGATAAACTTTTTGAGTCTTTACATGTTCAAAATATCTTTTTCTTATATACTCAATTTAGACTTTAGCTGGATATAAAAAAGTTCAAACTTTTTTCTTCCTTTTGAAAACTTTGCCTTATTTTTTTATGGATATGTATCCTGATGAGAAAATTAATGTTTTCTTTTTTTGTCTCATTGTAGGTAAACTGGATTTTTTCTCCCTCTTTTCAATTCTCAGAGACCTAAAATTTCTCCACAATGTACCTACATCAGTTCTAAGACACTTATTCCGTCTCATTCAGCATTTTAGCATCTTTGAAACTGAGGTGTCTTGTAGTTGGTGTGTATGTCGTAATTTAATTGGCAACAGGTTTTCCTTGCTAGTGGTACATAAAATAATGGTGTATCTTACAATCAGGAGCATCTGAGATTTGATTTTTTAAAAAGTTGAGGGAACTATATTCAATATCTTGTAATAATTTTTAATGAAAAAATATGAAAACAAATATGTGTGTGTATATATATATATGTGTGTGTGTGTGTGTATATATATATATATATATATACACATGCATGACTGGGACTTTGTGCTGTTCACCAGAAACTGACACATTGCAACTGACTATACTCCAATTAAAAAAAAAAAAAAAAAAAAAAGAGTTGACATTCTGCTTTTCTTTTCAATCCTGGTTAGCCCTTGGTGGGTCTGTCCCTCTGAATATTAATGTTTTTTCCCCTTAGCTAATGAAAGTTTTATTTTTTTTTTATTACTGTCTTACTTCCACTGTATCTGTTTTGTTTTCTGAAAACTCTTTTAGAAAGGTATTACACCTCTGGGATCTAATCTCTGTATTTTAACTTTTCTCATGATCTCTATCTGCTGCTTTGCACTATGATCTAAGAGACTTTTTTTTTTGTGCTTTATCTCCTAGATTATTAGTTAGCTCTTTAGCTGGGTCAATCTTATTATTCAGCCTGCCCAATGCCTTTTTTGTTTGTTTGTTTGTTTGTTTGTTGTTACTTCCAAGAAAGTGTTCTATTCCTCAAACTGCTCCTTTTCATGGTAACCTGTCCTTGTTTAATGGATAAAAGTTTCTCTTGAATGTTTTTCCAAAATATATTTATTTTTTAAAATGTCTTTTAAGTTCTTATCTGTTTCCTAGATAAACTTTCCTACAGGTCCAACTGCTTTGTTCATGCTCTTTGTTCCTTCACTTATTAAATACTCACTATGTGCCAAACGTACTGGCTATGTGTCCTACTATGTGACAGGAAAAGTTCTAAGCACTAAAGGTACAACAGAAAACAAGGAGAGCTAAAGTAGAGGCGACATATTAGAAAGGAATTATGAAAGAGAATTTGGGGGCACTTTTTGGGTGAGAAGATAATTGTCTATAATTTCTTATGTGGCAACTAGATGGAGAATGGAACCATTAACAACGATTAAAAAAATTATAGCAATACAGACAATTTTATGCTAGTTTTCTTTTTTTCTTCTTCTTTTCCTTTTCTTTTTTTTTTTTTTTTTTTTTTGGTAAATTCAGATTCTGACACTTTGAGTTTGAGATACCCACGGCACAAATGAAAGCATGTAAAAGGTAACCAGGACAAGGGCTTGAAATCTGGAAGTACAGTTGATCCTAGGAGTTATCAGTGTGTTAGTAGATGCTAAAGACTCGGATAAGACTATTCATGAAATTTCTAGAAAGAGAAGAACAGAAGGTCAGGAATGGAAGCCTGTGCCCACGTGTGGCTGACGCACAGTTCGGATTTATCCCCAGGCTGACAGGATTCTCAGCACTGCCTTAATCCTGAACTGGGACCCTAACCCACTGCTCTTCCATTAGCTCACTGAACTCCCGCTCCATCAGTGCCCACAGTCCTGGAGAGCTTTCTGGTGGTCCTACAACTACCCAGATTATTGTTCCCTTAGTTGTCTATATAGCTCCCTGGAGAAAACTACCAACTCCCACCACCAGCAGAGTGACTCAGTCTTCCCAAGGTCCATGTGACAGGCAGCAAGCCAAAAACAGAGCCTAAGGCACAACACCACCAGCTGAACAAAACAATGAAAGCCTTTTGTTACCATTAGCCTTCCTTGGCCTCCAAAAAGTGGGAGTCCCCCAAGTCATAGGAGGCATGCATTTTGGGGTCTCCCTCCACCTGTTTGTTCTCAAAGAGCACAATCCACTTGAATTGCCTCTCTGAGCAGGTCACAAGCAGTACAGAGTAAGTTCACTGCCATCTGGTTAACAGTGGACCAAGGAAGTCACTGGGGTAAGAGCCCAGACTTCGGCAGGGCCTTGCCCATATGCTAATGGGAACAAGCTAATGCAAATTTAAAAAACGAACCCACAGGAAGTTAGGAAAACAAACTGGCAAAACCAAGTAGGTGTCCACTTAGAGAGACATTTACATTTACTTATTTCACTCCACCTGAAGTCCCATCAGTAACTGAAAGTTTATTAAAAAAGAAAAAAAAGAAAGATTCTATGTTTAAAGTCACCTACAGTAAAAACTAGGACCGATTTTCAAGGCCCCCTTTTCCTGACTCTTACATAATGATCAACTCCGTCATAGCTAGAGATAAGACTGTACTAAAGCGTATCTTCTGTAAAGCAAATAACTATTCAGTCTCTCCCAAAGACAATACTGTTAGAATAATAAAACAGCACATGTAGACTAGAGTGTTTGCTCTCCAGTTTGAGATGAACTTTCAACTCTCCTGCAGCACGTTATTTTGAATCCTGGCTCTGTCCACAGTAAACTGTCATTTTGTTTTGCCAGCTGCTGACATTCCACTTTCTCTGGAATACATGTCCTGGTCTTTATGTGGCTACTTTATTGACAGGTGCAAATGCTGGACTGCCAAACAACAGGTAGAGGTGACAATGAATGGTAATATAAATGTAGATCACTCCCTAAGTAGGAAAATGTAAAATAATAATAAAGATAATCAAACACTGTGTTTAGAAATAATTCATTATAAATATTTCTCATTTTCTTTTGATTTTGTATATATTTTTATAACTAAAAGTCCATAAAATTAAGAAATAAGTTTTACTTATAAGAGAAATTACGATTCTTAAATTTGTTTCCCACTTTTAAGCACTTAAAACATGTTTTAAAAAACCCAACACTTAAAACACATAATCTAAATTTGGTATCAACAGCTCAGGTTTGCAACAACAGAAGTGCAATTATGTTTCTAATTCACAAACACTCCTCTGAAACTTTGGCCATTTGTCCCAGGTTTAATGCCTCCTTAATTCTCTCCTTGAAACCGTCAAATACATTACTATCAAAACAATCTTTCTAACTCGTGAAGAAAGATGATCTTCTGTCCCTAAAATTTCATTAATCTTGACTTTCACATTATCATTTTTTTTTCTGATTACCTTCTAAACAAACAACTATTTTTGAACACCAGTAATGTACGACTGGGTGGTGGCTGGTGTGGGGGAGAGGGGAGAGAGATGCAATTGCAGCCTGTGTGCTTACAGTTTGGTGAGAAGAGACTTAAGAATGAGGAACGCTGAGGATATAGCACAGGAGGTTGTCTCTAAGCAAGCCCTAATCACTGTGTAGGCCAGAAGTCCAAACAAAACACTGACCTCCGTGTATCAGTGGTAAATTTTTTTCTAACAAAATCATTAGCATTCAATTTCAAAATTCTTTCAAAAATAGGACAAGACTCCTTATTTGATGTACCCCAAGGGTGCCACTCCACATCTGCCAAGGGGCCGTGAGACATCTTGGCAGATGACTGGACTATGAAGCCCTATAGAAACCAGGCTGATCCAGGTTATATGCAAACCTCAAGCACATCTGCCCAATGGCCTGGAAGGTCATGGAAGTCTATACAGATTGGTCTCTTTACCTGGCTCCGCATCATCCTAGACTTCATGTTCACTGCAGGAAGTCAGGACTACAGAAGCAGCACATACATCTCTCATCAAATGATTCTATCTAAAACCTTTATAACCACAACTCTTCCATGACGGTAATCTCTCTATGAAAGATGATAAAGTCATGGTTTATAATAACAAAAGAATAGCAAAAATGTCTTTAAAAGGCACTAGTAAATTGATAGATATTGCTTAAGTAAATTGTGCTACTTCTGTGGAGTGAAATACTATACATGATTAATTATACACATACATAGATATAGTTATTCAGTGGCATTGAACAACATTCCCTGTAACTTGCTGTGTGTGCAAATCTGCATCATTTGTCTGCAAGGATGCTCACAAGAGGTTTTCAATGATTATCTCTGGGTGGCAGGATTCTTTTTTCTTTCTTCTTTTGATGTTTCTTTACTGAGCAAATTTTGTGTACTAAGTATGAATCTGTTAAAAAAAATAATGGAACACATCTGGCTCCCTCATAGGATGCAAAAAAATGCCACTCCCACACTAACAACAAGAAAAATCCAGACACACTACAAAATCACAACTTTTCTTGAACTCATCAGAAAACTGAGGTCACAACCAGGTAACTGAATTCCAAAGAGGAACGAGCCCTTCCAAGGAGAGAAGAGACAAATAAACAGCCTCACCCACAGCAGAAGGAACACCATGGCAGGGATAACACAAGCAGGCAAGAAAAATAAGCTAAAATGCAAAGTAGCGAGGAGCAGGTACAGGCTAGCAGGGCAGACTGAATTAGCTGAGAGCCTGTGTTATCAGAGGACAACACAAGCAGGCAAGAAAAATAAGCTAAAATACAAAGTAGCGGGGAGCAGGTACAGGCTAGCAGGGCGGACTAAAGTAGCTGAGAGCCCATGTTAACAGGGGAGTTCTCACTCACAGCTTTGTCTCTGTCCCCACAAACGCTTGTGAGAAAAGCTGAGGGCAGGACAGGAGACTTGTGAATCAGGCAGGCTTGAATGGACAAATATGAGTTTCACAGTGACTTTCTGCAGAGCTCTTATGAAATTTATTTTAAAAATTGTATTTTTTTTTTTTTTGCATAGGGGAGGGTAGGTCTATTTATTTATTTATTTTTAGAGGAAGTACTGGGGACTGAAACCACGACCTCCTGCATGCTAAGCATGTGCTCTACCACTTGAGCTATACCCTCCTCACCAAAATGCTATCTTTACCACTGAAGACTAAGCCCTTTGGTGGGAGGTTTCTGGAGGTTCCTACAAACTGCAGTGACTTCTCACTGATCCCTTGTCCACTACCTGCTTGGGTGCTTCCATCTGAATGTTTTTTTGTTGCTTTCCTAATAGGTGTTCGCCTAGCTCTTCCAATGGTTGTACAAGAATCTAAAATTATTAAAATCTTTCTCATTTTAATATAAAAGTTACCTTTAAAATATGCATATGCCTTACTTAATGTAAACCAGACAGAAATGTCATGTATCTGGGTCAGAATCCACTTGCAGACTCTCAGTTAAGAGACGGACTAGAACCACACTCTGTTGTTCAAGCTCATGTCCATCATTCTGGCGGCATGAAGCCCAACATGGGTTCCCATGTGCTTTCAGCCACTGAACTAACTAGACTCCATACACTTCATGGCACTGGTGTAGGTAACTCCTATTCTATTCTGGAGATATATATTATTACAATAGACCGAGAAATGTCTCCCACATAGAGACTGGTGACAGAGACCCTCAGGCTATTTTCAAAATACTTTAAAGTCTAAATATCAGTGTACCTTGATTCCCTAATAAAGTTGCATAGGCTAATAAAACATTAGAACTCTTACAGTTTGGCCTGCATAAAGTCAGTACAGTGAGCTATGACTGGTTGTCTAAGGTTGATCAGAAATACAAGTTAGGAGTGATACGTAAGAGGTGAATAAATAAGGGAAAAGCAAATAACTGTCCTTCGATTACTTCAGTTTTTTGATGAATAAGCAGAGACTTTATGGAGGAAAAGAAATCAACAAGGCATTACATGAAGAAAAGTCTTAAGTACCACTGTCCGTGAAAAGACATTCCTAAAGAAAGGGGAACTGATGTATGTTTTCACTTACATAAACTAATCCCCAGGATTTGAGGAGACACCTGGGACCTGGGGTGACTAGGCTTGAAGAGGTCAGGGCTGGAGAAAATGACAAGTTGGCAGAGTTGGATCCAAGGAGCATGGCCAGTAGTCCAACAGCAGCAGCCGATGGGCTAGCATCCATCCTGGGGCTGTTTGACAGCAGTGAGTCTGTGATGGAAGTCACAGCAGGACTGGGATAGGCCACGATGGTCGTTAGGATGAGGGGCAGCATGACAAGAGTTCAGGGGCTGAGGCTCCAGTCTGGGCAGCGTTAGGACTCTGGTCAAATGACCTGGTGTTCGAGACTGGCCCCAACTCCCAGTGTGAGCTGGAAAGAAACCCACAGCTAAAACCCAGGCAGATGGAGTAGAGTAACCCCATGCAGTGAGATGGTGGCCCTGCGGGCTCCTGGATGACGTTTCTTCTGTTCCCACCAAGATGTCACCCATGGTCAGGTCCTAGCATCTGCCCAGGACTGACAGTGTAGACGAACTCTACGTGTATACACTCTGGTTATCATTTCCCTGCTTTCCTCTTTTAAATATTTTATTATGTCGAGGGAGATGGACTTAAAAATTGTCTGAAGGGTTTTTACCATCTTTACTGCATGTAAATGAATAGAAACTGATAACAAATCTCAAGTTTATCTTTTCCTGATTTCCACACCAATAACTTAGGTCCTTAAATTATACTAAAATATTAGAATTTCTACAAGTAAATTGTTATAATTGTTCCCCAACAAAAATAAACAAGAAGAAAACAAGGTTGTAAAACCTCTCAGGTGATTTTTAATTTAAAAAAATTTATTGACACAACATTATAAACTGACTATAACTCAATAAAAATAGGGAAAAATTTTAAAAAGGAAAAGAAAAACATTTAAAATTTTTTTCATCTGTGAACAAACACTGGATACTATTTTCACTAAAAAATTTTTAGTTCCACATATACTGAAAATATTTAACTTATCATCAAACTACTCAGAATAAAATAATACAGAAAGTAAAAGCGATCTTCAGTTGAATTTTAAGTATGATATTATTCAGATTTTTTTCAGTTTTGGTCTCTGAGAGCAGAATCTAAAGACGAATTCACTTTAGTGGCAGATGAAAAACTTGGTTTTAAAATAAAACAAGTAATTGCAGTTATGATTTCAATTGTCTCTACATTTTAAAGTTGTTCATGTTAGGAAACAAAGATCCAGTATGGTAAAGAAAATTCTTTTGGGTCAACATAATCTGTTAAAATACAGTAAATATTCTTTGGCAGCCCCTGAAGACCATCACATCTTAGCTCTGGGTTATTCCACCACCCGGGGGGAGGGGGCAAGATCGACAAGGAGCAAAATGCTGGCTTTCCCACGTAGCTCTGAAGAGCTATGAACTGCCTGCTTTATCAACCAAGCCCAGGGGAAAAATAATGATATAATGAAACAATGAACGGACTATATTAATTTTTTCTCTGATGGAGCTTATTTTCAACTTCACAGGCAAACCAATCAGGGGAAAGGGATGTATAGGAAAGGGGTGGGAAAGATTTTCCTCTCACCCACCTGGCCTCTAGCACTATGTACCATCATAGTTCTATATCCTATAGTAGTAATAATTTTTAAAAAATTACTAGCTTGCAGGGTGACTACGGCCATAACCGCAAAACAACCGCAGAATATTTCACCTCACAATTCTTGAATGCCAAAAGAACACGTTCTAGAGTTTTTATTAAAGTTTTTTACGATGTACAGATGGCTGTGTGTGGAGTGAAGTTGAAGAATGGGAGTACCACTGACTTTGTCCCGTGTCCCATTTCCCACACAGAAGGACCCTGATGCTTTCTGCAGATCTAAGCACGCACCATATGTCCCATCAGCATCGACAGGTTACCCCGTGAAAGCTCAGAAGTCTTCTAGGGGAGCATTTACTGGGTGCAACCTTAATTAACTAATTACCTTGGAGCGGGGAGGGGAAAAACCTGGGAATCCAATGTAACCTTGTTACGTGAAACCTCAGTATTTGAAATGTTTCAGAGCTATCAAAAAATAAACTTTACACCAAAACGCTGTCCAAATACAAATCTCATGTTGTGAAATCTTTCATAAATAGGAATCAGACAGCAATGTTCCTACCGGGCTTTTCAGACTGGCTAAACACTCAGTTTATCGCTGTGTGCGCACCGTGTGAAGCACGTGGTGCCGTTCCCACCAAATGACACAGATTTCAAAAAATAAGTATGACTAATTAGATAAGGTAAATGACTGATGTAAAAAAGTTCCTGCAGCAAGCTCTCCGTTTGGTCATTTACACGCAGTAAAGATGATAAAACCCTTCAGAGACTATTTTTAAGTCCAACTACCTTGACATAATAAAATATTTAAGAGAGAGAAGCAGGGAAATGATAACCAGAGTGCATACACGCAGACTTCATCTGTGATAAGGAATACAGCATGCACGGAAGTGATGGAAGGGACAAACAGGATTATTAAGAGTAACAGGATTATTCCTCGCAAAGGTGTATATGAGAGCAGTAACGGGGAGCTAGAAAAATATACTTCTCTTTAAAATCGAGTCAATTCCCATGAAAATGTAAACACCAGCTTACGTCATCTCTCCCCTCCCCACCCCCACCCAGTTTTAACTTACTGTTACACATTAACTTCAGAGTCTCTCCTGCTGAACAAAATGGACTGTTAAAGCTTTGGAAACATCTACGTAGCAATCATTCTGGTCAGAAGGAAAGGCTGTGACATGAAGGGAAAATCCTACTGAGATGATACCCTCTCAGAGACCCTGTCTGCCCCTGTCTCCCCTTGCTGGTGCCTTTTCCGTCAGGGGTGGTATTTCTGCCCCTCATGGCTGTGACTTTGGAAGCTCAATTTTGAGCTGTCCGTTGGGGCCACTGGAGTTTCTAATCTGCAATTCTAGGGTTTAGTTTCTGCCCTGGGCCTGCAGTGAGGACCGGGCATCTCCCCTGGCTGCCGTGAGCTCAGGGTGGAGGCTCCGTTGCTCTGTCCCCATCAGTTGCTGACCCTGCTCTGCAATCCTCCCCGCCATCCTCTCAGAGCCTTGGACCACAGACCCCTGCACACGACCTGATTTCATGGCAGCTGACAGAGCTTTCCGGAACAGGACATCACCTCCACCACAGGCTCCTTTAGGCTCAGGATTGGACCAGATCCCCTCACCCAGTAAGGCTGGGCCCCCACCAAGGTCAGCAGGCAGCACCTCACACTCAGCCCAGGGGGTTGCTTTTTGTTTTGCTTTTTGTTTTCTCATGGGCCTCTCCCCATCAAAAACAAACAAACAAACAAACAAAAAACCCCAAAAACCAAAAAACCCAACTTCCCAAACCTGGATTCTAAACATCTTACATCTAGGACCCAGTCACTGGTGGAGTCATACACTGTAGTCCCCAAATGTCATTCTCTCCTCTTTGGGAAATGACATTGTTTTCCAGTTGTTGATACTTCCTAACTTTCTGCAAAGTGTAAGTGATTTCAGAGAAGAATGCCTTTTCTCCCCAGTGGGGTGACCTGCAGTGATATAACACCCTGGCCTTCCTCTGCCTGCTCTCCGCCTCCTAAGCTGGGTTCCAGCAATGAGCACCTGCCTGAGGAGTCAGTGAGAGGACCAGATCTTTTCTCACCCCTGTTTGGAGTGAGGATGACACAGCGAGCAAGATTCTGCTCTGCTCTCCTGCCCTAAATGTTGGAGAGGCAGATCTGCCCCCTGCGGGGGAAGGAGGAAGAACATGGGGACACGTGGAAACAACACAAAGGCATAAGGGAAAACAAAATGTGCTAGTGGACAGACGGACTCATTCCAGGAAGGGCTGTACCTTGGCTGTGTGTGTCACCAACCGGCCTCTAAACTTTCTGAAAGTCAGCGTGGAAAAGGACCTTGGACTGGCTGCATGATTCACAGTGCCTGCTGGACGTGTCAACTGCTCAGAGAAGTGCAACTCTTCCCATAACTAACTGCAGAAGAAAGTTTCCCCACCGGCTCCTTATAAAGGAGGATCGAGTAATGCAGTTAGCAGCATCTTTGCACTGTCCACACAATAAGCCAACACTGAGTTGAACGTCACAGATCTGCTTCTTAACATGCCTTTAATGCAGACCAGCGGGACCACTGCAGTCAGGCAGAAGGGATTCTGATTATTTGGAGGCAAGTGGGGCAAGGAGAGCAATACCATATAATTCATGCACACATGTCCCTGACAGTACAAGTTAATCCTCTGTAGATTTAGAACAGGCCATGAGCAAATGGACTGTACACATGCATGTCCTTCAAGGAATCTTCAGGAAGCTTCTGATAGATACTGGGCAGTAATGAATTAGGGGTGATACATCCCAGAAAGTGCTTGCAATGTGGCTTCTCCATCTTGCTAATTTAATAGAGAGCCACGAAGGCTTAGTGACTCGGTGAAATAAACCACCAAGCTAAGGATAATGGTGGCATCTTCCTGGGTGAGGGGACTGAAAAGGACACGCCGTTGCAGGGAAGAGCAGCCAGAGCCCCTGCCCAGCTGCGTGCAGAGGGAGCCGGGGGGAGTGGGGGGTTGGAGGCTGTGGGCTCCATGCTGGACAGGAGGAGGGGTGTGGAGGCTGCAGCAGCACAGTGGCCTCTCTGCAGATGAAGGAAGTGTCACAGGGCATCATCCTGTGAGTGGGTCTTACCGTGGGCTGCTCTTCCTTTAAAGGCTTCATTGGACTCTTGACTCGTTTGGTCTTAAAATGCAATAAACTGATGGAGGAAGAATGTGGCCTCGAAACACCTGCACTCTTGGGCTGTGAGGGCTGCGGGGACAAAGTGGTTTCTTTCCCCTTGAGTGTTTCTCTGATGCCCTGGCACAAAAGAAACCATTCTGTTATCCTCGTTTCATGCTTCAGGTCCATGCCCCTCCCTTTGCCTCCCTTGCCCTCCTCTCCTGAACTAGAATCCCAGGGCTGAAGTTTTCAGCCCCAAAGGGCCTGGATCTATTCTTGCTCCCAGGCCCACCGTTCCCCTTCCACCACCCCCCACCCACTTGGCCTGATATAATTTGCTGGAGGGGCCTGTTTTTCTGCTTCTCCCACTGATGCTCCTGTTCTAAGAACATGCCAACAGATCAGTATTTCCTGGAAGCACCTGGAAAGGTGGGGGTCTTCATGGAGTGGGATGAGGTGTAGCTTGAGGTGTGTATCTTCTTTATAAGGAGGCAGGAGAGCAGCAGGTAGGAATGAAGGGACAGGAGTCTGAAGGGACAGGGCACTGAGCCTAAGATCTGGCACATCAGATGGCACCTTCCACTCACTCTCTCCTCACTGCTCTCCACCATTAGCCTCCTGGTCACCCATTCACCCTTCTTGCCTCACTTTTAAGCATTTTCTCCTTCAAACTAAGATGTTGGAAAGTGAAAAGCCTCGGGGTGGTATGTTCAATTTTTTCAACCCAGATGCCCAAATCAAAGCTGAACAGAATAAAAAAGAAAAAAAAAAAAAAAGAACTTAAAAGCAAACCTTGGTGCCTGTGGCATCAAACTTTCTTCTCATTTCAATGTCCTCTTTCTGTTTATTAACCTGTGAGATTAAAGACCCATATCATTTGTTATCATTTGCAAAGATTAAAAAAGAGGCTTTTCAGTAAAACTTCTTTAAGCAATGAAAGAATAGCACTTTAACATTTCACTGCCAAAACTATTATGGGAATATAAGTTATAATCTTGAATATGAATTAGAAGAGAAAATAAATTTGTACCCAGGAAAAAAGTACTTATAAGTGAACAGGAATAGATAAAATTGTAAATATTTAAAGTCATTGGCATGTGTTTATTTCTTTAAGCATAACAGGCATTATACGAAAACATGCATTCTTTGCTTATGAGGTAATAATTTGTTTCATGTATTATTATAATAGCTATAAATCCCAGGCCTTTTAAGATATTTTTGGAGAAATTTCAGATAGTAGCCAAACTTCAATAATGTAATGAACAAAATTTTAGCTTAAAAAGTTAATTCTAATTTCCAGGCATAAAAGGCATTTTATCAATGTGTGTGTGTGTGTGTGTGTGTGTGTGTGTGTATACACATTTTGATATATATTTAAATTGAGATGTTATTGACATGTAACAGGTATACAACATAATGATTCAATATTTGCATATATTACAAAATGATCACAATGAGTCTAGCTAACACCTATCATTATACTTGTTATAATTTTTTCTTATATTGGGAATTTCTACTCTCTTAGCAGCTTTCAAATAAGCAATACAGCATTATTAACTACAGTCACCATGTTGTACATTATATTCCCCTAGCTTATTTATTTTATTACTATAAATTTGTGCCTTCTGAACACCTTTACCCATTTAATCCCCCACCTCACACCTCTGGCAACTGTGAATCTGTTCTCTGTATCTATGAGTTTGGGTTTTGTTTTTTTTAATCCACCTATATGAGATCATATGGTGTCTAGTTTTCTCTGTCTGACTTATTTCACTTAGCATAATTTCCTCAAAGCCCATCTATGTTGTTGCAAATGGCAAAAAAAAAAAAATTAACGCATGTTTCAATAATATTAAGTTTTTTTTCATAATATAAATTTATGAGTAATGCTAGTGATTTTAATTCTGGCTGATCTTATTATGAAATTAAACAATGATGAGAAATACATCTAACCATTCATTTCATTGGTATCTGAACAACAACTACAACAGATTTTCAAACCTCTCTCTCACCTACTAATATAGAGCAGAATTCAACAGAAAGCAGGTCTGTCTCATGAAATCTTTCTTTTTTTTTTTAAAGGTGAAAATAATGGCAAACTTTATTGGCATAAATCACAGGAATTGAAATGGGGGGAAAGCCAGGTTATAAGTTTACAGAGGGAAAAAAAAAAAATCAAATCATCAAATAACCACTGACCCAGCAGGTGGACCTCTGAAACCCCACGCCCCCTAGGGGAGGGGCCTGGGCAGGTCACTATAAACAGACCAGTAAGGCCTATGGGTGGAAGTGGAGACATCAGACCTGTAGGGGGAGGGTCCTGGCTGACCTTCCCAGACCCCGGCTGCTCCCAGCCCTGCCACCAAGGAGGGACCCTCTTCAGGACCACAGCACACTCAGCCTCTGCTGTATCTGGAACCCCAGCCCTGTCTGTTTCATCCTCGGGGAAGAGCACTCTGGGGGCTTCCTGCTGTCTCAGCAGGATCCTGTCTCTCTGCCCAGAGTCCTATCAGGCCCCCTTGCAACAACCTGGGCTCTTTCCCCCAGGCCTCCAGACTCCAGGGAGGGCAGGAAATTTGGGGACATGATGCACTCAGTGGAATCAACAAGGCTAACAGTCAAAATCAGATACCAGTCCCTGAGAAGGCAAAAGAAAGAGCTCCAGAGAAGCAGTGAGGAGGCTGAGAATGTTCTCTTTGTTGCCAGAAAGTTCACAGGGGAGTGGACACTCCTAATGAATTACTTGGAAGCAGCACCCCCAAAGTGTACTTCCCTCTTCTCCTCCCTCAGGAACAGGATGGATGGGGTTCAGAATTCTGGGCCCCAAAGGGCAAGACACCCTTAAGGCCAGTTTCAGTGAAGAGTTTGCTGGCCTGGGCAGTAAGGAAGAGTTTTTTTTGTTTGTTTGTTTTGTTTTTCAGAATACAGCAGTTTATAAAGAGTCCTGGTGAGCTGTGAAGTTAAGGAAGGGGAGTCGCAGAGCTGCTCCCACTTCACCCGTTCATGCTAAGAAAAAATAAAATACAAATTGCTTCCCCGCCCCAAGCCCTCAGTACAAGGCAAACCCCATTTACCACAGCCACCGTCACCCACAGGACCAGTGGTGGTGGACACTGGGGAAGAATACAAAAGGAAACGTCTTTAAAATCTTCAAAATCATTTTTGTATAGAGAAGTCAAAACAACTCAGAAGATATGAATTCAAGTCTCAGTGTAGAAATCTATCAAAGTCTGTACAGTGTCCAGGCACGGGGTGAATGTCCCCACCTCACGCCGTCCCCGGGGACAGAGGAAGTGACTATAAAACATTAGTGCTGGAGAGAGGCCCTTCTCAGTAGATCCAGAGCAGGTATGGGGGGTGGGGGCAGTCACCCAGGCCTGGGGAGGCTGGAAGAGCAGGAGCACAAGGAACCTTCTGTGGCCCCTGGGCCCACCCACCCTTGGATGGACAGATGGATGCTGGCATTGTCTGGAGGGAGCTTAGTCCCCCAATACTTTCAAAACAAGAATTAGGTTGAAAGGGGAGAATATGGATGAAAAGGGGCCCCCATGTGACCCTGCCTGCCCTCCCCGCTGGCTCTACTGCCAAAACACGAGGAAGGGATGGCCCCAGTGTGGGGTTCTGACATGGCCAGGTGGGTTGGTGGGGACACATGCAGGGTGGGGTAGGACCCTCCAGCCTCTGCCTCTGGGGAGGGTGAAGAGCTGGCATCCTGGGGAGAGCTGCAGGAGGAGGAGGGAGGCCCAGAGGCTCTGGCAGCAGGTGACAAAAACAGGCAGGACCCCTCAGGGTCCTCATGCCATCCTGCAGCAGCCAAGGATGTGGTTCCAGTTTCGGTCGGATTTGCCCCTCCAACCCCGGGCCTCTGGGTCCCAGTAGCAGTTGGGAGGCTGGGCCGGGGACGGGAGTGCAAGGAAGGGATGAGGGCGCCTAGCAGAAGAGCCTGAGGAAGCAGTTCTGACAGTAAGGCTTGTCGTTCTGCTCCTTGAAGGTGCCCTTGTTGAGCTGTTTGAGGCAGAAGGCACAGACAAAGTGCTCCAAGTGGAACTTCTTGGCCATGGCGGTGATGCAGCGGCCCGGGATGGGCTTCTGGCAGCCACAGCACAGTAAGCCCCACTGCTCGTGGAGAGGCTGGAAGGGCAGGAGCACAAGGGCTCACAGTAGGGCTGCCCATCATGCTTGAAGAAGCTGCCGTTGATGACAGGCATGAAGCAGTCCCGGCACACGAAGTACTCAGGAAGCCAGAGGGTGTCGAGGGCCGAGATGTTGTTCTCCAGGATGGTCCGGGCGCCGCCGCCGCCCTTGGGCGCGAACATGTCGAAGTAATCCTTGCAGCAGTAGGCCTTGCCGTCTTTCTCGTGGAGCCCTTCAGGCCCGGAGAAGGCGCCACACTGGGCACAGAAGAAGTGCTCCAGGTGCCACGTCCGGTCAAGGGCTGCCACCACTTTATCCAGGGTGGGCCCACTGCAGTAGTAGCAGCGCAGAGAGAAGAGGTTGTGATAGTCCTTTTCACAGCAGGGCCGGCCATCCTGCTCAGAGAAGTTCCGGGACCTGATCTCCTCCTGGCAGTGGGTGCAGATGAAGTGCTCTGGGCGCCATGTTTTCCCCATGGCAGTCACGACCTGCCCTGCAACGGGTTTCTTGCTGGCCCCGCAGACTCCCTTGGCAACTGTGGCGACTCCCTGTTTGTTCAGGTCAGACTGCTGGCTCCCCAGCATGCTGTCGAGTTGGCTCCCGGGCTTTGAGGGCCCCCCTGGGGACCCATCTTCCCCTGGGCCATGAACTTAAAATCTGACAGTGAGGCCATCAGCTTGTCCAGCTCCCTGGTGGTAGAGGAGGCCGAGATGCATGTCTGCTGCTGGCTGGAGGTGACTCGCTGGGGGCTGCCCATCTCACCCTGGTTCACAGTGATGGTGGGGACATGGCTGGGCACAGAGCTCTCCAGCTCATCCAACAGACTCCACACTGGGCCACACGTCCTCCAGGCCCCGGCCCCTGTTCCGCTTGGGCCTCTCTTTGGTCAGCGGCCCAGCTTTGCCCCGCAGCGGGCTGTTATTCTCCGGGATGCCATAGTGGGAGCTCAGAGCACCAGGCGGTGGGGCTTGAGTTGGCCTCATCTGTGGGGAAGCCCGGGGGGTTATGCTGCACTGCATTCAGCTCCAGTAGCAGGCGGTCGAGTTCCGGAAGGTTGCTGCCCAAGGAGGAGCTCATGACGGTGGGTGACAGCTTGGCCAACTTCTGCTTGTTGGGAAAGCTGTACACGTACTCTTCCTCACTGGCTCGGGAACACGGAGGGCCCATGCCATCCTGCGGGATGTAGGCACTGGAAGTTTTGGTGCTGGAGCTGTACACAGAGGACGGGGACTGAGGCTACTCATGGACAAATCAGGAGGTGCTGGGCTGCCATGGTCTAAGGGGTCAAGAATCGTGCCATTGAGGGCCTCGCTGATCAGGGGAGGCGGGACAAGGGGTGGCACAGCAATCTCCTGGTACGTGTGGTTTCCAGTTGGGTACGAGTAGGGGGTCTCCTCAGACAAAAACACGGGCTGTTTGGAGATGTGGGAAGTGGTGGACTCCAAGTCTGCCAGCAGGGCATCCAGGTCGTCCATGGCCGTGCTGGGGGCGCCGGGAACCGGTTCAGCATAGTGCTCGCTGCCTGTCCCCTGTCTCATGAAATCTTGGAAACAGGAAGGATAGTAACTGATGCCCAAGAGGGACTGTATTTAGAGGGTCTTGGTGAGTTTTAACTCAAGGCTGATGTTATAACTAAGCTCCATTATAATGGTTTAAAATCATTTTCTCCATATAATTATAAGAAATTGCTAAAAAAATTTAATAAATTATCTCTTATTCATTAAAAATATATTTACTGAGTGCACATTATATGCCAGACACTATAAACATACATAAAGCCATATCTATCAAAGAAAACAATTGATAAATTAGACTTTAAAGTAAAAAAAAATTTTTTTTCTCATCAAAACACAGTGTTAAGAAAATGAACATAAAAGGCACAACTGGTGGGGAAATAGTTACAAAACACGTATCTGACAAGACTGGTACCCAAGACACAGTTTCTATATTGTGGTGGCATGTTTAGTTTTGAAGAACCTGTCAAACTGTTTCTCTAGGTATCCAATTTGTCTGCCCTTATTCACAAATAAAATTTTAAAAACTTCAATGTTTTAAAATGGCCTTTTCTTTTGAAATAATTGTAGATTCACATGCGATTGTAAGAAATAATACAGCAAGACCTTGTGATGCTCTTTACCCAGTTTCCCCTAAAGGTAACATTTTGTAAAACTATAGTACAATATCACAATTAGGATACTGGCAATTATGATCCACCAATCTTATTCAGACTTTTCTAGTATACATTCATACATGTACTTCTATGCAATGATATCATCTGTGTATGTTTCTCTATCCGTAACCACAGTCAAGATACAGAAGAGTACCACCACCACAGGGATCTCCCCTGTTGCCCTTTTAAAACCACATCCACCTCCTTTATTGTGCCCCCTCCCCATCCTTAACCGTGGCAACCACAATTTTATTCTTCATTTTTAAAACTCTGTCTTTTCAAAAGAGTTATATGAATGAATCATACAAAGGTAATCTTTGGGGATTGTTTTTTCCATTCAGCATAATTCTTTGGATTCGTCCAGGCTGCAACTGCAGCATTAGACTATTCTTTTTTACTGCTAAGTAGTGTTGCGTAGTATGGATGTATCACAGTTTAACCATTTATCTGTTTAATGACATGGGAGTTGCTTCCAGCTTTGTAAAATTGCTGTTTGCTCTTTAATGTTTGCTAGATTCTCTAATGAAACCACCCAGACCTAGAGATTTCTTTCTCAGGAGCTTTTAAATTATGGATTCAATTTTTTATTATTTTTACTATTAAGATCACCTATTTCATCTTGGTTGAATTTTGGTAGTTACTGTTTTTTGAGGAATTGCTCCATTTTTTTCTAAGTTGTAAAATTTATGAGCATAAAGTTGTTTGTAGTTTCCCTGAGCATCCTTTTGAAGACTTTAGTTTCTATAGTGATATCCCATTTCATTCTTAATATTGGAGATGTGTGTCTTTTACCCCATCTATTTCCATACTTTTTTAGTCTTGCTAGAAGTTTATCATTTTTATTGATTTATTTTCAAAAATGAGATCTTTATTCATAGATTTTCTCTGTTGTTTCAGTATTTTCAACTTTACTTATTTCTGCCATTATCTCTATTATTTTCTTCCTTCGCCTCTTCTTTTTCTGACTTCTTGAGGTAGGAACTTAGGTTACTGATTTAAGACCTTTTCCCTCTTCTCTGCTGTAGGTATTTAGTGATTTCCCTCTCAGCACCGTTTCTAGCTATATCTAACATGCTTGGTATGTTTTATTTTTCATTCAGTTCTCTGTACCTAAAAATATATATAGAGAGAGGGACTTCTTTTTAACTGATGAACTATTTGGAGCTTGTTGTTTAATTTCCAAGTGTTTTCCCTTATCTTTTGTAGTTTGATTCCATCTTCATCAGCAAATCTATTTTGCAAGATTATAGTTTTTAACAATGTGTTCAGGTGTATTTTATGGCCCAGAATGTGGTCTATTGCGGGGAGAGTCCCATAGGTACCAGGAGAAAAAGCATTCTGCTGTTGTATGGAGTGTTCCCTATATGCCAATTAAACCCTATTGGTTGATGATGTTTCCTAGTGGAGGTTAAACAAGAGAGAAGTAAGATTGTAGGGGAAAAGATAGTTAAGATGTCATAACTATGGTAATCCAGGTGAAAAATGTTGGTGGCTTGATCGGGGAAAACAGGGGCGTGATGAAGATGAAGATGGGATTATGAGCTGTAATTTTAGAGGTAATTAGCTAGATTTTTCTATTTGAATGAATTGATGGTGGTGATGGTGATGAACAGCAAGGGAAAGAAAGAAATCAAATTCAAGATGCCTGAAACATCCAAATATGGATGTTTAGTTGGCAAATGGAATTGTAAGGCTGGAATGCTAAGGAGAGGTGTGGACTGGAAATAAAAAGTTAGAAGTCATAAGAATACGAGTGATGTGGAATGGATAGCTCACCAAGGAAGAGGCTACAGAGAAATACAAGAGAACCCACTACACTCAGTGGAGGAAACTCAACATTTAGAAGACTCCAAAAGGAGGAAAACCAGCAAGGTAGAACAAGAATGAGAGAACTGGGGTGGAGGCCTGCAAAAATCTCATCCTGTAACAGTATCAGCTTGAAGTCAGAATCTTATTACTTAAATCAGGTCCAGGAGCAAATGAGGCCCCTTGACTAAGTCTATCTTGATTGGAAGACACAGGAACTGAAGAGGCAAGTTATCTGACCCCACAGCCAATATACCATGGTAGAACATAGGATAACCTCTAAAGACCCTTGCCTTGGGTCATGGATTTATCTATTCCCACTGGAAATGTGTGATGGTTCCTAGGCACAGAAATTCAGACATGTATTTTATTAGAGTAAATATCTGGGTTATCAAAATATCAGTTTTCTAGCTGAATGACCAAACACTGCCATGTTACATATAATAGAACTGGGCAGACTTGAAGTGTGGCTCAGAGGGAACCCAGGCAACAAGGGAACCTGTTATGAGATCAAAGCTGACTGCAGAGATAACTCAGTGCTGTGCCCTCAAAATGAGAAGCTAGAGTAACATTTGCAACTCCTTTCAATCTCAAGTCTGGATTTTTCCTAGAAATAAGGTGCACTGGAATGAAGTAGATGGAAAATCAGTTAAGGATAAGAGTTCAGTTATGATACTCTTCTGATGAGAACACTCTTTTTTGTTAGCTTCATGATAAATGAAAGTTTAGGATACAAAATCTACAGATAAAAGTCAGTAGCATTTCTACACACTAACAATGAATTATCTGAGAGAGAATAAAGAAAATAATCCCATTTATAACAGCATCAAAAACAATAAAATATTTAAGAATATGTGTAACCAAGGGGGTGAAAAAATCTCTACACTGGAAAAGACACTGATGACAGAAATTGAAGAACACACAAATAAATGGAAAGAAACTTTGTGTTCATAGATTGGAAGAATCAATATTGTTAAAATATCTATACTACTCAGTCACCTATAGATTCAATATAATCCTTATCAAGATTCCAATGACACTTTTTACAGAAGTAGAAAAAACAATCCTAAAATGTATATGGAACCGTACAGACCCCAGAAAACCAAAGCAGTCCTGAGAAAGAAGAATAAAGCTAGAGGAATCACACTTTCTGATTTCAAATATATTATAAAGCTACAGAATCAAAACAGTATGGTACTAGCATTAAGAACAGAGACATAAATCAATGGAACAGCATCAAGAATATGAACCACTAATATTTGACAAGGCAGACAAAAATACTCAATGGAGAAAAGACACTCTCTTCACTAATCAGTGCTGGGAAAACTGGATAGTCCCATCTAAAAGAATGAAACTAGACCCCTGTATCTGACACCTCTCACAAAAATTAACCCAAAATGGATTAAAGACTTAAATTAAAGACTGGAAGCCATAAAACTCCTAAAGAAAAACAGGGGAAAAGCTTTTTGACATGGGTCTCAGCAATGATTTTTTTTTTTTTTTTTGGATATGACACCTAAAACACAAGTAACAAAATAAAAAATAAACAAATTGGGACTAAATAAAACTAGAAATCTTCTGCACAGCAAAAGAAACAATCAACAGAATGAAAAGGCAAACTACAGAATGGGAGATAACATTTGGAAGCCATATGTGTCATAAGGGGTTAATATCCAAAATATATAAAGATCTCATACAACGCAATAGCAAAAAAATCCAAATAGCCCAATTAATAAATGGGCAGATGACCTGAGTAGACATTTTTCCAAAGAAGATATTCAAATGGTCAACTGGTACTTTTATTTTCAGGAAAGTGCAAATCAAAACCACAGTGAGATATCACTTCCCAATTGTTAGAATCGCCATTGTCAAAAAGGCAAGTGGTAACAAATGTCGGCAAAGATGTGAAGGAAAGGGAACCCCTGTGCACTTGGTGGGAATGCAAATTGGTGTAGCCACTATGGAAAACAGTACACAGGTTTCTCAAAAAATTAAAAAGAGAACTACCATATGATCCAGCAATCCCACTTCTGGGTATTTATCCAAAGGAATCAAAACACTAACTTGAAAAGATATATGCACACCATGTTCACTGAACCATTATTTACAATAGTCAAGACATGGAAGCAACCTAAGAGTCCACTGATAGATGTATGGATAAAGAAGATGTGGTTTATTTGTACAGTGGAATATTATCCAGCCATGGATAAAAAGGCAGTCTTGCCATTTGCAACAACATGGATGGACCTGGAGGGCATCATGCTAAGTGAAATAAGTCAGACAGAGAAAGGCAAATACGTGTGACGTATGATCTCACTTTTATGTGGAATCTTTAAAAACAACAACAATAACAACAAAAAGCCCCTAAACCCCTAGATACAGAGAACAGATTGTTGGTTGTCTGAGGCAGGGGATGAAGGAGGGGGTGGGAAAAACAGGTAAAGGTGGTCAAAAGATAGAAACTTCCAGTTTAAAGATAAGTAAGTCCTGGGGATGCAATGTACAACACAGTGACTGCAGTTAACCATACTGTATTGTATATTTGAAACTCGCTAAGAGAATAAATCTTAAAAGTTCTCATCAGGAAAAAAATTGTATACATTTGTGTGGTGATGAATATTAACTACTAGACTGATGGCAGTGTTCATTTTGCAATATATGCATATATCAAATCATTATGCTCCATTCCTGAAACTAATATAAAGTTATATGGCAATTATATCTCAGTTTTACACACACACACAAAAAGGATAAATAAAAGCCACTAAGTGTAGGAATCACAAAAAGATTCAAAATTATTTTATATGCTTCCCTCAAAGCCAATCCAAGGACACAGCCGCTCCATACTTTACTACTGACCTCTATTTACTGATCCTAGTGGTTTACTTCAAGCTCTTTGACTTTTTAAACTAGGCTCTTAATAGGCCAGAAAATAAACTGTATTGAAAAAGTAATAGTCAAGCATGGAACAAAAGCCCTTCAGTGAGAAAGTTCTTTTAATTTTTACACAATGACTCTGGTCAACACCACCTTCTCCCACTCCTCCATCTAGTCAAAATCACAAATCTCCATTTCTGGAAAAATGCACTAGAGCAACGAAGGAAGCCCAAACAGTCACAAAGTCAGCCTTCCTCTGAGGGGACAACAGACTCCCTTGGTGGGGATGGGGGTGCCAAATAGAGGTCTCGCTGGACCCAAAGGCATGCCATGGAAACCCAGTCATAAGAACCTTAAGTACACTCCCTCTACTGAAACCGTGAACCCCCGAACCAGTTCTGAGCATGCTGAACGCTCTTTGCAGTTGTGAGGTTTGCGGTGCAAGATCTCGCTGCTTGGCAACAAGCGTGGTGCTCAACTTCTAAATTTCTAGGCAACAAAATAAAACACGATTGGTTCCCCCATGGGCAGGAGAATAGCACCGGCAAGCGCTTACAGTTCAAATAAAGAGGCAAAGCAATTCAGAGACCGTGGGGTCTGTTCACAGCCTAGGCACAAGCTCACTGATTAAGTAGTTTAATTTCTTGTCTAATACTGCTGACGAACTGACAGTTTAACATTGGCTTACCACTCTATAAAAATACATTTCCATTCATGACAATGTGCACATTCAGTTGTTTGTTTTCAGAAGCAGCTCCTGGACTTGGGGGTAATGACAGAAGAGGATGGGATGAGGCAGGAGAAATCTACCAAGGAAACTCCATCACAGAGACAATTTTTATATGTCAGGTGTTTAAAAGTAAAGAATTCAAAAGAAACATATTTGTTAACACATGGTTTTGGTGGCTAGCTAACCACGATTGTTTTCCTAGCCTGCATTCCCAAGCTGGTTTCATAGAAGGCTTTATTGTAGCCCCCGAGAATTGTTTTGCATTAATTTCTATGACAAGGCACCCAAAACACATGGTGCTGAGAGTAACAAAACAGAGTTAGGGAAACAGTCATGACTTGGCACAAAGTGTGACAAGCTGTAAAAAAGGGAATGTTTCAATATCTGAAGTGGTGTTGATTTCCTATGAACAACCTTTTCTCTTCTAAACAGTATCATATTCTTTTCAAGCACATTTAGAACGCAAGTCAAGCTGTGTTTTATTTTTGATTATAATAAACACAGTCAGTTTACTGTAACAAAGACATACTCGTGGTGATCAGTTGAAAGCCAGAGTACAACACCATAAGATGGGCAGGGGGTGAGGTGGGGGATCCTGGGGGGTGGGTAGTCAACTGATAAAATAAAAGACCAGCCGTCTGGAAAGTTCTCTTAAAAGAACATAAAAAGGCAGTGTTTTCTTATGAGACCAACACAGAATGCCAAAATATCTGGCTAGTCTCTTTTTTGTTTTCACTTATGGCAATTTGTAACTAAAAATAGCAAATCCTTCAAAATATTGGGCTCTCATATTTGTTTTTTTAATCCCTATAATAAACAAGAATTTTGTAAACTGTTTTAAATTGTAATACTCTTTCTTACGTAAGACTCTTCTACATTTTAAGTATATTAATTACAGTACCACCTAAACTGTTTTCTTCAAAACAATCATTAAAAATGTTTATAATTATGCACGCATTTAGATTATTGATAAAAATGAAATGAAGAGTTCACAGCAAATAGTTACAAATAAAGCTTATAAAACTTTCATAATTAAACTCCTGGATTCAAATTTATTAAGAAATAATGTAAATCCTCTTACCACTTCTTGAACCAATGATTTTTCAAAATCAAGCTCATACAGTAATTTGTCTCTACCATCCATTAGCTGGAAGAGAAGAATGTTACATTTTGATTAAAGATAAGAACAGAGCACCTGAGATTCCTCCTTAATAAAATTTAGTGAAACATATTTTGATTCTAAATGTGAGGGGAAAATGGATCCCAGTATAATCAAAGCAAAAAAAAAAATAAGTCCACAGATTATCATGTAATAATAATACATTATTATACAACTATTATATTTTATTATATAAACAAGCAAAACATACACAGAAAATAACAATTTATTTAGTCTTTCTCACCCCACTTCCCCCAAAATGTGGTACCAATGCAAAATAAAGAAAAGTCCTAGTTTATCAAAAAGAGCAATTTTGTTTTTCTCTTTATATGACCCATTTCTCTTATTTTAGGTTTTTGTGCTATACTTATATGCACATCAAGCCATATTATGCCAATTGAAAATAGCCATCAAAGCATATACTGTGGGACCTTTGTAGTAATTTGGCTTGTCTCAGTACTTTAAATGATTGTCATTTGTGTGTGGTATATACACTGACAAAATTCAACAACTCCTTTTGACATCCATTCCATTCAATTAATTCATATACTTATTAACTTAATAAACATGTTTGGAACACCTTTTGGATGCGAGGCATTTTGTTGGGCTGTGGAGGTATAAAAATGGAAAACAGATCCCTTCCCTGGAGCATATATAGTACAGTAGGGGAGCAATGTGAAAAAAATAACTGTAACACGCAAGCAAAAAGGTCACTCAATCAAATCTTCAGGTAGTCCAAAAGAATAAAAATCCACATCACCTAGCAACAGTAATTACAACAAGATCTCTATGCCTGGTGGTAATGGCACAGAAGTGCTATTGGACAAGGGTCTTGAAGGATCTGTATAAGTTCAACAAGCTAGAGGAGGAGAAAGGCAAAGAAGATGGCAATCAAAACAGCAAAGTAACCGCAGAGAAGCATGGAGTGATGGAGGAACTGGGAAGAGTCCGGTGTTTCTGGACCCAGGGCACGTCTAGACAGGAATGGCAGGAAATGAAGGCAGATGGTGATCCAAGGGGAAATTATGAGGGTCCTTGCCCACCTCAGTTAGGAGTGGAGGTCAGAAAGGTGTGATGCAGAGAACAGGGGTCAGTTCAGATCAGAGCACTGCTGCTTACTAGCTGTGGAGGTAAATTAATTCTATGCTTCAAGTCTTAGTTTTCTCTTCTCTAAATTAGTATAACAAAACCGACATTGAAGAGTTTTTCTGAAAAGAATTTGAGACAGTAAATGTGAAAGTGCTTAGCTGTTCCTGGCACATAAAAATCACCCAGAATGTTTTGGGACCGCCTGATTTTATGCTGAAGGCAATGGGAAACCAGTGAAAGTTTTAGCACCTAGGATGAGGGTATCAGATCCCATGGCAGCAACGTGGAAGCCAGATTTGCAGGGGGATGAGCTTGGAGACAGGAAAATGAAGTAGGACCTGATGGACATGAGGAAGACCTCCATCAAGTCTGTGACAACGTTCCTGCAGAGAAAGGAGACTGGAGATAAATTTTGGAGAGAAAGTCTACAGACTTAATGACCAACTAGACACAAGATGTCAAGGAGAGAGTAGAGGATGACTTTAGATTTGTCTCTGGTCCTCTGGACAGATGGCAGTGTCATTCATTTAAGTGGTGAATACGACCAAGTCCAAATTTGTGGAGTAATAAATTCAAGTTTTGACACTGGGTTTGAGGAAAATGGAAGGCATTTTTGTTCAGCAAATATTTTTAAGAGCTGATAATAAAGGATACAAAGATAAGACATGGTTATTGACCTCCACGGAGCAGATAGTCCCAGGTATGCGAGGGCACAGTGGAAGTCCCTAATTACCATAGGGGACAGGAGGGGACTGTCAAGGAAGTCTTCGCAGGGCATGTAACAAGGAAATTGAGGATGAGGACGGAAGTGATATTATGGATGTAGTGTTCAGGGAAAACACGAAGCAGGAGAGAAAGTCTGGAGGTCAACGGTAAACAGATGTGCCAGTTATAGGAGAGTCTAAGGTCAGCCAGAGAGAAAACAACGACAACCAAGGATAAAGAGAATTCCCAGGACAGCATTCTCGTGAAAGATGGAGGAAGAGAAACTATCGACAAGTATTGCTCACGAAAGAGTGAAGAAGTGTGCTTCTGAAAAAATCAGAAGCAAGCATTGCTGCAGAAGGCATCTCTGACATGGGGCATAGATCTGTCATGCAGAAGATTCAAGAAGGAATAAGAATGAAATGGGCTGAGAGCAAGGGGAATCTCATTGTGACCTTATCAATGGGAAAAACTAGCAGTGGGGGCGTGAAGAAGGGACTGGTAGACACAGATTTCTTTTTGTTGATATTTGAAGAAGACGGAATGGTGATGGCTTCAGGGGTGGTCAAGGTCAGGGGATACCACCCAGGATGATGCCTTGGCTATGTCTGTAGGCTGGAGGGAAATGCTTAAAGGCACGAGAGAGAGAAAGGCTGATGAAGAAATCCCAGAAGAGGAGGAAGGAAGAGATGGAGTCAGGCAAACAGGTGGATGGATAGGTCAAGGCAAAGAAGAATGTCCCCTCTTCTGATGAGAAGGTGTAAAGGTGAGGCTAGGTACGCTAAGTGACAGGGTGAGCAAGAGAGTGCAGAGGAGAAAACAAATCCAGGTGCCTGCCATGTTCTTTGTGAGTTACTCCAGGAGGAGAGGAGAGGAAGAGAGATGGAATTGAGAAAAGTAGTGGTGATGGGCAGAGTGGTAGTGGGCAGTGAGAAAGCATGCCAATTAGACCCAAGTGAAAGGATGGGGAGAGGGAGCACACAGTGGCTCTGGGTTAAAGCTCCATATGCATCTTGCAATGTCACCTAAATCAAGGATCGGCTGTCTCCAAAGGTACAGGGCAGTCCCCGAGCAGGGCTGGGGAGCAGGGAGCACTGGTTATATGAGAGCCTCATAAGGTGGTGTAGTTGAAGCTGTGAAAGGCTGGACAGAGGCTTTAGAGAAAGTAAATCAATGAGAAGTGGAAGGAAAGGAAAAGATTTCGTGTTAAGTCATTATACCTTAGTCTAAAAAGAAGTGTCATTAAGTTTCCAATGGGCATCAATTACTGGCCACTGGCCCCACCCTTCCTCCCTCCTTAGATCTCTCAATTATCTCTTCTCTCTGTTGTGCTTTTCCCTTCTCATTCTTCTTCCCAATGACATCATTTGAAAATACTCTAGTTTTGTGGGGGAAGGTAGTGCTCAGTGGCAGAACACACGCTTAGCGTGCACGAGGTCCTGGGTTCAACTCCCAGTACCTCCATTAAAATGAATAAATCAATTAATAAACCTAATTACCTCCCCCCAAAACACTCTAGTTTCACCTTTTAAAAAATTCCTTCCTCAATCCCATGTCCCCCTCCAACTCCTCCCTGACGTCTCCCTGGCCACCCACAGCCAAACTTCTAGACAGTTGCCCATGTTCACTGTCCCTACTTGTGCATTCACCCCCTTTTCTCTACTGCTTCCAGGATCCAGTCAAATGACACTCATGAATTAACAGTTGCCAAAGCTAACTGTCCAGTCTTCCCTTTTTAGCCTTTTGCACACCTGGCCTCTGGCAGCACTGGCCACACTGAATGCTTCCTTCCTTTTTGAGACTCTCATGCTTGGCTTCTGTGATGGCGTCTGCCCTGCTTCCCTCCTGCCCTACTCCTGTTCCCATTCTCATCTGAATGCTACCCAGCTTTCACTTCTCTCTCCTTTATCTCTCCCACCTTCAACCTTATCAAATTCATAACTTTTGCTCTCTAATCATCTCTTGAACTCATCCTCTCCTTCATCTCCAGGGTCACAGTCCTCTTTCTGTTTCAGGACTTTGTAGTTGCCCTGGTTTATACGAGAAATCTTGCTGTTTCTTTCTTTTTTTTTGGTCCTGGTGGCAGCAAGGCTGACTGGCGGCGCCCAACCTTCAGGTTTCTGCGCCTCCATTCCGCTCTCCACCTGCTCGCTGCCCGCTTCGCCACCATGACAGAGCAGGCCATCTCCTTCGCCAAGGACTTCCTGGCCAGAGGCATTGCCGCCGCCATCTCCAAGACAGACGTGGCCCCGATCGAGTGGGTCAAGCTGCTGCTGCTGCAGGTGCCTCATGCCAGTAAGCAGATTGCGGCCGACAAGCAGTACAAAGGCGTCGTGGACTGCATTGTGCTCATCCCCAAGGAGCAGGGCGTGCTGTCCTTCTGGAGGGGCAACCTGGCCAATGTCATCTGCCACTTCCCCATGCAAGCCCTCAATTTCACCTTCAAGGACAAGTACAAGCAGATCTTCCTGGGGGGCATGGACAAGCACATGCATTTCTGGAGGTATTTTGCCGGCAATCTGGTCTCTGGAGGCGCAGCCGGAGCCACCTCCCTCTGCTTTGTCTACCTGCTGGATTTCACCAGAACCCGCCTGGCAGCCGATGTGGGGAAGTCTGGCAAGGAGCGGGAGTTCAAAGGCCTAGGGGACAGTCTGGTGAAGATCATGAAGTCTGACGCAGTCCGAGGCCTGTACCAGGGCTTCAACATCTCCATGCAGGGCATCATCATCTACTGGGCCGCCTACTTCTGCATGTATGACACAGCCAAAGGCATGCTCCCCGACCCCCAAAACACCCACATCGTGGTAAGCTGGATGATCGCGCAGCGGTGACGCCCATGGCCAGCGTGGTCTCCCACCCTTTCGATACCGTGCGCCGGTGATGATGCAGTCTGGCCGCAAAGGAGCCAACATCATGTACAGGGGCACCCTGGACTGCTGGCAGATCTTCTGAGATGAAAGGGGCAAAGCCTTCTTCAAGGGCACCTTCGTGCTGGTCCTGTAAAACGGACTGAACAAGGTCATCTAGGCGCCGCAGGCCCAGGCCCACAGGGCCCCGGAGAGTGATACTGACACCTAACTGTTATGGGCCATTGACCTTCGAGAAATTCCAGGCCTTGCAGGGGGCTGGGCAGCTCTGGCCGAGAGCGCGTTGTCACTGTGGCCATCGACACCGCAGGTCCATGCGTTGATTGGGGAATTATGGCATCTTCGTGGGTCCACAGGTGAGGCAGCTCTGCCAAGGCACACCTAGACTCCCAGTACTTGTAGGACCCACCCATGTTTAAGTATTTATTTAAAACAAATCATGTCTCCCATTTGTACTTAGGCACTGTTCTCTTTTGCATAGCCGAATACTTGCAATTACGTTCTAAGTTGGGCATTCAGCTACAGAATAAAATCGGGACTCCAAAAAAAAAAGAAACCTTATAACTGGTCTCTCTGGCTTTGAATTTTTCCTCCCTGCCATTTGTTTTCTTTCTGCATTGTATATTCTTGCCTCCTTTGTCGAAGATTAACTGATCATAGGTCTGTGGGTTTATTTCTGGGCTCTCTATTCTAATCCATTGATCCATATGTCTGTTTTTATTCCAATACCGTGCTGTTTTGATTACTGTAGCTCTGTAGTATTGTCTGAAGTCTGGGAGGGTTATTCCTCCAGCTTTGTTCTTTTTCTTCAAAAATGCTTTGGCAATTCTTGGTTGTTTTCTTTCTGAAACACAGATCTGATCTTGCCCCAACGTTCAAAGCTCCCATCCACTCAGAAGGCAACTCAAACTCCTTGGCATGAATAACAGCCCTCCAAAATATGCCCTGCTTCTCACCACCCTGTTCGCACAAACCCTCCAGCCTTAGCAAGTTGTGTGCATGCCCCCTTCTCACATTCTGGCCCTTCCCACCTCCCCTTCATCCTTTCCTGGCTAATTCTAACCTCTCTTCTGGGACTCAGCTCGGTGTCCTTCCTCCAAACTTCCCTGCTCCCTTACAGTCCAGGCTGGGTGTGCCCCCAGCTGCCCCCACAGCAGCTGATGCTGCTGTGTCCTGATGCCAACCACACCTGGGCTGCGATCTCTGACCACTGGTCTGTCCCCTCAGAAAAGAATTCACAGTGTAGCCATAGCTGGGACACAGATTCAGCTGTCATTAGATTACTGAAATTTAAATGTAAAATTTACTGAATCCCATACACAACAATGCTGAGCCCAGGGCAATGGCCAGAAGTCATCCTCCCCAAATTCAGTTCCATTTTCAACTTGTTTTTACTTGCATCTTCCAGGGCTGAAAAGGAGACCCTGTGGCTCATCCAGAGGCTCTAGAGCGGCCCATTTCCATTCTTCCATTTTTTGCCTACTCCCTCCACGCACCCACACTTCCTCCTCTTCCTGCCGCAACACAAATTCTCACCGCTTAGTCTCACCGGATTCCACCGCAAGCTGTACGCACCCCAGTCACGAAGAGCTCAGCAAATGGACCTGACACTGTGTGCAGCTCTTCCCCTCCTAGCCACCTGGAAAAATCAGTTCAAGCGCAGGAGAGTGAGATAGGTGCGGAACTGATGAAGTCTTTCCAGGACCTTCCAGGTCAAGCCCAGCATCTCTTCTCTACGTACATCCTTCTGTTATGGTCCCCATCACACAGGCCTGTGGGTTCTGTCCCTCCCTCTAGACTAGCTCTGCTTCACAACGGGACTCTGTGTGTGTGTGATGTACATATAAAATTTTTGTATCTCAGCAGTGCCTGGTGCTCAAAGGCATCTACTAAACATGCCAAATTAATTGATTTAGTGAAGGATACTGGAAACAAACCAGGAAACATCAGCCCCCATTTGTTCAACAATTCCTGATCTGCTTTTCAACTGATGAAGCTCTCTGACATATGTTATCTCATTCCATCCACACAGAGACTTGGGAAGAAAGAGTCAAGAAGAAGGGGGATGAGGAACCGGATAAGGGGCTGTAGTGTCAGAAACAGAAGAGGAACCCAGGGTTCTAGATTCCTTGTGCTCAATACCAAATCGGGCCTATATTCTTGGCCTCGGTGGAGGGCCAGTGCATACGAAGAAAAAAAAAAAAAAAAGAGCCAGAATCCAAAAAATGATCAGACTAGGGGTCTGCTATATTTGTCTAGAACAGAGCTGTCAAATAAAAATATAATGTGAATCACAGACATAATTCTGAACTTTACAGTAGCCTTGTTAAAAAGGTAAAAGAAACAGGTGAAATTGATTTTAATATATTTTATTTATCCCAATGGGTATCCAAAATACTATTTCAATGTGTAATAAGCAATCTTAAAAACCATTAGTGAGATATTTCACATTTCTTATAGTACCTAAGTCTTTGAAATCCAGTGTGATTTTTCACTTACTGCGCATCTCAATTTAGGGGCTAAAATTCCACTGGAGATACTCAATTTATATCTAGATTTCATTAAATATACAGGTAAAAAAGTAGATTCACATATTCGAGTTATTCAAAACATACATGAAGGTTTTTCACTAACTGAAACGAATATCAATTTCTACATTAAAATTAAATTAAATATAATTAAAATTCCACTTCTCAGCTGTACTAGACCCAAGTGTTCAATAGCCACGTGTGGCTGGTGACAACCACTGGGCAGTGCAGAACTAGAAAGCTCAGGCAGCATTTAATAGAAATATTTAAGCTCACACAGGGTCTAACCAGCCACTCGGTGGGGATGTTTCTTTCTAATCAATGGCTTAATGGTGAGACTTTTTGCTTTAATTTTCTTGAACTCTCCCCAAAGACTACTAGGCTCACCCAACTCATCTCTACCAGTGACAGTACAGAACGAACAGCCTGGCAAACATTTACATAAACCGAGATGGTTCCCTTGAAGGTTACTAATTGAAACCAGAAAGCTGAGATCTCATTTTCACTCTTGGAAGTTGATGCCAAGAAGGTTAAACTTTTTCTGTTCACAGACTCTTGTTATCTTGGTAAGAATGGCATTTGCACTGTCACCATTGAAAATAGGATGAAGCACAAGAAAATGACATCATGTTGTAGAAGCCTGTGATGGATTCAGTGATGACAGAAAACATCCCCCAACTCTGACCCATCATGGGATGCATTTCTTTTAAAAACAGTTCTTGGAGGTAATTTTATCTAAAACCTAAGAATACCTTCAACTGTAAAATCAGGTTGAAATCTGAATCTAAACTTAGTCACATGAGTACTGGATGCAAGGCTAGTGTGACTGAGGAATTGAAGTTTTATCTAATTTTAATTAATCTTCATTAAAAATTGATATTCAATCCAGTTACTGGAAAGCATTTACATTTATTTGGAGTAATTCAGGGATGTAAATCCACATTTTTATCTGTAAATTTTATGATCTCTAACTACATTCTCATTCTGTGAAGCACTCATAGAGCATTTTTATAAGTATGCCAGACACTGTGCTGAGCGCTGGGAGGATACCAGAAACTGAGAGACAGTGCTGTCTCTGCGTCACAGGGCCATCGCAGGACAGCCTGACCATCACAGGCAAGGGTTTTGAAAGCTACCACAGCTGCAACACTTGTGAGAACGAAGGAAGCACAAAGCAGGAGCATCTGACCTGTGGGTGGACCTGCCATGGTCCGGCCCATCAGATGCACCAGGAAACACCAGAAGAATTCCCTGCTCTAAATAGAGATTACCTGGGTAACACAAACCCAGTCCATTTATATACAGGAAAATGAACCTAAACCAACATCTAATTGGAAAATAAGACTGTTTATTCTTGATAACATAATTTTTCCACAAGCACATCTCTGGACTCCTATGTTACATGATTTTTCAATTTCTTACAATCAACAAGGTAGACACTCAGTTAACCCAAATCAAAGAAAACAATAATTCATTTTCAATTGGAGTATAGTCAGTTTACAATGCTGTGTTCATTTCTGGTGTACAGCACAGTGATTCAGTTATATATATATATGTTATATATATATATGTTTTATATATATTATATATATATTATATATATATTATACATATTATATACATTATATATATATTATATATATATAAAACTTTTTTATATATATAAACTTTTTCATATTTTTTTCATTATAGGCTATTACAAAGTGGTGAATATAAGTTCTCTGTGCTACATGGTAGGATCTTGTTTATCTATTTTATATAGAAAACATTAATTCATTTTTAAGCTGGAATCCTTTTTCATTACTAGAGATCCTACCCAAATAATGGGAGAGACTAAATACAGAAGTCAGCTTTTCTCTGCATCACAAGGGGGACACAGTGTTATTTCACCAATTATGCTGATATTTCCATTTAAAAGAGTCATCCATCAATGTAAAAAAAAGTTACAGTACCTTTTTAATGGTTTTATGATCCTTTTCTGCCTTCTCTTTCAGACTTATAATTTCATCTTCTGTAAACAAAAGGAGAGAGGGGCCAACCATGAAATTACAAGCTTATGCCCCTGTATTCAATCTGCCTGCTTCAGGGCAGGTTGTACACCACTGGCAGGCATGGTGGACGCAAGTCCTAGCAGGACTGTGACCTTCACAACTGCCCTTGACATTCACAGCCTTCTTCCTGCTGTTCAGACGGCTGGTCAGATAGGGATTAAGAACTAAGTTCAAGATCCAAGTGTGGCTGAGGATTGCAAGCTTTTCACCAAGACCAGCAATGGACACTTCTGCTGTTAGTCACAACCAATACAAACTACTTTAGCAGGTGGCACTTATGACTCAGTAAGAACCACCCAAACCCGAAAAAAGCACTGTTACACTGTGTCAGAAGAGAAATGAAACTACACTGGCATGGTATAATTACATATTCAAGGAATACTGTCCTGCATCTGATTTTATCAATGTTTTGCTATAAATTTTCTATTGCTTACTCAGAGCTTTTCATTCTGCAGATTAAGGGCAAAATTATATAAACAATATACATATAAAGAGAACAGTACATGTAAATACTTTAGAGCACTCTAACTTTGATGATTTAAATGCAACATTTACCAATGTTTATGGTATGTAAAAAAAAAGGGGGGGGGGGAGGGTTCTACAAATGGAAATTGGTACTTAAAATTTGTCCCTAAAATTGAAGGTAAAGTAGTAAATAGTATGATATTTTCTGAAGGGCTAACTCTGTTTCTCCACAAAGCATATCCCAATATGTATGCTTAAGTATTAAAATGTTACACATTTTTAGGTAATCGATTAAGCACATGAAACAGAAGTCAGCAAAAGTTTGTTTATAATATTTCTAAGTGATGTAGAGCACTGATTAGTGTATTTTTTCAAAGGCCAATACTTGGCTTAAGAAATAACCACCCTGAGTTAAAAACGTGTGGCTAGGGGAGTACGACCAAGTTCTGTTCCAAGAAAAGAATGAAAATCAAAAATGACTATCAAACTGATCTTTTAAATGTAAATAAGCAAACACATTGGAAAAGACAAACGTTGCTATGAATTTTATAAAGTACCCCACGTATTGTGTTTTCTCAAACATAACTTTAAAATGTTACCTAATACAGAATTTTCTTTTAGATTGAGTCGGATTTCTTCTCGGAGTTCTGAAATGACTTGAAGCATTCTCTCGTTTTCCATTTTGTACTCCAAATTTTCCCTTTCTGGAGTTGCTTTTAGAGGGCTGATGTCTTTCACAAAAGAGTCCTAAAAGATGGAGAATTCCATATTTCTAAGCCGGGAGCCAAGGATTTAAATATGCAACACAAGACAATACAGAGACACAAGAGCTATCATATAATTTTCTGAATTCTATTACACACTTATAATATGAATAGTAAAAAGGAAGGAGACTAAATGGGGCTTGCTGGAAGAAAGGCTGCAGTCCGTTCTGTACAAAGACCACAGCACATGGGGACAGTTTATTGACAGGAATAATGCATATCATACTGTTTGTGTGCCCTCATCATTCAGGTCAATTCATTATGGAGGCTGTGTCCGGGGAGGCAGCTGGGGCCCCTCCACCCACACTTCCCTCTGTGTGCATCTGAAGTGCTGTCCGCGCGTAACTAGGCAGGCCGCGGGGACCGCGGACGGGCAGCGCCAGGGGGTGGCAAAGCGCATGGCTAGGGAGGGGGGCTTGTTGCCTTTGTGGCATTTCCCAGTGTCAGCGCTGCCAGTGTCAGGAGGAGCACATCACATGTCAAAGTGGTGACGTTTCCAGGCTGGGAGCCGCATGGAGTCCATCAGGCACACGGATATCCACACAGTTGGTTTTCTGCTGGGTGGAGGAGCCACCCAGAGGCAATTCATATTCTGAACATTAACATGGCTTTGCATGCCTGTCACACTGGGACTGTGCAGGCGTTTAATGCTATTGAAGACATGGGTTTAAATCTCTATGCAAACAGTGATTACCTTGTAAGAAGGTTTCAGGA
The DNA here is from genome assembly GCF_048773025.1 of Camelus bactrianus. NCBI lineage: Eukaryota > Metazoa > Chordata > Mammalia > Artiodactyla > Camelidae > Camelus > Camelus bactrianus. The sequence continues at coordinate 20,503,609 of NC_133573.1, read as the reverse complement.
TAACTTCCAACAAAAGACTTTTAAAGTTATAGTTTTAGTAAAGCAAACTCATTTACATTTTTATTATGTGTGTCTTTTGTTTAAATCTTGCCACGTCCATTATGGGAGAAGCTTTTTCTTACACGATAGAAGCTTATTGGGAAAGCTACCCTCCTTTTCTTCTTCTCATCTGGTTCAAAGCTATTGAAAACATCTGAATATACTTGCTTATGGCTGTCTAGATTTTCCTGCCACACACTGGTTTTTTTAAATCAAGACGTAATGAATTGGAGAAGCTGGTGCAAAACTTTATACTTCATGATGGTAAAATATTAAATTGATTATGCAATTAAATTGATTATTTCAAAATACTAAAGTGCCTGTTTGAAAGTCATTACATTCTAACACTAAAAGAGACGTGTCTATATATGCCTTCCTTCAAAATTAATATAGACACTGGAAATACTTCTGAACTTTAATCTTGAGATGAATTATAACTTATTTCTTGTAGCAATGCTATGATTGCAAATACACAAGAATAAAATCTCCTCTTGAAAATAAAATCATCTCTCCGAAGATAACTGGTGTCCTTTTGAAACTATATTTTTTTTTAACTCTAGAGATATCTGAAAGCAAATTATTAAAATGTTTTCCTCTGTGGTCATAATGGTTTGAGAGAAAAAAATGAGTAGTGACAGTGCTTTGCAGGACATTCATAAACCCTTAAAAAACAAGTGACTTACTACTGAAGTTAGTTACGTCAACGTTAACACTTAATGTTAAATTTTGCACTAAGCCCAATTATGAATCTTCATGATTTTGATTCACCATTCCACTTAAATTGTTTGAGCCCAATTGATTCTTAATTAATGAGAACTAACAAAGTTAAAAGCTAAGAAACTATGCTGTTTTCTTAATAAAGGAAGAATCCCAGTCATTAGTTTCCTATCCCACATGGTTAAATTTGAGAACATCACAGAATGTATTTATAGACTAAAAAAGCTTTTTAAAAAACAAACAAACAATATTTTCCTTAATAGACTGAAGTGTAGATTTCCTAACAGTGGCAGAAAATGAACACCCACAGCAGATTAGGTGAGCACCCCCATTACTGTTAACTAAATATGAACTATTTAAATTAATCAGATGAAGTATAAAAATTACAAGTGATAGCAGCGAATACCTAAATGACTTTCTAAAAATCTCATAGAAAAGCAGGAAACAGGGAAACATGTTCAACTCAGGGCTTTTGTTATTCCTCCCCCCCCCCCACAAATCCACCGACAGCCCCTGTTCTGAGAGGTTAACCTTTAGCTCTGTCCCCACCATCTGTCAGCTGCAGGAACTGCAGGTCATTAAGTATTCAGATTCCCACAGCAATGAGGACACTCATTAGCAAAATGAACAAAGGGATAGTTCTGGGCGGCTACGGTCATCTGTTACACTTTGAGTGGCAGGTTTTGTGGTGGTGTTCCTTCTACCATCTGCCCATACCACTAGCTTTGCCTGACTTAAACCATGAGACTTCTGTAAAATGAACTGCATTAAAAAATGAAAGTTAAGAAGGATGGAGATCATTAAAAGGGGGTTAACTAGTTTAAGCAATTTCAAGTCACATTCTAGTCTAAGACAGTTTGTGTGGGACCCATGATCACTCTGGAATTTTACATTCGTAAAGTAACTTGCCAATTTAGAGTTTTCCTCTCATGCAGTGAGAGTTAGGACTTTCAGGTGGTGGCTGACATGGCATTTCTCCTGTGAACAGTCACGAGACGTGCAGTATCACAGTTTCTGGGTTTCAGAATTCCAAACTGAGTCATCAAAGAATTGTTTCTGAAGACAAGCGCAGAGTCTGAAGACTCGAGCCTTGCTAGAATGTGGTCCAAGGACCAGGAGCCCAGCAGCATGTGGGAGCTTTTGGGAAATGCAGGATCTCAGGGCTCAGCCCAGACCTACTGTCAGAATCTGTATCTTAACAAGAGCTGCAGGTGACCCCCCTACACACAATAAAGTCTGAGCTGCACTGTTAGGAGCACCACATGTGCCCTCCCAGCAGTCTCCCTCCTGCCATATTGGCATCTTAATTCTGCAGGCTCCACGTAGAAGACTCCAGGACATCTCAATTTGATGGTGGGGTTGGGGGGGAGTGTGTGGAGCAGTCCCGATGTGTGCCCATGCTGCATGACAGTCACAGAGAAGAGCAGGTGCTTCCCCTGTGAGTGACAACCAGGAAAGCAGCACACTAGGCAGTGCAGCCCTGCAGAGCTGCCACTCTGGAATGACAGCTCTGTTTCCGAACTGTCAGCCACAAGCAATTACGTTCACCTACGAGGGTGGGAGTATGGGCGATGGTTGCACAGTGCATCCATGTTGGGGTAGGAAAGAAAAATACAAAGTTTTTCCAAAATGACCACTCTGATTGCAATGGAAAACATGCCTGTGCATGGAAAGACAGACACATGCTCGTATTATCAAGAGGATTTATCAACATACAGCATGACAACCTGATAACTACAGCGGTATGCATTAAGTCATAGTGGCTTTTCACAAAACCCAAAACCCAAAAGACACTTGAAGGAAGTTGCTCTTGGGGAAAACTCAGCATTAAGGATGTTCTGACCTGGAGAGATGGAAGCTTCTGTAACTTGAAGAGCTTCCTTTTTCCGATTTCCATTTTGTCATAAATAGAGGTTAAACTAGCTGTTTATCGAACTTTCCCTTTCCTATCACAGTCTTAGATTTCTCTAAAATAGTCCTGGAGAGATATTATGACTATTAATGACAAAGCAATTTATGGAACTGGACTATGAGTAAGAAAAAACTAGAGTATGTCCTCACTGATTATTTAATTTGCTTATTTCACGTTTTCTTCAAGCTATTTCCATTGCCACTTTGAAAATTTCTAATTGTTTCTCCAAATTCGTTTTTCCAAATCTAATCTCAGATACCAGGCGTCTCTAGGTTTTTTTTTTTTTTTCCTAACACCACTAGAGGGAGCAGCTGTATTAGATGAAATTTCTAATTTAAAAGGGTACAGCACCCAGAACTTGAGTGGCACGGAGTTCTGGGAAAGCTAGAGGATTTCAAAAACGTATTTTTCAGAAGTTGATTTTTATATAAGCCATGACCCGCCTCTGCAGCGTTCACATCCCAAATGCACGTTAGCTCTGCTCTGCGCTGCCCTCAGGCAGCCTTCGTTTTATTGGGGTCCTAAGGAGTTGGGAGAGATGTCCAATGCCCAGTTATCAGGAGTGTCTCATCTTCTTCAGACCTTAAGGTGTTTACAGAAATACTGATGTGTTGTCCTTGGGGACAAACTGCAGTAGAACAACCAGGTCTTCAGGAAGGCATCCTGAGCCAGGGAACAACACCCTCCCTGCTTGTACAAGAGCAGGGTGAGTCTCCTACGTCCGGTGGTCCTCACCAAGCCTCTGTCCGTCTTCCAGGACATCCAGACAGACCAGCTAATGGGCTGAGGACACTTAGAGGTATAAACACGCCAAGAAAGACCTCTTGTTTTACTGGAAGGAGCTCAATTACTGAATTGGGATGTTCTCAACAGTCCAGATGTCTGTTCAGTGCATTTCATGATGTGTAAACCAGACGGTCATTAAGAATTAGTGTATTTCCTCATAATGATAACTAGAATTTATATGCATGCCTTTCCTCAAGGAACTCAAAGCAGTTCACATTCAATACGACAGGTCTCCTCCTCATACCTCTGTCTGTTGGCTAGGCAGGTATCATGGACCGTTTCACAAATGGGAAATAAATGCACCAAAATTGCCCTGCCAGTCGATGCAGGATATCTTTAGCCAAGGCAGGATTCAAAGCCAAAATTATTACAGCTTTTTTTGCTCTTTCTATTAAATAATTTTCTCCAAAAAATAAGAGTAAATGTAGACCCAAGAAAAGAATGGAAAAATTGGATCCTCCAAGGCAATCAGAACAAGTAAAATGAAGTAATATTCAACTTGATTAGATCTACAATCATACTACTTAATACTACATTGCTTAGAAGATGCTCCAAGTTTTTTTTTTAACCACAAACAATAATCCTAATAGATTAAAAAAAGCAAACACCCCTTCAGCAGTTAGTAAACAAAGTCCTTTAGAATGGTGCAAGTTCAATTCCTTAGCTCTTCTAACTTTGGAGTTTTGAATAGTGTGGGATTTAGATAAAGCACAGATTGCACTTAAAGGGCTCAGCAACCCACAAGTGTTTCTTCCTAGTGTTAACACTTTGATGTATAACTTCTCAGATTTTTTTCTGTACATGTTATATGCATGGCTCAATATTTATGTGTATATGCACATGTATTAATATATCGTACATTAATTATAATGACATTGTGATATAAATATATACAATAATACAATCCTTTATAATATTATAATGTGTATATACATAAATAAACTGCAACCTTTCATTCTTACTATAGAGGATAAAGCCCCACCTCCTTATGTGGTCCTTTGGATTCAGGTGAGGAGGTCCCCCAGATGAGGTACCTGATACCTGCTAGCTGATACTCAACAGATTGCTATTCTCTGGCCTCTCTGTTAGCCTCTCCTACTCAGACAATCCACTTCTTGCTCTTAGAACCGAGTAACAAAAATCCCTCTGGCTCTGGACTGTGGTTGGGCCAAGACAGCCAGTGGCTCAGAGCTGACTTGAGATGGAAATGAACTTGCCCTCAGAGACCACACTTTTCCAGATCCTTAAAAGTCTCCTCCTTGATGGACACCTAAGCTCTCCTTTCTCACCTATCTTCCCATTTCTGTTCTCATCAGTCTTCTGTCTGAGCAGGAAAGCCACTCCTGGCTCCCACTGCAACTGGGAGAACAGGGTGAAAACCCTCTGAGAATTTTCCTTGTGGACAGTATTTCTACGTAAGATCATCTTGTGCCAAGTTCATTTCTTGGAAGCCTTGAGATTATTTTGTGTCTTTCAAATTGTCTGGACTGCAAAAAAGGGTGGGAATCTTCAAAATTAAAACAAAAATCTATTCACAGGCTCCTCTCGTGTGAGATAATTTTTGCAGTGGGAGATAGGTTATTTTATTTCCATTATAAATAAGAATTGAGAATAATTATATTACTCCTATTTATAATTATCTTGGGTTTTCTAGAATGTGCTGTTGAAAAGAAAAGGGTTGGACTGGTTTATGTCGTGGAGAGATTCCCAGTTGATTTTATCAACTGTAGTTCCTCTCTCCCTAACGCAGCTTGTAGACAGTTGTAACTTTATTTACATATATTAAATGAATTACTCTTTGCTGTGAAACTTACAACTTTATGAAATCCAAATTCCTCATATTGGTCTAGTTCTTCTTTTAATTCCTTAATAAGTTCTTCTTTCTCCTTCATTTTTTTCAACAAAAAAGTAATTTTGGCAGTGGCTGAGTCTTGCACAGGCATCTTCTCTTCTTCTATCTCAAAGAATTGCTGGGGGGAGAAAACAGTGTTGGAAATTAGACACGAAGCTAGCACCAGCAGAAACCATTTCATGTTTTATTCAAGCTTCTGTCTTATAAAGTTACTTTTGCAAGCTGCACACATCTTAGTAAACAACTATAGTCATATTGAACAATAATGGAAAACAGCACAGTATTATTTTGTGAAACACAAAGCATAGTGTCTTACCCTAACTGCATCAGCTGTGCAAATGATAATAATAATAGGGAATCTTAATTGTAAATCCACATCATAATGGTGAATGTCCAACTTCAATCTTCCTCTAGAAAGGAAGCTAGCAAAAAATTTTTAATATGTAAAAAGGAAGTGAACTTCGGTGGTGTAGTCAATTCCCTCAATGGTTTGGAACAGAGACATGGATACTTACTTCCAAGATATAAAAATCCCATTTTCAGCACTGACACACAAAACCGTATTGTACATTTTGGGCTCTTTTGGGAATTATGGGAGAACTATTTTATTTTTTATCACTTGTTCATTACTAATATATTTAGACACATGGACATATGAGAAACGTCGTAAAACCTAACCATATCTGCTAATATACTTAATACTATATTTCAAAGAGCTAGATTTACAAACTAAAATTGTTCTACTGGTATATAATGAATATCAGCAGACTGAGAAGAAGAATGTTATACTGAGGTAGCGTTAAGAGTCAAGCTAAGGACATAACACTGACATAGTCTACACAGCACCAATGGAAAAAAATCAGTAAATGAATATGTAGTAGAATTAAAAAGAGTGAAAACAGAACAATCCATATGACAATATTTGCTTTTTAATTGGGTGATTTTAAAGAACAGTGTTAAGTACACAGACCTGTTCTTCACATCTTTTCTTTTCTAGGTCTACAGATCAAATGCTCTGCAGAGGCCAAGAGAGTTAACCCACTAGTGGCCTGAGCATCAGTTACTGGGCATCTCAAATTCAACAGGTCCAAAGAGAGGTCACCATCTTCCCACTCCTCCTATCTGCCTCCCCCATAACAGCAGCACAAGCCGGAAACCCATTTTCTGTCATTTTAAGCCCCTTCTACTCCCTCACTAACTCACCAAATTTGCTCAACCCACCCCCAAATCACTCCTGAAATTACCCTCTCCTTCCCTGTTCCACTCCCATCCTGTTACCAAAGCAAAACATGCGCAGTAAAGCCAGCCTACTGACACCAGGTTGTGAAGGAAGGTGCAGTGTTAATTGCAGGGCACCATGCAAGAAGCCTGGGACAGCTGGTGCCGAAACACCCGAACTCCCCATCGACTTCAGGAAAGCATTTTTAAAGGCCAGGTGACGGAGGGGCCTCAGATACTGTTATTTAGACACTTCAGGGAGGAGCTGAAACAGAGGATTCAGGGAGGGGTCTGTCCCAGGAAGGCCCCAGCGGGTCCTGATTGGTTACAATCATCATCCCTGTCTTGCTCACCTGGACTATTGCAACAGTCCTTAACTTACCTCCCTGCATCTTCGTTTGTCCTCTGCAATCAATCTCCAGCCTGTGGCCAAAATGACCTTTCTAAATTGCAGCTCTCCCCGGCTCCCACAGGGTAAAGTCCGACTCTTAGCATGATGGACAAAACTGCACCCCTCAGGGCCTGCTGCCAGCTCACCTGTTTTGTGCTAGCCTTCTCTCCCTTTCCCCACCAGACTGGGCATCCTACCGGTGCTGGCACGCAGCACACCATTTCCCGGAAGCACATGGTGATCAGGCCTCCGTGCCTCTGCACTTGGAACTCCTAGGCCAGCTGGGGAGCTCTTACTTGTCAGTCTCCTGAATGGCATTAGAACAAGGGGGCCTGGGTCTGCAGACCGGCTCTGTCACTTAGTAGCTTTGTGACCTTGAAAAAGTTTCTTAAATCCTTTGCCTCAGTTTTATCACCTGTGAAATGGGCCAAATAATAATGCCACCTGAATTGCCATGAGAATTCAGTAAGATAATGCATGTAAACAATTTTGGATGGTGTCTACAGCGCAATTTGCTCCCCATCTGTACTTTATCTTAGCATTTGTTGTTCTTGTTACTGTTTGTCATTCAAACCCAGATGCCACGTATTCTGGGAAGCCTGAGCACCACTCTCCTACCCATCCCCCTTCCAGTGCTGGCTTCTTTCTATACCTTATAAACATTCTTTTGGGGTCCATTTATTTATTACTTGTTTTTTGCTTACTAATTTTTATGTTCTGAATATGATGGGTTTATTTTCCTCCTAAAAAAACAGCAGAGCAAAGATGCATCTGACAAGCTGGCCAAATCATCTCCTTGATGACACAGCATAAACCATCCTGGGGAGTTCATTTAAAATCCCACCAGGACTGTGCTGAGACACTGCACACACCCCGCTGTGCTGGGCCTGCCTCTAGGGTGCGCTCAGCCCCTCTGGACTTCAGGGCAGGGAGGGCCACACCACAGTTCTTCAGAAGAACAAAAAGTTTCAGTTTTGACATTACAAAAATTAATCGTTCAGGCCCAAACGCATTGGATTCACTTCTCTTCATCTTCCAGAATGTTTCTGATGTTTTACTAGTGTTTACTGAACACCCTGGACTCAAGAATAGGTAAGCAGAAAGCAGCTGGTTTTTTTTTTCTCACCACCCCTCCAAATATAATCTCCTGCCTCATGTTTTTCCTCTTAGAACTCTCAGAAAAGTTCCATGCCTTTTTTTTAAACTCTCAGCAACAAAATTGAATTTAAAAAAAAGGAAGAAAGCAAGAGCCAAAAAACCCCCCAAACCCCCCTAACTCAAAATCCCCAAATCCCAATCCAGCCTACTCTTCTTATCCATCAAAGCTCCTGACCTTTCCCAGTTCTGGCCTCCCTTAGATTGGCAGCCTTCAGGGAAGAAGAGCGGTTGGGCCTGGCTTCGCTTTCTAACATCCAGAGATTTGGTCAAACACCAGCCTAGATGTTATGAAGGTACTTTTCATGTGAGATTAACACTGAAATCAACAGACACTGAGTAAAGCAGACTACCCCACTGCAGGTGGGCCTCGTCATATCAGTTGAAGGTCTTCAGAGAAAGACTGAGGTCCCTGGAGGAAGAGGGAATTCTATCAGCAGAGTGTCTTCGGATTCAAGCTGTAACATCAACTCTTCCCTGGGTCTCCAGCCTGCTGGCCTGCTTTGCAGGTTTCAGACTTGCCAGCCCCTACAAGCATGTGAGCAAACTCCTTAAAATAAATCTTTTTCTGTCTCTTTCTGTACATACATCCTATTGGTTCTCTTTCTCTAGAGAGTCGTGACTAATCAACATCTACATCTAAAGACCACACAGTCACACCAACACCACCCATTCCAACCCAACACCACAGTGTTTATTATGGCTTGTCTCCTTTCCAGAGTATAACACCTTCTCTGGCAGTAAGAAAACTGGTGCCCATGATGTTCGATGCACTGATATTTGCTCCATCCTCCCTCATGTACCTAATATCCTGACCACACCGCACTCTGAGAGCTTGGTTCTGATGCAGGGAATGAGGAAGGGAAAGAGGCAGGAGTGTGTCTTTTGGTCTTTTCATTCACAATGGCAAGAAAATTTTGTTTTGGACTTTAATTCCTTTGGCCTTATAAGAATAATTAATATTTATATTAAAATTTTTCCTTTGACAGTTGAAAGTGAGAAGGAGTTAATATTTAAATCTGGGGCACAGATACTGGCTTTTTATTATAGAGTAATTTTATGATGTCATTTGACCTCATGGGCAAAATCTCTTGACAGACAAAATTGGTCAACACAGCTGGACATAATCTGGGGTAAGAAATTAACCAGGAAGTAAATTCTCAATATTGGAGACAAAGTGATCTCGGAGTTTAATGTAAATCATGCACTCTTCTAACCCACTGCTGAGTCTTCTGGGGCACCGGTGGTCTCAGGACCCCCAGAGGAGCATGGCTGTTATTGGTGGGGGCTGCATCACGAAGGCGGGAGCAAGGCTTTCCTCTCCAAGGCCGAGACACACACTGAGTTGATCACAGGCTAAATGGTTGAGCTCAATATGTTAAGTGAAGAAGAAGAACCCAGGGAACGTTGTTTCCTTCCATGTAGAGGGACATCCTCCAACAGTTATCTGATTAAGACGTTGGAAGAAGGAACTTGGTCATATCTTGGCCATCACCTCCCCCTTCCCTTTCTCTTTGGGGGAGCAGATGCTCTGCCCCAGTGGGAACAGACCTCCCCAGCCCCGTGCTGCCTGTGATGGGAGATAATCTGCCAAATTGTGGGATTTAGCACTGAGTAGCCTGTCTTCTCAGTAAAACCAATCATCTCCATCTGCTGGCTCCCTGACTTCATTTTTTAACTGATCCAGAACCTAGGTGGGAGAGATGGGTATTATTTATCAAGTTTCATAGACACTCCAATAATACTTATCTTTCAAGGCTGCAAATCTAGGCAGGTCATGAAAGCTGCTTAGAATTCTACAACAATTCTTTGATGTCTTTGAGATAAAGTATCAATTCCTTGGTTTCCCTTCCTGGATCTCCTCTCACCACTTTCTCCAGCCCCCTGTCTTCCAGTCCTAACAAAGACCTGCCAGTTCCCTGGCTGTGCCTTGAAACTTAATGCCTCTCTGTTGTCAGATGGGCCACTTCCCTGTCTTTCTCCTATTTTCCCTAAGCTCATCAAAATTCATCATCCTTTGTTGGGACCCAGTGTAAGCTGCCCCTCAATGGCATATTGATTACTTTGAATTAAAATTACTTAAGAAATGGTCAATGCAAGGGGGGTACTTTGACCCTCTTTTCTGTCTTCCTGAAAGCAGGAAATAAATCTCCCATAAGACAGGTACCCTCCCTGCATCTGGAGGTAGGTGCATACACTAATCACCAGAGAGGAAATTCAACCTGAGAAACCCACACTCTGTTCACATTCTTTATTTACTGGGCACTCAAAACCTGTTTCTTTGTCCTGTTAATCCCTCAGTGTATTGTTTCTTCATCTAAAAATAAAAGCTTCCTGTGTTGGCTACTTCTTAGGTCTCACTTTTGTAAGACTTCCATGTGCACAAATGAAAATTTCTTTTTCTCCTGTGAATCTGCCTTGTGTCAACAGTATTCTAAATCCCACCAGAAGAACTAGAGAGGGGTGGAGGGGGAAATTTCTCCCTCCCCCACACCTTCAAGGCTTAGCTCAAGAATCACTTCCTCTTAAAAGTCTCTCTTAACTATCCTTCCAAGTAACCAGGCAGCCATCAGGTGCACACCTCTACTACAAGCTGGAATTGCTACATTTCTTACCTTCCATGACCCTAGATTATGAACCACTTGAGTGCAAGGACTGTTTTTACCTCTGCCACAAAATCAGATGATGGAAAAATACCTGAGCAAACGAACAGTTAAAGCACTCAACATCATGCATTGCCTTTGATCTATGTAGTGTTTACTAAGAACTCATGACCCACGTCCAGTACTGTGGTGTAGACCAAGTTTTCTTTGCATCTTTCCTGGTTATGTAATTTTTGAAAGATGCTAAATGAGTAAATCCTAAAAGTTCTCATCATAAGGAAAAAAATATTTTTTAGTAACTATATGAGGAGATGGATGTTAACTAAACATATAGTGGTAATTATTTTACAATATGTGTAAGTCAAGTCATTACATGGTATCCTTTAAACTTATAAAGTGCTTACATTGATTCTATCTCAATAAAACTGGAAAAAGTCAGTGCATCCTGAATACTTTAAATATTTTTTTAAAAATTTTTCATTGATTTATAATCATTTTACAATGTTGTGTCAAATTCCAGTGTTGAGCACAATTTTTCAGTTATACATGAACATATATATTCATTGTCACGTTTTTTTCTCTGTAAGCTACCATAAAATCTTGTATATATTTCCCTGTGCTATACAGTATAATCTTGTTTATCTATTCTATAATTTTGAAATCCCAGTCTATCTCTTCTCACCCCCCGCACCCTTGGCAACCATAAGTTTGTATTCTATGTCTGTAGTCTATTTCTGTTTTGTATTTATGCTTTGTTTGTTTGTTTTTAGATTCCTCATATGAGCGATCTCATATAGTATTTTCTTTCTCTTTCTGGCTTACTTCACTTAGAATGACATTCTCCAGGAGCATCCATGTTGCTGCAAATGGCGTTATGTTGTCGGTTTTTATGGCTGAATAGTATTCCATTGTATAAATATACCACTTCTTTATCCAGTCATCTGTTGATGGACATTTAGGCTGTTTCCATGTCTTGGCTATTGTAAATAGTGCTGCTATGAACATTGGGGTGCAGGTGTCATCCTGAAGTAGGGTTCCTTCTGGATATATGCCCAGGAGTGGGATTCCTGGGTCATATGGTGAGTCTATTCCTAGTCTTTTGAGGAATCTCCATAGTGTTTTCCACAGTGGCTGCACCAAACTGCATTCCCACCAGCAGTGAAGGAGGGTTCCCTTTTCTCCACAGCCTCTCCAGCATTTGTCATTTGTGGATTTCTGAATGCTGGCTATTCTGACTGGTGTGAGGTGATACCTCATTGTAGTTTTGATTTGCATTTCTCTGATAATTAGTGAAATTGAGCATTTTTTCATGTGCCTATTGATCATTTGTATGTCTTCCTTGGAGAATTGCTTGTTTAGGTCTTCTGCCCATTTTTGGATTGGGTTGTTTATTTTTTTCTTATTAAGTTGTATGAGCTGCTTATTATATATTCTGGAGATCAAGCCTTTGTCGGTTTCATTTGCAAAAATTTTTTTCCCAATCCGTAGGTTTTTTGTTTTACTTATGGTTTCCTTTGCTGTGCAGAAGCTTGTAAGTTTCATTAGGTCCCATTTGTTTATTCTTGCCTTTATTTCTATTGCTTGCGTAGACTGCCCTAGGAGAACATTTTTGAGATGTATGTCAGATAATGCTTTGCCTATATTTTACTCTAGGAAGTTTATTGTATCTTGTCTTATGTTTAAGTCTTTGATCCATTTTGAGTTGATTTTTGTGTATGGTGTAAGGGAGTGTTCTAGCTTCATTGTTTTACATGCTGCTGTCCAGTTTTCCCAACACCATTCGCTGTCTTTATTCCATTGTATATTCTTGCCTCCTTTCTCAAAGATTAGTTGACCAGAAGTTTGTGGGTTCATTTCCGGGCTCTCTGTTCTGTTCCATTGGTCTATATGTCTGTTTTGGTACCAATACCACGCTGTCTTGATGATTGTAGCTTTACAGTATTGTCTGAAGTCTGGGAGAGTTATTCCTCCAGCCTCTTTCTTTCTCTTCAGTAATGCTTTGGCAATTCTAGGTCTTTGATGGTTCCATATAAATTTTATTATGATTTGTTCTAGTTCTGTGAAATATGTCCTGGGTAATTTGATAGAGATTGCGTTAAATCTGTAGATTGCCTTGGGCAGTGTGACCATTTTAACAATATTGAATGAATACTTTAAATATTATTAATAGCATTATTTCTATTTCATGAAAAATAAATATAAAAAAATACACAGCCAACGGTCTGCTTCAGGAAGACTCCTCTCACTCCCGGGGCCTGGAACTAGAATAAGGACGGATAACTTTTCTCATGCTCCTGGGATTTTGAAGTTCCTCAGAGTCACTAGGGAGACACTGCTGGTGGTTCTGGTTACGTATTTATCCTGCATGTTACGAGAGGACTAACAAACCAGAGGGCATTTTAAGAGCATGAGCAGGTTGCTGAGGAATCTGGAATCTTCTTCATATGAGGACAAATGAGGGAGATGGTGGCCCAGCCATAGGGGAGAAGGCACGAATAACAGGGTTTTCTCCAAATATCCAAGTGAGGACGTGCGGAAAAGGAGTTAGTTTCATTTCCTTTTCGTTCTGAATGCTGATTATGGTCACACCAAAAAGGAAGGCACTCAGATAAAAACTTAGATATTAAACTTTGCATTTTTCTGTAATCCATTTGAGTTTAAGGCTAGTCCTTTAGGTCTTTTTATAGCAATGTTATAAATATCATGCCACACATGAGGCACTCTGCACAGGGCCTGGGCCGCAGTAAGTAAGTCACTTAGTGACAACAGCTTTCATTGTCATTAATTATCTGCCTAGAGAGAAGGAGGAGGTTTCCCCAAGCACTGTCACTCACTGTTCTGTAACTGATGCCCCGTCACCAGTGGCACCTAAGACAAAGAAGGGGAGCCGCAGTCTACATTAGATTCAAGGAGACCAGGTACGCACAGGACAGCGGAGGCACAGCTTATCCAGGGCTCTCTCTGCTCCTCTGTATCCTCTCCTCAGTGTAAACATCCCTCCATCCCCCTCTCCTCCTCCGAACTCCCCCAACAGTCCATCACCTAAGGTCCTCTGTCCAGCCCAGTTTTACTGATGGAAGAAAGAATACCCACTAAGAAGGCAATGACTTCATTCATTAGCCCCCTGCTGGTAAAGGAGAGGGAGGTGATTTAAGGGAACGAAATGCTGATGGTTATATTTCCAGCAGCCTGGGGCCAAGGCTTCTGAACAACGGGAAGCCTTCTTCCCTTACTGTGCCACCCTCAGAGATCTCGTCCACACACAGAACCCTGCAAGAACACGTCAGCATCCATTCTATAAATATCCACAGGGCCCACTGGGTACAGTTCTAGGCTAGTCCCAAAGTATTCTATGTATAAGGAAATCCTCAAAGACAAATGTCATATGGTATCACTTATATGTGGAATCTTAAAAATGATACAAATGAACTTATTTACAGAACAGAAAGAGACTCACAGACATAGAAAATAAACTTATGGTTGTCAAGGAGGAGGGGGGAGGGATAAATTGGGAGTTTGGGATTAGCGGATACAAACTATTATATAGAAAACAGAAAAAAACAACAAGGATTTACTGTATAGGACAGGCAACTATATTTAATGCCTTGGAGTACCCTATAATGAAAAAGAATATGTGTGTGTGTGTGTGTGTATATATATATACACATATGTAACTGAATCTCTATGCTGTACACCAGAAACTAATACAACACGGTAAATCAATGATAGTTCAATTAAAAAAAAGAGAGAGAGAGAGAAAAAAAAGGAAATCCTCAACATCCAGTATAGATGGAGAACAGAATAAAGCTTCGAGGTCTCCCTAAAATTCTCTTTTAAAAGATCTAGGAGACCATTATCTAAAGCAGCTTTCAAGCACATGCAGCAAGGCACAGGAAGTGAGCATCTTCCAAACCTGAAAGCAAAATTAAACATGACATGAAAGAAGTCAATCACACAAGAGCACATATTGTACAATCCCATTTATATAAAATGTTCAGAATAGGTAAATCTGTAGAGATAGTAGATTAGAGGTTGCAGGAGGTTTGGAACAGGAGACGGAAGGGAGAAGGGAGAAACAGGGAGTGACTGCTGATGGGTACAAGCTTTCCTTTTGGGGGTGATGAAAATGTTTTAAAATTAGATGATGATGATGGTTGCACAACTCTGTAAATATAACATCAGCCACTGAACTGTACACTTTATTTTTAAATTTTAATCACTTTTTCTTTGTTTGAGGGGGTTATTAGGTTTGTTTGTTTATTTATTTATTCTTAATGGAGATAACTGGGGGATTGAACCCAGGACCTCATGCATGCTAAGCACACACTCTCCCCTTGTACACTTCAAATGAGTGAATTTTATGCTATATAAATTATATCTCAATAAAGCTGCTGAAAAATCAATGGTTTCCATCTACATCAAAATAGACTCTTAAAATATGGCTAAAAAAGATTTCGTTCTCTAAAGACATAAAATATAATATTTAGGAAAAATTTAGTTCCATGAAAAAGATATTCAATGTATGCAAATAAATTATGAAACTTTATTGAGATACATGAAGTAAGACATAAGTGAATCAAAAAATATTCTTGGATAGGAAGACTGACAATTAATTATAAAGGATACAGACTTCTTCCAAAACTCATGAATAAGTTTCCAACCAGTTTCATTTGAATACAAATGCTAAGGGAGGCCTTTATGGAAAAGAAGTAGATATAATTATTTTAAAATTAATCTGGATAAATAAAAAAAGCAAAGACATTTTTGGGAAGAAGAACTAATGAAAAAAGACCCAAACATACCAGATATTAAAACGTATTATAATGCTAAAAATATTAAATACCAAAAAAAGCAATGGATAGATATAATACTGCATAGGTAATCTTAACATAGAGCCACAAAACAGCAGAAGTAACCTTGAGATAAATGATTATTTATCTGATTACTGATGTATGATGAGTGTTAAGTTAGTTAAACATGGAGGCCATCAATACCTTCACAGCCTACGTAAGCAAACCTGTGCCTGTAAATGCCTCAAGGTTAATAAATTAATACCTGAGGACAACCAGTCACAAACAGCCAACTAGGCTTTTCCATAGAAGGCAAACACTTAAGCTACAGCCAATCAAATAATTCCCTTCCTTTGCTTCCACCTTTCCTCTATAAAAGTTTTTCCCCTGACTCCCGTGTTGCAGCGCTCCTAACCACTTCTGCTCTATTGCTGCCTGACTTGAATCAATTTTTGCACAAATAAATTCATTAAAAATACTCATACCATTTATTTATTCCCTCTTGTTTTATTGAAATATAATAAACAGACAATATTATATTAGTTTCAGGTGTTCAACATAGTGGTTCAATATTTGTGTACATTACCAAATAATCACAGTAAGTCTAGTTACCACCTGTCACCATACAAACTTATTACAATATCATTGACTAGAGTCCCTACTCCTTACATTACATCCTCATGACTTATTAATTTTTGCTGAAATAAACTTAAAAATTTAATATGCCTCAGTTTATCATTGAATATGATGGAAACATCATATATCAACAGAAAAGGAAAAGATCCTAAACAAAAGATACTGGGAAAATTGCTTATTAATTTGAAAGCTAGTGACAGTCTCCCAAACTTTTACTCCTCCAGTCTTTCTAAGGGTTTTATATGTTCCCAAATCCCTCTGTTCTGAGGGACCCAGAGTAGTGTGTTTTCTTATCTGAATCAGAGCTGATACATTTCCAAGACCAAAAAAAGAAAAGGTGGTGTAAGTTTTAGTAAAATACTTTCTTCTATCTGCAAATAAAGTACTATATCACACAAGAAATTGTTTTAATAGTTAAAAAGATTTAAAACCTTGCTCTATAGCTTAAAAAAACACTTGTATCTGTAACCAGAATTGGTCTCCAGAGGGCAGCAGAGAGTCATTTACGCTTAACCAAAAGTTACCTCTTAACCAGAAGTGTGTGCTTAGGCTGTTTTTTTCAACACTCTTCTATTCTTCCTTAAGACTAAGCCTTAACAAACTGGGTGGCCAGGATTTGGAAGGCTGTCTGAGGTCAGGGATCAAAGTCATGCCAACAAGCCAAAGCAAAGATCCAAAGAATCACTCCTGTATCTTTAAACCAATTCTTTCTTTAGATAAACCAACGAACCACAATTAATACACAGTTGGCTAAGCGTATTTAACCAGCATACGTTTATGAAACACTGATGCATATAAAGCATTTAATCTTTTCAGAGTTTTCTACTCCTAGACATAAAGAAAGCACATAGAAACACTGACAGTCACTTATTTTGCCATATTTTTTGAGTATTTGATACGCACTAGAAGTTTATCAGTGATCCAGAAATTGTTGAAAACACAAAGAACTATAAAAGTGTCTCCCCCCCCAAAAAAATGTTATTTTGACTTTCTCTTTGTAAACAACAAAAATTCTGGATAAGATAGGTGAAATGTGGGGGAGAGGGTATATAGCTGAAGTGGAAGAGCACATGCTTAGCATGCACGAGGTCCTAGGTTCAATCCCCAGTACTTCCTCTAAAAATAGATAAATAAATAAACCTAATTGCCCCCCCACCAAATAATTTTTTTTAAAAAGGAAATATATTTCAGAATGAACCACAAATAAATAAATATTTTTTTAAATCAAAGGAAAATAAACACTAAAAAAAAAAAAAATAGGTGAAATGCTTCTATAAGCTGACAAAGTAAGGAATGATGAGGCTAAAATTGAGCGCAAAAAAAAAGTGCAGAAATCCAGAGCAGTAGGCAGAGCACTGAAGCTGGCCCGCACTGCAGGGCACTGCTAGACCCGGTATATTTGAACTTTGGTTTACACCTCTTTACAGGGCACAGAGAAGAGACAGCACATAGGTCCCCCTCAAAGAGGTGATTCTGGAAAAGTAGGAGACCACTCCACCAAAGGGCCATCTCTTCAGCGTTAGAATGAACTAGAAGTAATCACCCTGAACCCTGTGTCTCCTCCCACCCAACTGAAAGTGAAATTGCCTCCTGTCTGGAAACTTGGCTCCAAGCACAGAGGAGGGAAGAATCTTCTGAGTTTTATAAGCAGGAGTTTTGTGACCTGCATTCATACCTCTGGGGGGTCTAAAGTGTCTCAAGCTGAGAATTAGGTTAAAGTGGTCACAGATCCAAGAGCTCACGGAAGCAAACAAATCTTCTTCACAGAAACCCATCCCCAATCCAGGCCTCAAAGAATTTC
Source organism: Camelus bactrianus (assembly GCF_048773025.1). Classification (NCBI taxonomy): domain Eukaryota; kingdom Metazoa; phylum Chordata; class Mammalia; order Artiodactyla; family Camelidae; genus Camelus; species Camelus bactrianus. The sequence continues at coordinate 20,485,709 of NC_133573.1, read as the reverse complement.
CACAGAAATATGAGTTCACAGTCAAAAATCATGACCCCGAAAGTAAATGACATACCGTGAGTGACAGTCAACACTAATCAGACCCTCAAAGACGGAAGGCATGGGAATTATGGAACATGGACTACCCATCAAGTGCATTTAAATATATTTATAGAACTAATAGGACATGTTATGGGCAAAGAGAAAGTCATTAAAAAATAACCGAACATAGAATGTCAACAAGAAAAACTTCTAGTCATAAAAAACAAGTGGTATTTTAAAACTCAATGAAAATGCATAAAATAGCAATAAAAAGATGCAGTGGGGTTAAAAAATAAAGGATTAAAGTATACAAGAGCAGTAAGATAGACAGATAGACAGACAGATAGATATAAAGCCTTTATTCCAATCAATTTTTTGAGTTTAAAGGGAACAAAGGCCCTAGACAAATAATGTTTCACTGTATCTGACTCAAAAGGAATATGAAACCCAAATAGTCCAGTAATCATTAGGTAATTGAATGGGGAATTCAAAATATGTCAGTCAATTAACCAACCTCTCCAGGCCCAGTTGGCTCCTCTGGCAAAATTCTAAATATTTTAGGAAAAAGTAGTTCTAATTTCACACAAACGCTCCTAGGGAAAAAAATGGGGGTAATGTTTCCCAATTCAGTTTGTGAAACTAGCATAATCCTGAACAAGAATAGTTAAAAAAAAAAAAAGAAAAGAAAAGGACAACTCACCACATTAATGAACACAGATTTAAAATATCTTAAATAAAATACACACTGAATTCAGGAACAAATTTTAAAAACAAACAAACAAAAAGACACCTTATGACCAAGTTGGGCTTAGACAAAGAAAGGTTGATTTAACATTAAAAATAATTAATTAATTTTACCACACCAATAGATTAAGGGGGGGGGGGAAATTATATGGCCTCTCAGTAGATGCATAAAACCCCATATTTTACAAAATTAAAATGCATTCAAAAATTTTTTTAAAGTCTCTAGCAAAGGAAATAGCCTGATGGTATCTACAGCATTATGTGTAATGTTGAAATACTGTATTCATTCCCTGTAAGATTAGATACAAAATAAAGATGCCTGTTGTCATCAATTTTACTTAACATTTTACTAGATGCCCCAACAGTGCAGCTGGCAGAAATGAATGAATGAATGAATGAAGAAATGGTGTAAGAATTGTAGGACAGCAAAATTTGCCATCCCAAAATGTGTCTCTTTGGCAAAAGGATTAACTGGGCTGATTATTTTTAAGAAACAGAAGACTCAGAAAGGTTTTCTTGTTACCTCCCCCTTAACTGCCTAAAGAATGTAGAGAAGGGGCCTGTTTCCAGAAAAGAGCTATCAACAGAGGTATCTGTAAAGAATGTGGGCGAGGTGTGGTGGGGGGAACTTGCGCAGGGCCTAGAATTCGGAGTCCACTCTGTGTCCCACTGTCTCTGTCTGGCCCAGCAAACATTTGTTTACCAAACATTTGCTTTTCCATCTCTGTTTCCTCCCTCCCCTTTGAAGTCCCAGACCGTACCCCTCAACATCCTCTTGTCTTCAGCTGAAGTGATACTTAAAGTGAGTTACTCAGCTTCCCTGGGTCTTTCCCACATGTGCATGCCACTAAACTTTTGTTTGATTTTCTCCTGTTAATCTGTTTCATGTCAATTTAATTCTTACAGCAGCCAGAAGAACTTAGAAGGGCAGAAGGAATTATCTTCCTCCCTAACACAGACTTATTTTAAAATGTATATGGAAGAACAAAGAGCTGTGAGTGCTCAAGCCACTCCTGAAGAAGGAAAGAAAGTGAGACAACTTATCTTACTAAACACCTAAAATTAAGTATTAATGTGAACAGAGAGGGTCATATTTTGCCTAAGATCACACAGCAATTAAGTGGCAGAGGATTCGAACCTGAGAAGTTGGACTCTGGAGTCCTTGTTCTGAAATGCACACTGTGCTAACTCAGAGCTGTTATGCTGTATCATGCTGGTAGAATCATAAGAGAAGTAATTTAGCCAACAAACATCATTAAGAAACTGCTTACTGATGTGAGAATTGGGATCCTGTCCCAGCCATCTACTTAATGCTACATAACACATCTCTTCAAACTTAGCAGCACCCAACAACAACTACTTATTGTGCTCACAAACTCTGTGGGTCAAGGGATTGGGACAGGAATAGCGGGATGGCTTGTCCTCACTCCATAATGCCAGGACCCCAGGTGGAAAGACGAAATGGCTGGGGGCTGGATGACCTGAAGGCTGGGCTCAGTTGGGCCTGTGGACCCAGTACCCACATGCAGACTCTCCAAATGGCTTGGGCTCTCAGAAGGAGAGACTCCAGACAGCAAACACTGAGGCTACAGGATGTAGTTCTTGTGCCCTCACCTTGGATGTCACTTACTCCACATTCTGTCCTTAGGACCAAGTCACCAAGGCCAGATGATCTAGGGATGGGGAATCAGGCTTTACCTCTGGTGGAGGAGGAGCAAGGTAACCTTGCAGAAGAGCAGGTGAGTGGGAGACAGTGTCAGGGCTGCCTTTGGGAACACAATTTTGCCCAAAGTCACAGAGACTGTTGACAGAGCAATGGGGTCTGGGGTATTTTCAGCCTCAAGTAACTGAACATGCAACTAACAGTGCCTTAAATACTAAGGGGGTTATTGTCTCATGAAATAAAAGGGCCAGAGGCAGGGCAAGTCCAGAGTTATTTAGTTGCTCAGTGATGTCACCAAGGAACCCAGTGCTTCCTGTGTTTCCTCTCTGCTACCCTGTACACATCCAGAGTATCTCAGTCCTCAGTTTAACTGGCTACAGCAATTCCAAGCCTCAGAAGGAGACATAATAATGTCAAGCAAAACAACAGAGAGTGTTTTTTTTCTCATCAGTCTCTTTCAGTTAAAAAACAAAAAACAAACAAACAAACAAAAACCTCCTTTTCCAAACACAGTCAACTTATTTTCCGGTCACATTGGACTGGCCCTTGCCCTTGCTCATGTCATCGCTGAAAAGGAAGCTGAGAAAGAAAGGATCCAGCATTTTGACTTCGTAGTAAGAAGTGCCTCTGCTAATTAAAAAACAGGACGAGGAAGAAGAATGACAGTGGTGCCACCAGTACCAGCAACCATCCATCAGTTTAGTAGTTATTAGCCGATTGCTAATTACATACCAGGCGCAGTGCTAAGAGGCGGGGCACACCAGCGAGTAAGGCGAGCAGCCCTGTCCTCATAGGGCTTACAGTCCAGCACAGAACAGAGACATGTAACGAGCAAACACATAATTAAATACAAATGCATCAAGGGCTATGAAAAAAGGTGTGCAATCAATGCACAATTTGCTGTAAATAAAATAACATATCTTTATGGGAATATAACAAAGATAAAGACAAGATCATAGTTATAAGTACTAAAAGAATTGCAAGGTGCTTGGTAAGACTGAAAAATAATCATTGGAAATGACCTGGCCGACAGAAGTGTCCCTGTCATTAGATAAAGTTACTCCACTGAGGATCTGAGACTGTTCACTGGGATTTACCACAGACCTGACGAACTTTCTCTAGCGACTACTATATGATCTTCTGCCCAACTGCGTGCTCACCAAATTCCGGATTACTTCGCCACTTACCCAGGTGCACTAGACACCAGACTGGAATTTTCCAGTCTCTGGATTTAAACTGAACATGAATAGCCTTAGATCTGATCCCCCTTTGGTGACCTGAATCAGATCTTCAAAGCTAAACACACTGACAGGGAGCCCGGGGTGAGACCCACACTGTGTAATTCCCAGGTTATAAAGCCCTTCTCACTCACAAAAGCACTAAAAACCCACCTTGTACATCCCTTTGATGGTAGCTATGGCATCGGCCAACTGCTGATTGTAGCATTTTCTTAAAGTATCCTCATTCTGCAAATGAAATATAAATACAGTCAGTGAGCACTACAATATATTTCCAAATACAATTCTCCCACCTCCAAGGGAAGGGCTCAGTATACAAGCAGCATTCAAATCCTCACATTTCCTTGAAAACTTCAGTTCATAATCATTTCCCCCACCCTACAGCAATTACAACACATTCCACTGTTACTCACACTTTACCAAGAGCAATCGAGAGCTCATGTGGATAAAATAAATACAGATAATGTGAACATTTTGTTTTACCTTACATATCAAAGTCTTTTTAGTGTCTTAGAAATTCTTTTTAAAGTAGTGAAATCTATTTGGAATTCACATTTCCTTCTGGTCCTTGTACTTTTTGGATGGATTTTGCTCATGAAAAGAAATCCAGTGCCGTTAATCCGCAAGCCAGAGTCATTTTCTGATTAAACAAATTATTTGATCCTGTCTGTTATGGATAGCAATGAAAGGTAGTACGTTTAAAAAAAAATAGCCTTGATTCTTACCAATTTTGATTCTAACATGGAGTGTATACAACAAATGGGCTTTAGAATCAGGCAGAACTGGATTTCAATGTCACTGTACAACTTACTGTCTGACTTTAAGCAAGTGACTTAACCTGGGTGGCTCCATTTCCTTATCTGTAGAGCAGGGATAACAGGATTTCCACTTGTAGATTGTTGAGGGACTTAAAGAGGAGATGCATTTAAAAAGGTATCTTGAAGGGTGTTGTGCGCGTGAGCCCTGAAGGGCTGGGGAGGCACCAGCTGCCGCCCTCGGGAGGAGGCCAAGGCCGCAGCTTGAGGGAGACCCCGGCCCCTCTGCGCCTGTGTCTGGTAGAGCTGGTATGAAATGAAGAGACAATCCTTTCAAGGATAATCAAGAGTTCTGGCCGGACCTTTGAGCACACACCGAGAGAGTGAGGAGCCAGACGAAAAGCACAGACTATGGTGCTGAAACGGATTAAGGAACTTAGTGATTTGGCCCGTGACCCTCCAGCACAATGTTCTGCAGGTCCAGTTGGGGATGATGTTTCATTGGCAAGCCACAATTTTGGGACCTAATGACAGCCCATATCAAGGCATGTATTCGTTTTGACAATTCATTTCCCTACAGACTACCCCTTCAAACCACCTAAGATTGCATTTACAATAAGAATTTACATCCAAATATTAACAGTAATGGCAGTATTTGTCTTGATATTCTAAGATCACAGTGGTCTCCTGCTTTCACTATTTCTAAAGTTCTTTTATCCATTTGTTCACTGCTATGTGATCCAAACCCAGATGACCTCCTAGTGCCAGAGATTCCACGGATCTATAAAACAGAGATAAGTACAACAGAATATCTCAGGAATGGGCTCAGAAGTATGCCATGTGATGCTACCTTAAAGTCAGAATAACCGGCATTATAGCTGGAATAGACTTTAAATTACTGCTCCTTTTTTGATTTTCTTATCCGGCTGCCCCCTCATCAGACCTCATCTTCTTTAATTTTATTTTTTGTTTACCTCCCTCCATTCATTCACATGCTCATCTGAGAAGACTTAAGTTCTTCCTGATTTGGACAATAACTGCTTTTAGAAACTAGTAGTTACAAGAGAACAGTTGCCCAAGATTCAGAATTAAAAAAAAAAATGGAGCATGTGTATTATGTGGCCAATATCTTCACTCTAACTTGGTCATGAGACTAAAACCATTCCTCACTGCTCTAACATGCTGAAGAATCATCTGAGGGGGAGGGAGATGGATGCTCAGTTGTCACATCAAAGGAAGCAGCATTATTCTAGCAGCATCCATTCTTGTTTAAGCCTTCCACTGTTAGAGATTTGAAGTTACATGATATGCTTTATGCTCATAACTGATGTGGCTGGAGAATTGGTATTGAATTTATAGCATCAGCAGAACAGAAAATGTGATGTATTTTATGCATGTCAATAAAGGAATGATCTGTTCTTGTTCTTAAAAAAAAAAAAGGTATCTTGAAGTGGGGAGGGTATAGCTCAGTGGGAGAGCATGTGCTTAGCAGGCACAAGGTCCTGGGTTCAGTCCCCAGTACCTCCATTAAAAAACAATTAAAATAAGTAAATAAACCTGATTACCTCCCCCCCACAAAAAAACATAAAATAAAATAAAAGGTACTTTGAATTGTGTAGTAAACAACACATGGGCTTTTTGTTTTACAGCAGGAAAATAACACTGATGTCTGTTCCTAATGACAAGTAAATATGCCAATCTGACCGAAGGCTTTAGGAAGTTCCTCAAAGCAGCAGTTTTTATGTTCTTGGCTCCTACAGAGCCATTAAGCGTAAATAAGATCACATAAAATTGTAGTTAAGGGCTGGAATTCAAGTACCAAACTGTCTGGTCTGGAACCTAAACCCTGCTGGTTTTCTAATGGGTGAGCTAGAGCAAGTGATTTAACCTTTCTGTGCCTCAATTTCCTCATCTGTAGAAGAGGTATAATATAACTGGACCTACTTCATCAGGTTAGTGTGAGCACTGAATGAGTCTGTACACGGAGCAGTCACAAAAGTTCCCGCACATCGTAAAGCAACAGGTACTACACAGCTTTGTGGAGCTATCAGAGGGGACACAACACATGGAAATTATATGGCCCTCATAAGACACTACATTAAAAACTGCAGGACCTACACATCCAAGCACAAAATTAATCTCCACACAAAACAAAGGAAATGAGAGAACGTCTACCTGTTGATAATGTTTTTCAATCTCCAGGATCCTGTCATGCAGAGAAGTGAAGAGCCTAAAAGATTCCTCTTGAAGACGGTCTTCGAATTTCTGTTGAAGCAGTTGTCTGAGGAACCCAAAATCCAACTGAAGGGATCTCATAATCTAAAAATGGAAACAAAGACATTACTATAGAGAGTAAGGGCCCTCTGTGTAAAGATTCCAGCAACTGGCCTGGTTCTGGGCAGGTAACCTGGGTGCCTGGTCAGGGGCCTGTCCCAAATCTAAGGCTCCCTCTTGAATATCATGTACATTGGGGGGTGTCCAGTTAATCTGCTCAACTACTATATGCTAATGGAGGAAGGGACAGGAGGGTCCTAGCAGTTTCGTCCCATTTGCCACACCTCAAAAAACTACCAAAAAAAAATAGTTTTCAAGATGTGGCTTTCAGATCAGAAAAGATGGGCAAGAATCAACAATTGTGACTTCACCAGCCAAGTACCTAAATATATAACCAGCATGTTGACTAAGAACCATTATCATCCAAACACAATGTACTTTTGTCTCCCACCACCTATTTAAAATGCATTCACAAGGTAACTCTACCCTGAATGGAAACTGTAGGCAGTTCATGCTCAGGGTTCTTGAGAACAGAAAGTCGTACCATCATTCAAAACACAGCCTCAAAGTAGCATTCAGAATGTGACATTTCCAACTTCATTCATGGGTAAGGCTGCTCCCTGTACTCCAAGCCAAGGGCAGGAGTTGACAGCTACGGGTCTCTAAGGAAAAGAGTGGGATTCACTCTTGAGCTCTGTCCTTTCTCTCTTCCTCCCCCACACCCAGCTGGGGTGTCTCCACCACAGACAAGGCAGAGGGGATAGCGAGGCACAGCTGTGGCCACCTGGCAGGGGGGCTTCACCCTGGTCTGGCAGGACATGAGAACTAACCCTTCTTCCCTTGGGCACCGACGATACTGCTTCTCTAGAGATGCCCGCTCAGGGACCCTCTCTCCCGTGGATGCATGTTGACCAAAGATGCTTCTCTACTCTAGGTGGTCTCTGCAACTCCATCCTTGCCCCCATGAATCTAGGGTTCTCTTTCTTCTCCCCGCTGTTGGGGGATCTTTGTCTTTCTAGATTTCTCCACTGGATAAGACTCAGAATGGCCCCATGCTGGCACTCTCTCTCTCTCTCTCTTTCTCTCATTGGCTACACATGGTCCACAGGAAGCAATCGCATCCCTCACTCCAACAACTCTGCAAGTGCAGGCTGATCCCAGCTTAGTCCTTCCACTTTCTTCAAAGCCCATTTTCGCTTCCTCACACGTGAATCAGCTCCAGTCCTCTGAGCATTCCAACAGCAGCAAGTACACTTCAGGCTCCACAGAAGCCCGCCTTACTGGCTTAGAGTTAGGCAAGAGCCCTTCCGCTACCCCTCTCCCACAAAGAGCGTGGCACTAGTGCCAGCGAAAGAACTGGCTTCAGTCATTTTCCCCCTTCACCTCCTGACCCCCCCTTTTAAAAATTTACCCTTGGTCTGATTCAAGAGCTAAGAGTCATTGATCTGAGGTACAACATCCTGTTGGCAAATTCTGCAAATGGGATGTCACGCCCCCTTAGGGATTGGATGCCTTGTATACTAGCAATCTGGGGAGGATCTCAATTTTGGGATCCAGATACCACATGGAAGGTTTTCTTTTGCAGATGAGGACATCAATGCCATGAGAGGTTAAGTGACCGACCAGCTCAACACGATGTGGCTGGTAAACGGGAGGTCCAGGTTTGAACTTGAAGATCGATCAATAGATCAATAGAGAGAAAGAAGATTTTTTTAAAAATGTCTAATGAATAGAGTACAGGGCCTTGTTAGACAATAATCAAGGGTCTGACATAGGAGTAATTGGAGGAGAGGATAAAATCGTAGTAGAGAATAACCTTTGTTTTGTGGGAGGTTCACAGGGACACCATGACCTGGCCCATGGGGATGGCTGCAAGAACAAAGAATGCCTGCAGCAAGAAGATTACAACCACCAACCACCAACCACCAACCACCACCACCCCTTATTTTTTGTATAAAAGGAGCCTGTATTCTCACTAGAGCAGGGTGGTTCTCCAAGACATTAGTCTGCCATCCTCTTGGTCTGCCAGCTTTCCAAATAAAGTTGCTATTCCTTGCCCCAACACCTCGTCTCCCAATTTACTGGCCTGTCTTGTGGTGAGCAGAATGAGTTTGGACTCAGCAACATAATGGCCAAAAATCTCCCAGTTTTGCTGAAAAGTTCTAAAAGCTGAACAAACCTTGAGCAGGATAAATACACACAAACCACACCTAGGCACTTGGGTACATAAGAATTAAATGGTTGAAAACCTAAGGTAAAAAGATCTTGAACATTAGAAAACACTTGGAACAATTAACGTTTTCTTATCAGAAACTATGGAAGCCAGAAGAGCAATTTTCAAGTGAAAGAAACACAAAAAACAAACAAAAAACAAAAAACTTGTCTGCCCAGAATGCGATATTCAATGTGAAGACATTTTAAATAAAACTATGAGAATCCATTGCCCAAATACTTATAGTACAAGAATTGTTAAAGAAGGTTCTTCAGGCTAAGAAGACATATCATGGGCTGGAAACGTAACTCTCTAGGGAAAAAGGAAGAGCACTGGAAATAGTAAATATCCAGGTAAATATAAAGACCAGTTTTTCCTCTTTTTAGTTTGAAATATATATGATTGTTTAAAGCACGTTATAACTTGCATCCATAACATATGTAGATGTAATACACATGATAACCGCAGCAGAGGGCAGGCGAGGGTGGTAAGTGCACGTACACAGTTGAAAGGTTATTACACGTCACTTGAAGTTGTGCGAGATTAATGTTAAGTAGACTATGATCTTTGCTGAAAGAAGGATCCAACGAGTTTTAGGATCAATGGAAATTAAGCTCAAAAATAAGTACTGAGATATAAGAAGAAATGGTGAGCAAAGAAATTGGTGAATGTGAGCAAATGAAAAACTAACATTAACTGTATAAAATAATGATATGAATAAGTAACTGTAAAATAATTGGGGAAGAGGGTAGACCTAAAACACTTGACAATAATAATATGTCAGACAGAGGGGGCGATTATAGATAAAGGTACTACGTTTCTTGGATTGTTGACACAAATTAGAAATTCTACTTAACTGCAGACACAGTAAAACCAGGTACGCATGTTCACGTTGGAGGACAACCATTAAAGAAGAAAGATAAAATGACTGACTTGATTTCTAGTAGAAGAGAGAACAGGAACTAAAGAAAGTTTATCAATTCAGTGGAAAGCAGGGCGGGGCTTTTTACATTTTCCATTTCCGTGGCATAATCATGAAGACTGACCTCGCACAAAGCCTTAGGTCAAGTCGCAACAAACACTAAATAATTTGTCTCACAAAGACTGTTCACTGACAACAAAGCACTGGAGTTAAAACTCAACAACAAAACAGTAATTAAAAAGCATGCTTGGAGAGCTAACAAAGCAGGGAAGGAGAAAAAAGAAATATAGATAAAAAAGAAGGTACAGGGTGGGGAGGTGGGTAGGAAGGGAAAAACTAGGGGTTCGAGATTTGCAGATATTGACTGGTATATATAAAATAGACAAACAAGTTTATACTGTATAACACAGGAAAATATATTCAATATTTTGTAGTAGCTCATGGTGAAAAAGAACAAGAAAATGAATACATGTATATTCATGTAAGACTGAAGAATTGTGCTGTACATCAGAAATTGACACAACACTGTAAACTGACTATACCTCAATAAAAAAAAATAAAAAGAAAGGTAAATGGAAATTACAGAGTAAGTTGGCATAAAAATAAAAATATATCAGTAATCATAATCAATACAAATAGAACAAATCACCTGTTAAAAGAGATCATTAGATTGGAATTTTTGAAAACTAGCTGAAGGCTAGAAATGGAGCAGCCATCTTGTGACTATGAGGTCGGAAATATGAAAGCAAAAGCCATGCACTAATGATGGAGCTGTGAAAAGATAAAACAAATCTGGTACACAGGTGACATCAGGAGCTACTGCCCTAACCCCAGACTGTTTAACCCAAGACTTCTCGCTACTTAAGTCAGTACAGTTGCATTGTTATACATAGAGCTATATGCCAACCCAACTGATACTCAGCTCCAATTCAAGGAATAAGAAAAAGAAAAACAGAGTAAACCCAAAGATAGTAGAAAGAATTAAATAATAAAAACAGAAATGTATGAACTAGAAAATAATGATATGATAGAGAGGATTAATAAATCCAAAAATTGAGTCTCTGAAAAAAAATTAACAAAATAGATAACATTGTCAGGATTCATCAAAAAAAAAAAAAAAAAGAATGAAGGTATGCAGACAACATTAAGAATTTTAAGAGAAACATAACTACAGATTCAATAAAGTTTTAAAAATAATAAGTGATGACAATAATCAACATCATAACTGATATTCAGAAAATTTAGCAAAATTAATATTTTGTAGAAAAATGTAACATCAAACTGACCCAAGAAGATTTAAGAAAACCTTAACATAACTATAACAAAACAACAATAGCAGTAAAAATAAGCAGTTTTATGTGCAATTTTACATTGAATAGCTCATTCCAATCTCATGCCAATTATTCCAGAGAACAGAGTAGGGAACACTTCTCAACTCATTTTATGACAATTCTATGACTTTGCTACCAAGATTAAACAACAGCATGAGAAGAAAATTATAGGACAATTTCACTTACGCACATAGATGGAAAACAATCCTTAGCAAAATAACAGCAAATAATGTAAAGATGCAAAAACAAGCATTGTGGTCCAATTGGGTTCATTCCAAGTTCACTATTCACAAACTGAATTTCATCACATCATCAGAAAAAGGAGAAAAACCACATGACTCTATGATCATCTCAACAGATCCATGAAAATCATTCAAATCCAGTCATTCATGATTTTTTAAAAAGTTCCTCATTAATTAGAAATAAAGGAAACATCTTTAACCTGATTTAAGCATATCGTATCAGAATTTGGTTCAGCCGTATTGAAAAAATCCAAATAACAGAAGCCTAAAAGAGAGGAAAGTGTACTTCTCTTTCACGAGGTGGTAAAGACGTCCGAAGACCCTTCTATCTCCTTAGTCCCCTGTATGCCTCAAAATCATGGTGCACGTGCTGGCATCCATGTTCTAGGCACAGAAAAGAGGAAAGAAAAAGAAAAAAGATGAAGGAGAGAGGGAGGGGAGGAGGGAGTAAAGGGCAGACAGTGCATATGGACTATGTCTTAAAGATTCCCCAAAGCAGCCATATAAAAATTCCATCTAAATTCTGCTGACCAGAACTTAATTACTGGGACACTAGTTGCAATGTGATAAAGTTATAACACTTTTCTGAAGGCCTAAAAAGAAGACAGTACATTGGCCAGTGGGTGGGAAGAGAGACATCCTCTAAAGTGGGAGTACAAGTTGGTATAATTTCTCTGCAGGGCAATTTGGCAACAGCCTTCCAAATGATGAATGCAGGCATCCTTTGACTCAGAAATTTTACTTTTAAGATCTGACACCACAGATTGACTGGCATGTGAGGATGTACAGAATTACTCACTGCAGTAAAAGAAACAACTGAAATGCCCATCATTAGGGGGATAGCTAAATACATGATGTCATTTTGTGACACAATGTACTTGTGAAGTAGATGAGGAAGCCTTCCATGAACCAATGGACATAAATGATTTCCAAGTTATGTTGTTAAGTGGAAAAAAAACAAAAAACAAAAAACAGAAGCAAGGACCCTCCTGTACTTACAGCAGCACGCCACCCTATGTCACATTTTTATTGATTTAGGGCTTTTAATAATAATACTTGTTATCCAATGTGTATGAAATGTTCTGTTTCTTTATAACCGAAGGAAATATGATGAATACTGAGATTTAACAAAATTGTATGGTTATCCAAGGGAGCAAAATCTGCCACCTCAAATTGTGTCTCTTTGGCATGAGGATTTCTTTAGGATGGTTGCTTTTCAGGCCCCAAAGATTCAAGAGGAAATTTTGATCTTCTGCATAACTTCCTAAAAGAATGTATAAGAAGACCTGGTCCAGGAAGGGGGCTAGCACTACAGATGACTATAGGATAATATGAACTAGGTGTGTAGACAGGGAGGAACCTAGTAAAGTCTGTTTGTTAAAATTCCATGCCCAGCAAACTTTTTTAATCCAGTATCTGCTTGTCCATCTTCATGTGAATTACCTTCCTCTCCTCTGAAGTCCCAAAGTGCTACCCTGAACATTCTCCATTGTCTTTAGCAAAGTTGACAGCTTTGGCTATTTAGGGAAGTTATGAAGTTTTTCTGGGTCTCTCCCACATTACGTTATTAAACCTTTGTTGGATTTTCTCCTGGTAATCTGTCTTATGTCAATTCAATTCTTAGGCCAGCCAGAAAAATCCAGACGCACAGGGGAAACTTTCTTCTTTTCTGACAATGGATAACGCAGTTATTCATTATATTATTCTTGACATTTTCCTATATGCCAAAAAAATTTTATGTTTTTTTGAAGTATCCTAAAATAGAAAATGTTCACAGATGTCAAAAGAATTCCAGAGAGACTAAGGAAACACTTCACTAAACAAGTTGACATATATAAGCACGACATAAACATGACACAAATAAAAATAGTAGTTTATACTAATAATTTCAAAACCCCAACTGTCCTCCAACTCGGTTTGTAAAAGATGTCAATTTTTTTTTGAATGTTAGCCATTTAAATTCTGTCAAGGAAAGAAATATGAAGGCAAATAATACCTAAAAATTATCTGAAGTTTCAAAATAAATCCAGATTTACCTGCATGAGCTTCTGTATAGATAAACTCAACTCTTTTAATGGCACAATCTCACTGTAATCTGTTTGGGTGGCATGGTCTGTGCTGAAAAAGCCAATCTTCAAATCATCTGAAATGTTAAATCTGGGGGAAAAAGGTGGAGGGGAGAGGGGATGAGTTTAAATGTGCTTGATATAATAGATATTTCCTTAAAAATATATTAAGTGAGCATATCTTGTGTAAACCATATTTTAAAGATTCATAGGATTGGTGAAGCGAGGAAAACACTGAATTATCTGCTCACAATTTGGGTTTTCCCCTAGGACTCTGCTGGATTATCAGATTCCCTGGACTGCAGCACATTACTCCACTGATATCATTTTATTTCCATTTTCTGAGCTATGGATCAATTTATGAGCCTCCTTTTAATAGCTTATCCACTGTTTTGCATGTGCTGATGCTCAAAGCCATTATAAATTATGCATGGGCATATTAAGCAAGAATAAGACAGTGGTTCTCAAAGTGTGGTCTGAGGAACCCCTGGGGTTCCAGAACACTCTGAGGAAATTCACAAAGTCAAAATTACTTTCATAATAATGTTAAGATTTTATTTGCATTTTCCACTATCATTCTCTCACAAATATTCAGTGGGCTTTTCCAGAATCTATAGGTTATATGACTGCTTGACAGACTGAATGCAGAAGCAGACAGAAGAATTCAGCTATTTTCTATCAAGCCAGGCATTGAAAAGATTTGCAAAAATGTAAAAAATGACATTATTCTCATTAAAGATTTTGTTTTGAAAAGTAGAGTTCATTTTTCTTAAAAAAAAACATTATCTATACTAACACAGAATTAGATTATCATTATTTTAAATGTTTCTCCTTTAAAATTTCTCATATGGTAACTAAACATAAACTAAAATTCTTTAAGATCCCCATAATTTTAAGACCGTAAAGAGGTTCTGAAACCAAAAATCTGCAAACTCCCTCTTTAAGATAATCACACCATTGTGCTCTATTTGATTTTAAACTCGATTCCCTAAAAAAATCTAAGTAGGAGCAAGAATTTGTAAAGTCCTCCTATGGACTTTTAACAAGGGGCATCTCAGACAGTAATAGGAAGGCCAATTTTCTGGGTGAATTCTGTCAGTTTGATCAGACTTACCACAACTATGGTTTTCTAAAATGTCTGCTAAAAAAAAAGAGAGCCATGAAAGCCCACATAGAATTTCCAGACTTCCCAGGGCAGGCTCCGTAGATGGAGCACCTGTGTTTCTACCCTTCTTTTTCTGCTGAGCAGGTGGAGCAGACTGTGATGGGGGCAACACACGGCAACACCCTTCTCACAGAGGGCAGAGCCTCAGATTTCTCTCCCACAGGCCTCACGGTTGTGGGGGGTGAACATATTCCCAGTGCAGGGGTATCTCTTGTCCAGCCCACCACACTGTTCTCAGTCTTCTGGGCAGGTGTTTTAGGGGTGGGCGTGGGACTTGGTTCTGGGCAGTGTGATGTTAGGAAAGGTCTGTGGCGGAGGGGAACACAGGAGCACTGGGAGGAGGTTTCTCTGTGGCTCTCAACACTGCCACATGTGGAAATGATGCCAGGAACTGGCACAGTCACCTGGTAGCCACAAACCAGTGCATAGAGAACGAGATTTTATTTTATAATTTTTTTCTTAACGAAGGTACTGGGGATTGAACCCAGGACCTTGCACATGCTAAGCATGTGCTCTACCACTTGAGCTAACCCCCACGCTCCATGCTCCATGATGAGCTTTTAAAAACAAGGAAATAATTTTGACTGCTGACTTTGTTTAACCATTGACTCAACTAGCTCGGAAACCTGTCATGTCTCTGGTCTTCCTGGAATGTCATATAATAAATCAACAATTGGTGAGAGTTTCTGTCAGCTCTAGCTGAAAGCATCCTGATAGTCTGGCTAAGTGACATGATGTAAATTACTTACCCTTTCTGTGCGTTAGTTTCCTCTTAGGCAAAATAATAGTGACTATTTCATTGAGTTAGTCAGGATTAAGCCACCCCTCAAATGATTGCTTCCTGTCCCAGCAACTTCACGATCTGCTGGCTTGGAGGTCTTAGTTCCCAAGGGGAGGCTGCTTCTACTGGGAAGTACAGTGGTTCCATTGAATTAGATGAGAGTGAACTGACCTGAGACCTGGCCTTATACACTAAATCAAAGGCAAAGAAAGGCAAGACAAGAAGGAAGGGGGGAGGGCACAGCCATTAAAGGAAGGACACAGCAATTAGCACCAAGATGGCAGAAAATTCAGCTCCCAGGAGATCTTGAGGCCCAAGACGGTGGAATATTTGACTCCCAGTAGACCTTGAGCATCATTATATGCTCACTGTAATATGTTAGCATGAGAAATAACACACCCACAGGTGCCACAACAGTTCTGAGGCTGACCATGAAAGGTCAGAAAGAGGGCAGTGGCCCAATTCCTGGGAATCCTGCCCCTTTCCCAAAGTAGCCAGAATAACCCTCCCACTTGTTAGCATATGAAATAAAACTAGCAACACTGCATCTCATGGCCTCTCGCTCCGTCACTTTCTGAGTCAGCCCACACTCTGTGGAGTGTGTATCTACTTTTACTTTAAACACCACCCCCACACACACCTCATGGCCTCTCTGGCCTTCTGCGATGGCCTACGCTCAGTTTATGGAGTGTGCATCTCTGAATAAATCTACTTTTATTCAACTATGGCTCACTCTTGAATTCTTCCTGTGCGAAGCCAAGGACCCTCACTTGATGGGAAGCATCTGAGGGACTCGCCTGGGACCTAGGACATGGCCATCTTCTCATGCCCCATTTACCTGTATCAAAGGGGCCACTCTACTGGTTGAGGTGATTAATTCTGATTATCAAGGGGAAAGTGGGTTGTTCATACACGACAGAGTCAAAGAGGGCTATGTCTGGAACTCAGGAGTCTCTCTGGGGTGCCTCTTAGTATTTCCACGTTAAACAGTAAACATTAATGGAAAAATACAGCAACCTCCCAAAAAAGGCAGGGCTTTTGAGAACTCAGGACCTTCAGGAATGAAGATTTGGATCTCCCAACTACATAAAGAACCTTGGCCTGCCTGTATCTTTCACCAAATTTCTTGGCCACTCAACAAGCCATCTCCATAGACCAGTTCTGGCCAGCACCCTCTGGCAAGTTTCTCTACCACCAGCTGCATCCTCCCCTAAGAGGTCTTAATCTCAGCATTTGGTGGGGGTGGGGGTCTTCTAAATTCTTAGTCCCTCCCATGTTTACTCTTCCTCTGCCCCTGGGGTCACCCCTGCATTCGCATTGGCTGTTACAACGCTGCTTAGAGTCTTATCTCCTTGACAGCCTTTGCCTAGTTAAAAATCCTTGTTAATATTTAATAAGAAACAGGAAATATTTATTCCCTGTTCAAATACTGGTGAGGTTTCTGTCTCCTGTTTGGGTCCTGAGTGCTACATCAATATAATAAATACAGACGACTACCTAAACTTAACCTGTTTCTTCAATGCCTCCCATTTAACAGACCTCAGTGACTCATCCTTCCAGTCTAGAAATGTAATCTTGTATCCTCCCCAGTGCCACGTGGCTGCTTTTTACTATTCAACTTCATTTTTCATTAGCACTAACCATGTATGTTTTCTTTCCTTCCCATTTTAAGCAAAAGATCTTGGTGGGAGGCACATTTTGAGTGTGAGTAGTTTCTATGATAAATATATAATATGTCAATTATATCTCAAAGCTGGAAAAAAATAGAAGTGTAAAATTAAAACACCCCAGATATATCTTCAGGATGATTTAGAAACTTGGAATGATGTTTTCAGTTATTCCCTCTGGTGCCATAATATTACAGTAATATAACATGATATTTTCAAATCAGATTCAAGAATTTTATAGATACCTCCCCTGGGGTGTCTAAAAATATATTAGCACCTATTTATCATGTTGAAGAGAAAAATGGCATTCTAAAGTCCACGATACCAGATCTAGACATAATACCTGACTTAACTGAAGTTTTGACCTCCCCCAGAAGTGTAATCTTAATGAACCAGTCTGGAATTTTCTGGTCAGTGCCAAGAAGATAATCTGTCACGCGGCCCTTTCCATTCCCCTCCCACCCCCAGAGGAAGAAGAGGCAATCTGCATGATAAAAACCCCTGCTCTTTCCCAAAAAAGTCCTAGCCTAAAAACAATGTTTTCTTTTCTGTGCTAACAGCTCCCTCACCCCATCCTTTTCCCTATAAAGACCTTCCATTTTGTACAACCCCTTCTGAACACCCTTCTAATTGCTAGGTGGGTGGCTGCCCAATTCATGAATCACCTAATAAAGCTGATTAGATCTTCAAATGTACTTGGCTGAATTTTGTTTTCTACCAATCGAATGCTTAACTTGTCCTTCATGCTTAGTTAAGGTACATGTCTTAATACACACACACACATTTTCGTCTCAGGTTATCTAACTTTGAAGCTGAGGCTCAAAGAGAGGAAGTAACTCACCTAAAACCATAAGCCGGAGAGGTGACAGATTCACCCCTGGCGAGAATGGCAAGTACAGGTCTCTGGATTTACCATCCCTTGAGTCCTAACTTTCTGAATGACTGATTCAGAAAGTTCTGGTTCATTCAGAATCTAAGTGAAATGAGAAGGTTCCTTCTTCAGCCTCCCATCAAATTCCAAATGTCCCAATTTTAGATGACAACCCCGCTGCCTAGAATGGAAACCCGCATCACAACAAATGAGCTATGTGATTCCGACACAGCCCTTATTTATAGACTCAGCAATTTGATTTCTGAATAATAGCTTGGTTGTTATGCATAAAATACAGTCTTGGAAAGACAGCAATTACAGATTTTTTTTTAAATAGATACAAAATTAACATGTTAACTTACTACAGAAAACAGGTTCATGAATATTTATTCATAGAAGGCAATGACACTTTTCACTAAATCCTTGAATAGCCTATCCTAACAAACGCTTATTAATGAATTAGTCAAAGAAAATGGGATTAAACATGCTGAACTTTCACTATGGTGTACTGATCAATTTTAAACAAGGAAAACATTGCTCCCTTTTTTTTTTTTTTTTTTTTCTCTTCAAAGACCACACAAATTTGATGCATCCCAAGGTGCACATTTCTTTTCATTCACTTCCTGGGTGATCTCACTAAGTCTCCCAGCTCTAGGTGCAATTTTGTGCCAAATATCTCCAAACTGATACAGCCATACTGGAGCTCCCTTCTCAACTTTAGGCTTGAGGGGTAGCAGAATACAGCACCCCCAAAATATGCCCCGTTAGCATAAGGATTATTTTGAGCTAATTATTTTGAGGAACTGCACATATAGGAGAAGTCCTGGAAACAGAGTAGAAGTTCCCCCTTTGTAAAAGAAATTTACACTTACAAAGGAAATCTCCAAGTGTAAGTGTCTTTCTCTCACCAGGAAGATGACTCTAATTCAGGGAGGAATCTTATTAATGGAGAAGGCACAAATTTAAATCTGCACAACAAAACTTATCCTTGTTTACTGGACTTCTTGGTAACCTCCCATAACTGGTCTCCCTCTACCCAACATCTTTCTTTTGTCTTTAACTGAAGATGGTATTCAAGGTATTAGATTGGGACATCTTGGAGTCTTACTCATTTTCCCTGGATAACTCCTATGTAAACACTAATACACTTGTTTGTTTTCCTCTTGTTAATCTTTGAACAACTGGGGGTGGGGGGGTGGGGGCGGGGGGTTCTCAGCCAAGAATTCAGAAGAATACAGGGTAAATTATTTTTCTTCCCCTAAAGACTCATATAACCACCTAGCAACTTAACAGCCTAGATGGATGGCTAATAGTTACTCCCAAGATATTATGTCCAAAGGCAAGCTTATGATTGTCCCCCCAGGGCAAATCCTCTCCTGGTCTTCATCCCAGTTCATGACACCTCCATTCTTCCCATCATTCAGCTCAAAAATTTCAGCATCTTCCGCACTCTGTGCCTATCAGTCCCACCTCTGACACAGATCTAGGCCCCGACTCATCTCCCCACCTCCAACCACTGCTCCCCCCATGGGCATTTTTCATGAGGCACATTGTAATAGTCCTCTAACTAGTTTCCCTCTTTCTGCCCCTGTCCTCATTATAGTCCAACAGCAAAACAACAGGCGGAGTAATTCTGTCGAAAGATAAACCAGATTATGTCATTCCTCTGTATCAACCGCCTCATGTCTTCCCATCTGTGATGGTGTGATTTATAACAAGAAGTATATGTTTTGGTCTCCAGCCATGTTTCCTGCCTCACAGCAGCCCAAGCCCTTGGAACTTCCTAAGGGGCAAGCACAATAGGATCTTTTTTTATAATGTTTTATAATATCTCGTCTTCTGTCCTCAGTTTCTGAAATAGCAGGAAAAAAGGTGAACTGGGTGTCTTTGGTGACTCATAAGAAGCCCCTTTCAACCACACCTGACTTTACGTTAATGAGGTCACTTTAGGGAAGCCCCTAGGATGGGGGTTAGAGAGTTGAAACTTTCTGTCCCAGCCCCCCACCCCCTCCCCGGAGACCGCTGGAGGTTGAATCAATCACAAAAGTCAATGATTAGGTCAATTTTGCCTATATAATGAGGTCTTCAAAAAAATCCCTGAACTACAGGGTTAAGAGAGCTCCCAGGTTGGTGGTCAAGAACACATTCATGTGCCAGGAGCGTAGTGCACCCTGAACTCCACGGGGACAGGAGCTCCTGTGCTCCAGGCCTCACTTCCTTCCTGCCCCCTCACCCATGTTGTTACCTAAGTCAATCCCAGCATTGATAGCCTGGGGCAACCCCACTCTCTGACTCCTCTCTCTGGACCCATCTAGAAGCCGGCTTTTTGGAGCAGGAGGAGGCCTCGCCAGCATAAGCCTTAGTTTCTTTTCCTCTGGCTGTTATTTCATATCCTTTAATAAATATTCTTTGTCATAAACCCATAGCCAAGGAAGTAAACTGGTTTCCTGAGTTCCATAAGCCACTCTAGCAAACTAACTGAACTTGAAGAGGGGGCTCACAGGAACCTCTGATTTACAGCTGGTTGTCAGAAACACAGGTGACAACCTAGACTTGCAACCGGCCCTTGAAGAGGGTGGACGGGCAGTCTTGCGGGACTGAGCCCTCAAAATGTGGGATCTAACACTATGTCCAGGTAGACAGCATCAGAATTGAGTTAAACTACAGGACATAAGAACAAACTAGTGGTTACCAGGGGGAGAAGGTAAGGGGAGAGGCAACACAGGGGAAGGGGATTAAGAGGTACAAATGTTAGGTACAAAATAAGCTACAAGGATATACTGTACAACATGGGGGATATAGATGATATTTTTATAATAATTATAAGTGGAACATAATGATTAAAAATTATGAATCACTATATTATATACACTTGTAACTTACATAAGATTATACAGCAACTATATTTCCATTAAAAATCATATAAATCAATAAGCAAACTACAGGATACACCCAGTCAGTGTCTGCTCAGAATTGAGGAACTGCTTGGTGGTGTTGAAAAAAACACATTTGACCACCTCATTTAAGGTGAACGCTGAAGTCCTTACAATGATCTAGGTCTCATCCCCTCCGGCACCATCCTCTCACCTCTGCCCTCGTCTGCACTGCTCCCCCTGTCCCTCCTCTCTCCCCGCTCCCCCCACACCAGCCTCCTTGCTGGGCCTGTGACACCCATGCCCACTCTCTCCTGCTTCTGTCCGCTGCGTGGAACACAGTTCCCTGTTAGATCAGAATGGTTCCCCTTCAAGCCTGCAGGTCTTCCCCCCAAATACATGTCCAAGAAGCCATCCTTGATCACAGTATCTAAAATGACAGCCCCTTCCCCACTCCACACAATATTTCTCCTGTTCCCTCCCTGCTGTTTCTTTCTTAGCACTTAGCACCACTTAGCTTATTTATTATACAGTCTGCTTGTTTATCATTGGTTTCCTGACTAGAACATACACTTCACAAAGGACAGATTTTCGTCAGTTTGTGGACTGCTGCCTCCGCAGTGACTAATTCTTCCCTAATCCCAGGACTGCGGTCAGTACTGAGCTTCTCCCACACATACCAGATACCAGAGCATTAACACAGTCCCCCCAGGACTGTGGGGGAAGAAAAATTCACATGGGCATCAGTGGCTCCTTTGTTCAGGCAACAAGCATTAACTGAACACCTGGCACTGTCAGTCTGTCCGCTGGGCACAGCCACTGCCTTTGGCCGGAGAAGATCCCCACCAGGGAATGCCAAGGAATCCAGGGCAAGAAGTCATTCCTATCAGTAAACAACTGGAACAGGTTAGACACTGTGCCCACAGTGCTTACCATCCGCTAGCGCCAATATGCGCTTTCACAACCACCAATAAACCAGATTCTGTGTGCACCCTCATCTCTTGTAACAGAGGCACCCACTTCATACAGTTGAGCGGGGGCAACTGAGCTGGCAGTGCCATCTTATTTCACCAGTCCCCACCACTGCGCTATGGTCCTTTCTTCTCGCCCCTGGAGCTGCCTCAGTGTGTGCAGGGCTTGCCTCTAAGCCAGCCCACCTGGCACCATGAAGCTTCTGTCTTCGGGAACTCTTAAGTGCCCACCCCCCCCCCCAAAGCAGCTTACCTAGTGCAGGCCACTTAAGGATTTCAGATGGTTTCTAGAAAGGAAAATACTACTCTCCCCCAACCCTGGGCCCAAAACATCAGCTCTACATTACCCAAATAAACAAAGCTGGGGCAGAGGGGGCAAAGAAGGATTATGAGAGAGGGACTGCAAAAAAGGATCAAGGAGTAACAGTTACATTGGCAAAGTTATTCGGTTCTACGTACTATGTATCTATGGTACTTTCCCAAACACATTA
This sequence comes from Camelus bactrianus, assembly GCF_048773025.1. Taxonomy (NCBI): domain Eukaryota; kingdom Metazoa; phylum Chordata; class Mammalia; order Artiodactyla; family Camelidae; genus Camelus; species Camelus bactrianus. Next base: position 20,463,422 of record NC_133573.1, on the reverse strand, counting down.
CCCAGATGAACTCACTGGATGTTTGCTGCAAACTATGAAGTAGGCACTATTTACCATCACAGCTGTTTCCCGATGAGGTAGCCAGGCACGGAGAAGTTAAATGACTTGCCCAACTCTTGGGCCCTGTGGAGTGTCAGGATTCCAGCCCAGGCAGTCTGGCTCCAGAGCCCTGCTTAGTGTACAGTATTACACTTTAGACATTAAAACCGCAGCCCTGTGGCCTAGAGCGAGGGACCTGGAGAGCGGTGGAGCGCGGGAAGAGGGGCGGGGCGCGGGAAGAGGGGAGGGGCGGCGGCGGCGGCGGAGCGCGGGAAGAGGAGCGGGGCAGCGGCGGGGAGGTGGAGCGCGGGAAGAGGCGCGGGGCAGCGGCGGGGAGGTGGAGCGCGGGAAGGTAGAGGGGAAGAGGAGCGGGGCGGCGGGCGGGCGGCGGGCGGGCGGGCCCGCGAGAGGCAGGAGGCGCAGACCCGGGCGCCGCTGCTCTCGCCGGTCACCTGGGGCTGAACTGGAATTGTTCAATCGTGGACTGGAGGTCCTCGATGCTCTTCCAGCACTCCTCGGTCTCGGGCGCGTCGCCACAGCTCGCGTCGCCACAGCTCTCCATCCGAGCCGCCGAGATGGCGGCCAGGCAGTTCCTGCGCCTCCCGCGGAGTCGGGAACTCTGCGACCGTTATCATGGCGACTCCTCGGGAACCCGCGGAGCGCGAGAATCCCGGGGCGCAGGCGCGGCGGGCAGCCCCGGAACAGCTGGGCGGGCCCGCAGTCGCCCCGCTGCCGTGTCTACGGCCCGCCTGGCGCAGGGCTTCACCACCAGGCTCGCTTCTCCCTGGGTGCGCATGGGCCAGGTCGCCGCTGATGTGTCCCCAGGAGAGCTGGACCCCATAGTCATCCCGCAGCATCCCGCCACGCCCCGAACTCGCAGTGTCTTCTTCTGCCTCCTGCGAGGGAGGGGAGTGGACACCTGAGCTTTTGTCTACATCTACACCCCTCTCCACGTGACATCGGGAGGTCACAGGCTCACTCTGGCCCTATGCTAAAGGTCGTCCTCGGGGAGGATGAAAAATAGGGCGCTCATCTAATAAGAATGCCCTTTACCTAGTGAGCCTTGGGCTGTCAGAGCAATCCCATAGTAAGAGGGCAGCAGGCAGCCAGGAGAATGGCCTACACCTGCCACTTGGCCACAGGCGTTCATGAACAAAAAAATTCTTTGCAGAGATTAAACAGGCTTACATTCTTATTTAATATAAAGTCAGAACATTAAGTTAAAAGGCATTAACTTTCAATCCATATCGTGTTGCGAGAAATTCATTTTTACTGAGTTTCAACAATAAGACAAGTTCCTTATAGGGAAACTGTTGCTCAGCCTTTAAGTTGTGTATCACTTACTGGCAATGATGAGAGACATCTATTTTGATAGCATCACTATGTCATTGCCTGGTTTTAGAACTAAGCAGACTACATTTTCATTTCTTTCTACTGTCTACAGGAAAATACTATTTTCTTCTCTTATAATTCTCTTAATTGTGTGAAAAAGAAGTTAGTTTGGTATTGGAAGCTCAAAATACAAAGAATGTATCACTGTAGTGTTAGCACTGCTCCTATATTTAAAGACAAAGATGTGAAGTCCTAAATGCCAAATAAAAATCATAACCAGGGCCAAAACAATCTTTTGTGAAGATTCATTTTCCTCCGGGAAGGTGAAGAGAGGAGAAAAAGAGTTACTTTTACTCTATGGCCAGTTTTATTTTCAAAATCTAACTTCTAAGTTTTCTTCGGAAAACTTTACTATATAATCAAAAGAGTACTTTTAAATATATATGTAAGTATAATAAATATATGTAAATAAAATTAATTGTCTTTTCTGAAGTGAATGTTTATTTTACCACAATGCATATGACATTTTTTAGGGGAGTAAAATTCCAAGTCAAAATAAAAAGCCTGATCCTCTTAGAACTGGGCCAAAATAATGACAAGACTGACAAGCCTTTGGCTATTTTACTAATGGAATGCTTAATGAATATTTTGAAACTGAGGAGAGAGATTTCACAGTAGATTTCATGAGTCATTGGTCAGCCCTGTGCAGTGTTTGTTGATCTATATGGGATGCGTGGTTACACCATCCCACGAAAGCATGTACTGAACAAAACCTCTTTGTTTGAAACAATGCTATATAGCATATCAAGGAGCTTCAGATTTCAGTATCTAGGAGACCAAGTTATGATGATGTTTGTTTTTCAAACTATTAACTACGTAACACTTCTTATCAGTTACCTACATTAATCTCTCAGGCGTTCTGCCTTATAAAAATGTTCATTTCAGATCCTATGGCCGCCTCTAATACCCAGGGCTTGCACTGGCAAAGCATTTATACTAAATCCAGGCCTTTTGTATCACGTGTTGAATTCACTGATGGTTGTTAGTAGAAAGCTCATTAGCTCTGGAGTAAACATTAAAAAATAATAGTAGCTTTAAAACTTACTTGCTTTAGCACATGGGGGAAGCTTTTTTTTTTTTTTTTTTTTAAATAGCATTTCTGAGCCCCCGTTTTCTCACCAGTATAAACTGAATAAGGAGCCTTTTTTGGGGTGGTTGGGAATAGTCCAGAAAGCGAGAAAAGCAGGCAGCCCAGGGAACACACTGCGAGTCCGATGCTGAACTGGCCTTCAAGGAGTGTGTTCCTTCTAAACCACAACTGAGGAATGCATTGTTTCCCATTTTCCATTTGAAAAAAGTCAAATATTTCATAAGCTGAAATAGTTTTTACTTGCTAAATTAATAGGACTTAGGGCCCAGTTTTAAATTTTCAAGTGCTTCTCTGAAACATGTATAAATATCATGTGTATTTATATGAAAATAACACCTACCAATTATTAAAAGGGTTCACATCTCAGGTTAAATAGCAGAAGGATTTGATGAAGAGTCAAGTGCTGGCTCTAAACGTAGTAATTTGTATATTCCAGTTGGATATTATCAGTTCTAGAGTCTAATAAAAGCCAAGAGGTTTCAGTGTAGGTTTGTAATTTAAATTCTTTCTAGAGAGTCATCCTATGTAAAGTGCTTATTTTTCTTTTATCACCAGCTGTAATCTATCATTATGTGGTGCAGGCTCTGTTATGTAAACTAGTTTTATGTCGTGCTTCATCCAGAACCAAAGATCTTAAATAAAAAGGGTGGAAAAGCAAAGAGCAAAGTCCTTGGCCAAGACAATGTGATGCTGCTAAATCCTTTATGGAAAAACTCCTGAGACGTGATCATTTTCACATCTTAAATTTTGCTGCCATGAGATAACGTGTCCGCTCTTGCAAAAATCCATCAGTAAGTGTTTGTTATCTGGCTAAAGCTGAAAAGCAAGAGGAGGGACGGGATAGGGAGTTTGGGCAGGAGGGACTTGGACAGGGAATTTGGATCTTACTGCCAAATGTTCTCCAGCAGTGTCATAATAGGGCATCCTCTGTTTGGAGCTAAGTTTAGATCTTTAAAAGGGAGCTCAAGAAAAATGGGAAGAAAATGGGAGAATTGAGCCATCCACCTGAGAGATTTAGGGACCTGCTGCTGAAGGGAATGGGGAAATCTCCAGGTCTGGTCATGTGACCAGAGGGGATCTTCACGCCCAGCTCTTAGGAAATCTGTAACACGTCCTTTGCAGCCTATGGTGAGGTGGTTCAGGAAAAAGTCTGAATGGAGTGTCATAAAGGCAGTGACCGTATTTCATGCAATCCAAGATTTTATACAAAGGTGTTCAAAATGTGAATCTTAGAATCCGTTGAAAAAGGTCTAATAAGGATTTATCAGGCAAAGTCCTGTTCAGGGGGCTCCATTTCATCAGATCATAGAGGGAGCTAGTCTCGTGAAAAGAACATTCATCAGGCTTTTCCATGAGTTGGATAAAATACCCACATAGTACCATGTAGTTCTCTATTCTTTTTCCAGTGTCACAAGGTAGCTTGCCCATAACTAACACAGAGTCACAGGTAGAGAGACTTCCAAAAAAGACTCGGTCTAGACAGTGAAAGTGTGATTTTAGGTTAGTATGAGGATTCCCCTGACCTAACAAACTTATAAAATACAGGCTTTAGACCTGCCCCCATGTGTGTTCCCCACAACAAACCACCAAGTCAGGCTCCACCTGGGCAGTCAGCTCATTTCTCATGAACAGCCTGTAGCTGCAAAATCAGGCACCTTCATTTTTCTTCAGCTTCAAAGCCTATCTTGGAAATATGGTGGAAAAATTTTGACTGTAGCAATTTTGAGAACTCTTGGGGGAATGCTGGATGTGGAAGAATATAGTGGTGCGAAGCTCAGTTTATTTTTGTGACGTATGTTTATTTGCCTGGATGTATTTACCTGGAAACAATTCAGTGCACACAGAGAGGTATTATGTGTATGGCCCATGGGTTCTGCCATAACCTAGCACATAACCAAGGTGCTGATCAGCAGCACACAGTCCAGGGCTGGTCCACCCACTGTTGCTCAGATCAGGAATCTCACACAATACAAGGGACTACTCCGAGCTTTGCTGTTAATGAGCTTTGTTGTTAGACCAACAAGCCACACTGTGCCAGTTAGTATACGGAAATCAGCAGTGGGCTTTTACTGAATGTAGTGGCCTATTGACTATCATGGTAGATGTTAGAAGTAGGCTTGAACTGTTGAATTTAAAGATCCTCGAGATATGGAGGTCAGCTAACATGGTTCAGAAATCCTCGCACCCTTACAGGAGGTATGCAAGAACCTCACAAAGACCCTGAGAGATGGGGCTTGATCCCCTAACAGTCTTCTGTCCAGCCTTTGCTGTCTAGTGGCCTGATGCTTACTAAAAGGGCCTAGGACTTTGCTTCCGGAAAGTTATCACATCTGCTTAGAAGAAACCATTCAAACCTGGCAGTAGTCAGAGCACCTAAAAGAACAGAAAGGCGGGACTTGGTGGACCTCTCTGAACAGGTTGAATAAACTGTTTGGGTCTTGCTTGCTAGTGAATGATTTTTGTTTTTGTTTTTGTTTTTTTAATAAATGTCTGAAACTTGCTTTCATTATAGACTGAGGGCAAAGTTGTGGGGAAATAGCCAAACTTGATCTTCATCAAACATCTTTAAAGGATACAGCCTCTATCCAAAGAAACCTAATTGCATGTGACCAGATTAGGTCAGTTTTCTGAGAAACCAGAAGAAATCATAAAATCTTCTTTAATAGGACTGATTTTGGTGTGTAAAATATGTATCTGTCTTATTCATCCTTGTATCCCCGGGGCAATCCATGCCATCCACATAGTAGGTGTCCAGTATTTACCAAGTGAATCAATGACTAAGTAATTGAGTAAGTTCTTTAAAAGAGCCATTCCTAAAGAGTTGTGCACCTAGCAGTTGGCCCCAGAAGTCTAGGCAGAAAAATTCTGCTGGCTGCTTTCTAAAGGGTAGGCTGAGAGATTAATCCAAGCTGCCAGTGTCTGATGGCTACAGAAATTCATGCAGAAATTCTCACTCCAGGGCAGAAACAAGGTATTTCAGCCTAGAGAGATTTTAATCATTTGTCGCCTCCTTCACAGAGAAGGAAACCCCCATTATCAATGTATAAGTGAGGAGAGGGAAAGGATTGCAAGTGAGAACTTCCCATCAGGAAATTATAGGGCTAGGTCCAAGCTGCTGATTGAAGAAATTGACCCAGTAAGGAAAAATGGTATGTGTCTGTTATGGTTAGTTTTATGTGTCAGCTTGGCTGGGCCACGGTGCCCAGACATGTGGGCAAACATTATTCTGGATATTTCTGTGGGGTGTTTTTAGATGAAAGTAACATTGAAATTGGTGGATTTTATATAAAGCCTGTTGGCCTCTATTTCGTGGGTGGGCCTCACCCAATCAGTTGAAGACCTGTATAGAACAAAAGACTGTCCTCACCTGAACAAGAGGGAATTCTGCAGCAGATGGCCTGCAGACTTGGAGTGTGACATGGGTCCTTTCCTGAGTCATCAGCCTGATGATCTTCAAATTAGCACTGTAACATTAGCTCTGATCTGGATTCACCAGCCTCCATAATTACGTGAGTCAATTTCCTAAAATAAATCTACCTCTATATTATATATATAATCACCCTATCGGCTCTATTTCTCTGGAGAACTGACCTAACACAGAACCAATGAAAAATTAACAATCAGGGATACCATTATCCTCTTTGCTGCTCTTGATATCTGTCATTGTGAATGTTGATGGTTCATTTTATGTGTCAACTTGTCTGGGCTAAGGAGTGCCCAGATAGCTGGTAAAACATGATTTCTGGGTGTGTCTGGGAGGGTGCCTCCAGAAGAGATTAGCATTCAAACAGGCAGACTGAGTAAAGAAGAGCCCTCTCACTGACGTCTGTGGGCATCATCCAATCCGGAGAGGAACCGTATGGAATGAAGAGGTGAGAGAAGGGTGAATTTGCTCTCTGCTTAAGCCTGGACGTCTATCTACTCTTATCCTCAGACATGGACACTCTTGGTTCTCAGGCCTTCGAACTTGGACTGGGACTTCCTCTTTTGGCTTCTAGTTCTCAGGCCTCCACCTTTGGAACGGAACTACACCACCTGCCTTCTTGTTCCTCCAGCTTGCAGACTTTAGGTGATGGGACTTCGCAGCTTCCATAATCACATGAACCAATCCCTCATGATAAGTTCTTCTCTGTATCCCTATATCCTATTGGTTCTGTTACCCCTGACCAATACAGTAAATATACTAAAAGAACTGAGAAAGATACTTCTTACAAGTCTAATATTTACTGAATGCTGACTGTGCCAGGAACTCTTCTAAGCACTTAACACATTACTCATTTAGCCGATTACTCACTATTTAAAAAGGAGACATGGAGACAGCAAGAGGTTGATTTACTTGCCCAAGTTCATAGAGCTTGCAAATGGTAAAACGGGCCTCTGAACACAGTCTCGCTCCAGAGCCTCCACACTTAATCATTATGCTATATTGCCTCACCAAACTCTCACGTGGGACAAATTATTGCAGTTTTTCCCTGATGTTAGTTTTGGCAGTGGCTTAAGAAGTATCTCTAAAGCTATCAGGCACATAATAGCAACGTAATGAATATATGTTGCTGGGGTTGCTGTAGAGAATCAAATACATTAACACACTGTCTACCAGAGCCCAGTTATTGGGGAAATTTACCTTTGTGCAATATTAGTGAGACTAAGAAATCAAGCAAAAAAAATGTGTACCCACAGAGGCTACAAAGTTCCTGCTGAAAACCTATTTGCTTTACTTATATCCTGTAAAGCCTAACTATCATGTGCAATTCTAACAGAGTTGAAATCTGTTTTCTACCTCTGCAGCCAATGAAAGTGGGGAGCTAGGCTGCTGAAGGCCGTCAGTAGATTGACAGCAATGAAAGGTAGTGTCTAGCACACACACCCCAAAAGACTATAAAAAAATCCACAACAGACGTTCCAGTCACGTGAGAGGGTTAGGCCATTGTGAGCGATCAAGAGACTTACACTCATCACTGGCCCTGAGGATAATATTGTAAAATAACTAAGGTTCATAATAATGACCATGAGTCATTGTATTTAATGCAACTATTTTAACACACTCTCTTTAAGAGGCAGGTGTGTGTATAAAACAGTTAAAAATATATTGTCTTAATTCTAAAAGTTATTCTAGCTTGATTCATTCTCTGAGATGATTTTCTGTAGCTGAAATTTTATTTCATTCCTTAAATGATAGGTAACATTTCTCTGTCATTTGCATGGGATTGCCCTGTGGTGTTGTAATGTCAGAGTTTCCAGAGCTGAAGGGACCTTAGAGATGGCATACCTGAGTCCACTCACTCAAGGACATTTAGGTAGTTAGGCCACAGCTACCTCTAGGATTTCTTTATCCTTTGGTCCATCACAGTGTATTTGTCACATTAGGCTATGTTATGCTGCAATAACAAATAATCCCACATCTCAGTGAATCAATACAATAAAAGTTAATTTCTTACTCACATGACAAGTCCCACAGAGGTGGCAGTGAGTTCTGTTCCACACAGCTGTTTAGGGATCCACTGATAGACATTTTATCTGTCTGGAATGTAAGGCCTCTTGAGTCACTTTACCAGGAGAAGGAAGGAGAAACTTTCAGGCACTGCTGATTAAATACATTGGCCCCTTTCACCCACTCTGTTGAGCAGAGAGAGGCACATGGCTCCATCAAAGGCGAAGGCAACTGGAAAGTCTATTCTTCCAAGTGCTCAGAAGTAGAGGGGACCTGATACTGGGGAACACTAGTAATATCTACCGGTATTTCTTCCATCGTATCACCCTCCTTAAACAACTTTGCAAGCAACAAGATAGTGATGGAGATCATCCCAATGATGAAGATGATGATGGTGGCGATGGTGATGATGACATCTCATGTTTGCACAGGTCCTTAAGGTCCAGAAGATGCTTCAACTAACTGAATTTTCCAGACCAAGGAAAGACTTGCCACCCTGACTTTAATTTGTTGAGGGCAGCGATCAGCCAGGTTCTAAAGGCTCCTATTTCTCCCCTTATAAAAAGAGGATGATGATTAATACAAATAATTATAAGACTACACACCACCACATAAAAGCAAGACATGAAATTATTTGTGCCCTTTGAGTACAGCCATTTAAGAATGCCTGCAGTTAGAATAACCCAAGAATGAGAGGGAAAACAAAAAAGGAAAAATGATTATGTTTTACGGAGGTGGGATTTTGAATGAACTTATTCTTTCCTCTAAATTTTCTCCGACCATTGTTTTATAAATAAACATCTGTTTATTTATAAATAATATAAATAAATATTTATATTATAAATAATATAAATAAATATAAATAAACAGATGTTCAAAACTCCTTCAGACGTCAGCACTCTGACTTTCCTTTTACATCCAAATAAAATGGCTTAATTATACATCTCAATATTTTCCTTTTTTTTTTTTGATCCCCAGCATAGATGTGGGAGAAGGAAATTTTATTCCCTTGTTCATTTCCACTTGCCCATGTGTCTGTGGCTAAAGTCTACTCTCAGCTCAGCTCCCTAAGCAGAGATCAACCTTCAAGGCAAAAATCACTGTCTAATTAAGGCTGTTCACTCATTCTTGTTTTGCTGACTCTTTGAAGAAAAAGAGGTTGCAGAATAGCACAGAACACAAAACAACTTGAAATTGGATGTTACATCTATTAAAAAATTTTTTATTGACATGTAGTCAATTAACAATGTTAATTTCAGGTGTACAGCAAAGTGATTCAATTACACAGAGCTATACCCACTTTTCCCCCTCTGTGCATATCTTCCCCCAGAAATCTTTCTCCTCTATCTCTGACCGGATCAAATACCCATATAAATTTACTCTTGCCCTAGCTCTTCTTAATATTTAAGGGAGTATTAATTCTGCATTCTTGTGTGTGGCTACTTGGATTAATAACTGTCTCTCCCACTATGTTATAAGCTTCATAAGGGCAGGGTCCAGTTTTGGTTTTGTTCATCAGTGTATTCCCAGCACCTGGCACAGCACCTGGCTTGTGGTAAACATTCAATAAATATTTGCTGAATAAATGAGTAATGATTGTTAACATGTAGTGAGCATATGAGATTTTATAGGAATTGCGCTTATGTGCTGTGTATGGTCCAGGTGTTATTCTCAGTGCTTTATGTCTATCTCACTTAATACTCATAAAAACTTTATGAGATGTATGTTATTATTCCTGCTATATTAATGACAAAAAACTATGGCACAGAGAGGTTATGTGATTGCCCAAATTCACACAGCTTGTAAGTGAAGGAACTGGGTTTCAACCAGTCTGTGTCCTGAGCCCATGATCCTAACCTCTATGCAAGCTATTTAAATAGATGAATCAGAGAATAAAGAGGCAGACTCATTGAACTGTTTATCCTGTAAAAAGTTCATTGTCCATTTAATTTTTTAGGCTTTTGGAAGAAGATACAGAAGAAATAATTCCCTTCTCTTGTGTCTCTTATATTAATGTGTGCATGTATGTGTGTGTGACTGCACATGAGATAAACAATCAATAAGTGAATATATTCTGTGTCAGGTGGTGATAAGTGCTGTGATAGAGAATAAAGCAGGAGAGGGACATGGATAGTGAAGGCCAGCATCTGCTAGTGTGGTCAGGGGAGGCTTTTTTAGAAGAGCAACTTCCAATAGCTGAGGATTAAGTCAGAGGGACGATGCAGAGATGATAGAGAAATAAATGATTCAACTAAAAGGACATGAGCATATAAAATTCAAAGCAAGCATTTGTTAAAGCTTCTTATGAGCCCAGGGCTGGAGAAAGCAGCAAAATATCCTTGGAGGTCATTTTACACAGCATAGTGGTGTTTGTTCTCAATGCCAGGGTGATTGAGGTACATTAGCCCAGGAGTACCCCTGCTCTGTATTTGGCTGGTTTGAAGGGGTGCCCTCTGCTGTGTGGTCCTGGGCAGGCTCCTGGTGGGGCAGCAGCACTAACCAAAGTGTACAACATCACCATCTCAATGCACCACTGCTTCACTGGACTAAAACATGAATATAATCTTCTATGGTGCCCAGCCCAGCCCAGGTGATTTTGCAAGGGAAATGTGCCTTTTTAAAATGTCTGTTGCTGGGACCCACTGAGTAGGTACTTTGCCTGAAAGATCCATGCATTTTCCTCAGCTGTTTGAGCGCTACCCAGGGGGTGGGTTAAGCACTTAGCCCCCACCCCGACTCAGTGTTGTCTTAGAGGAAAGTCTTGGGGGCAGGATACCTAATGGGAAGTTTTGTTACTAACTCTTTGTGAGAAGATGGACTGAGAGAGCCACAGAATAAAATGTTGTCAAAAATGATTAGGGGTTTTGATTCCTAGAGCAAAGGAATTCTCTTTTAAGGAAAAAAACAATCAAGTAGGCGTTAAGTGGCCTCCACCAGCTTTAGAATTTCTAAACAAGGATGAAATTCACCCATGGGTGCTCTGGGTCTCTTTACTGTAATTACTTCTCTCCACGCTTTTTTTTTGGCTTTCTCTTTCTTTTCTTTGATAATGCATTCAGTAGCAGTACACAAAAGAGCAAAGCCACATCCAGTACAGCTAGTTAACTGATACACCTTGAAGTTTTTGAACACAGAAGAGCTAAATGTTTCCTTTGTGCCACAGGAGAGGAAGTGGGGGTTGGCGAAGATGTTGCACTTTATTAAGAAGCCCATTTAGTCAGAATGATTTCCTGACTGAGGAGGTAGATTACCTGTTCAGTCTTTCCTCTATTGACCTGCCCAAAGGCCATTAAAATATAGATTGTACCTCAGAAAATTGAATGCAGAGATAAAAGTTTGTTAAATTAACAGTTAAATAACAACGCAACAGAAATGTCCCTAACCACTTACTTCCTGTCATCTGTTTCCCTGTCTGTGAGGTGATTCTACACACAGCTCTTGTAAATGTTCGGATAAACTCCCAGTTGTTGCTATTAATGTTGTTGACCATTAGTTCTTAAGTTTTATGGTTTGATTGGAGGAGAAGGAAATGTTCAAGCCTTCCTCCCCCTCAGGCTGGCTTGGCTACCTGTGTCATTTAGGAGACTTTCAGCAGCAGGTCACTGAACATCACAGTTAAACAATGAATCAGCGCATTGGCTCATGAACTTGGGTAAGATAAAAAGTCCCCCAAGGATTGGCTCAGTCCAGTAGCGCCACCTCCATGTCTTAGGATTCTTTTGGCTCATTCTCTGGCCCGTAGCAGGATGGCTACAACCAGTCCAGCCTCAATTATGTCAACATACAGAGGGACAGCTTAAACTTATGCAGTGCTGTATGTCAATGATATCTCACTATAACTGGAAGGGAAAAAAGTCACACCCACAGGCTGAGGGAGAGGGGGTAACATGCAAGAGTTCTCTCAAAAGAGCACAAACAGACAATGCACAAAAGAGGGGAAAATGTTTGCAGAACATACATCCATTCAAGGTCTGGTATCCAGACTGTATAAAGAACTGTTACAGCTCAACAATTAGACGACAAATAGTACAATCTAAAAATGGAAATTGGATTTGAATAAACATCTCTCCAAAGAAGACATACAAATGGCTAATAAGCCTGTAAAAAAGGTGCTTAACACTATTAGTTGTTAGGGAAATGCTAATTGAAACCATAATGAGATAATCGCTTCATACACAGGAGGTTAGTTATTCAAAAAGACACAATAAGGGTTGGTGATGATGTGGAGAAATTAGAACACTTGTACACTGCTGGTGGGTATCGAAAATGGTACAGGCACTTTGGAAAACCAGTCTAGCATTTCCTTCAATAGTTAAATAGAAATTTTCCATATGACCCAGCAATTCCACTCCCAGGTATCTACCTGCCCATGAGAATTAAAAACATAGGCACGCATGAAAATGTGTGCACGATTGTTCATGAAGGAGGATTAATAAAATGGCCACACTTAGGCTGACAGATTGCTCATTCTCATGCTCGCCCTTAAAACGGTCAACTGACCTGACTGATCAGTTGCTACTCACAGCTCCAGGCCCGTTGTGAAAATAAAGCTATTAATGTTACTGTTTCTGCTTTATTCCAGTAATCGAAAGTAATCGTCATACTTGGTTTCTGAGTTTTTCTCGAGGGAGAAGGTCACGGAACTGTAATCTTACAAAATAAGCTAAATACCATAAAGACCACTCCTTGGGAGCTTACAAGATAAAGAGATTGAAAAAGTGGCAACCTCTGGCCTCTATAGCATTGGTCACCTGGAGGCATCAGAAGTCTTATGACGAGAAAAAGGTTCTGTTGATTGTTTTCCATGTGTTTTACTGTTTGAGCGATGGCTACATAATCACCCTACCTCATCCCCAAGATGCATTCACTGTTTTGAAGGCGCTAGCCCTCTGTGAGTCCCCTTTGCCTGGCAAAATAATAAAGCTGTCTCTTTTCTTCTAAGCTCCAAAACCCTGTCTCTAAGTTTCAGTTTGGTTCATCAGGGACAGGGACCAATCTTTTGATAACATTCATATCAGCGTTCATAACATTCACTATACTAAAGTACAAACCACCCAAATACCCATCAGTTGATGAATGGATCACCAAAATGTGGTCTATCTACGTAAAGGAACATTATTCCACCATAAAAAGAAATAAAATATTGATACATGCTGCAACAGAGCGGAGGCTTGAACACACTGTGCTGAGCAAAAGAAGCCAGATACAAAAAGCCATGTATTGTATGGTTCCCTTTACATGAAGTATCCAGGATAGACAAAAGACACAAAGCAACTTTAATGGTTGTCAGCGGCTGCAGGGAAAAGGGGATGGGTACCAGGTTTCTTTCGAGGGGTGATGAAAGTGTTTGGCATTAGATGGAAGTGATGACTGCACAACTTTGTGAGTGTGCCTAAATTACTGAATTGAACACTTTAAAAGGGTAGATATTATGGTGTGTGAATTACATCTCAATTAATGAAAAAAGAAGCATGGACACTTCTTTGCTAAAAGTTCTCGGAAAACCTCTCCTCACAAAGGAATGACTTGAACTGCAGCACACAAACAAAGACCAGTGTCCTGGGTGTTGCCCAGTGTCCAGTGAGAAGCAAATGGATCCTGATAGACTTAGATGCCTCAGGGCCCATCCCTCAGAGGTGGGCTCAAACCTCTAACCTTGTGTCTGCTACGAAGAAGAAAGAGGTGCTGTGGATGTGGAGTAAACACAGCTTCTGTTCTTGTGCGTCTCTTCTCCTGGCATCCTGTATCCCAGGCAGGTCTTTAACCTGCTGTTAGTTTAGGATAATGTATCATAATTGTGTCTTTTCTCTCTCCCCTACTAAATCACAGTCTTCTTGAATGCCAGAGCTTCTGAGTATCCCTAACAGCTAGTACAATGTCTGGCCATGGAAAGTAATCAGTAAATGTTTACTGAACAAATGACTGATGTGAAGCTTGGAAATATCTCCTTTTCTGGCTAATGATCAAAATTCCCAGCTTCAACAATTCCTTGTTTGTATGATGTCATGCCTTCTGATACATCCTTGATGCATTTCCTCCCGAGAGGATAACTATTGAATCACACAGAGTTTTGTGTGAGTTTGTCTTATCAGCTCCTCTCTGACTCAGGGAGGAGGAACTAGCCCAGGCTTCCCTGAAGTAGAGAAACACGAAGAGGAACTTATCCACTGACCTTTTCATTTGGAACCAGATCATGGCCTGTTAGTTTTTTCCTTTCTCTGTGTTTAAAAAGTGAATTTCAAATTGTTTAAAACATACCAATGCTTTATCCAGCTTGTTACATATCTCACACACACACACACACACACACACACACAGAGGTCACATCCTCAGAGATTTCTGAGATAAGAAAGAGACATCAGCTATCTTGAAGCAAAGATAAAGGAGAAATCAGATCTTAGTAATTTAAGACAGTTCTTTGAGATGATAAATAAGCATGGACAAAGGGGGCAGGATAGAGATCATTTATCTTTTAGAGATCATTTAGAACTCCAGCCCAGGGTTTTTCAAAACACAATTTAAAAGCTACCATTAAAGAGACAACAACCCATTTTTAAGAAGGTAGATTTAAAAACTCTTTCCTCCAGAAGACTTCCAAGGGGGCCCACTTGGATCACAATTTGAGTCACTTCTGAGCATTTCCTGCTGCCCAGAAATTCAGTAGCCAAGTACTTCCACGGAGAGCAAAGCTCAGAAGTGAAGGCATTAAGAGAGGGAAGAATAAAAGGGCACTGAAGGGCCATTTCCACTTGCTCATAAATTCTCTGAATTTATGGGTTCGGAAGCTGCTCCCAGTAGCACCAGAATGGCTGTGTCCTGCTCCATCTTTGTCTTGGCTGTCCAGGCTACACATTTTATTCCAGATTTAATTGTCCTTTATTTTCTCATACTGTCTCTTCCCAATCAATTAATAATCAGTAAACATTTACTGAAGCATTCCTATATACAGGTGACGTATTGAATAAAACATGACAAAGGGCTGTACATTCCATTTGGGAAAAGAACGTTTACTGTGATGACTGAGTTGTTCTTAATCCACTAATGTCAAAATGCCCCATGGTAGGAAATGATGCTCAATTGATGATTCTTTTTCTCTGCAGTGTTTCAATGCAATCCACAAACCCTATGTACTCAAGAGTGGACCTTTATGTGCAAAAGTGTTACTCCTCAGATCCGATCTATGCCATATTATGTAACAAATAATTTGCTACAAACATATCCATGGCACAAACCTGATTTTGCCAAGAAAGAAAGTACATCATAATTACTAGGTTTCTCTTTGGTGATTAATCAGAGAACTTTGAACTTGCCTTCCACAAAACATAGAGGACTACTCCCATGCCATTGTAAAATGTTTCACCTCTCCTTGTAAGAATGAGCTGCATGCTCCCTGGTGAAATATTTTAACAGCCTCTGACTCTCCCAAATTGTTTAATACCTATAGGCCAACACAAAAGAATTTGAATAGCTTTTCAATAATAAATGCTTCAGAAGAAATCTGATAATGTGACTATTACAAGGGAAAAAAAAAAAAAACATCCAGGGACCAGTTACTGAACCCGATGTGTAATAAGCACACCACAAACAGCTGCTCTGATTCATGCCTCAAGCCTGTTCTGCTTAAGCAGGTTCTCAAGATCCAACAAGTCATCTGGTGACTCAGGCAACCGCTGAGCAGAAAACGAAATGCTTGGTCCAACCTGTGTTTCTGAAGCACTGACTGGGTGTACCCTCTTATGGTCCAGCTGAATTCTTTTTTTTTTGCAACATTTGCAACAAAGAATTCAATCAGCAAAGCACAACAAGTCTGTAGCATTCCAGAAGGATTCCCTAACCTAAATATGAAATACGCAAGTTACAACTCATCTGGCAGATTGCAAATGAACCTCAGGAGGACTGTGATAGGCCAAGACAATAAAAAGGCTGATGCTGGTAAATGTAATTGAATTTGGTACAGTTTCATCAATTTTTTTACACTTGATAAGATCAGAGCACAAAAATATTTTTAAATTGTGACGGTTTGGGTTAGTGGGATCAACTCAACGGGCAGTCTGCTTGAATGAACTTTACACGCTATTAAGGTTTTTAAGAAAATTACAGGCCATGGTCTACAGTCTGACATCTTAAAGAATAGGAACTCAAAGGATTTTTTATAATCATGCCTCTCATCTTTATTCACTTTTTCACCGTTGGATATGATCACACAGGCAAACACAGATGGGATTTCTGAAAACTCAGGAATAAAAAGAATTGTGAATCATGAGACAATGGCTCTACATTTTAATTCCCATAATACTTATTTTCCCCCAGTTTTATTGAGATATAATTGACATAGAGCTCTGTGTAAGTTTAAGGTATCCCACATAATGACTGTACATATTGCTAAATGATTTAGTACTTTTTTCTTTGTTTTTCTTTTCCTTTAATGGAAGTACTGGGGGTTGAACCCTGGACCTCATGCATGCTAGGCACGTGCTCTACCACTGAGCTGTAACACTCCCTCTACTTTTTCTCTTGTATTTAATTTCTGTATCACTTCATTTCTTAGCCTTGGAAGTTTTTGTCTTTAAAGCAAATACTTCTTGAAGAGCAATTATTAAATTGAGAATAAGAGAAGCTACCAGAAAATAATGACAACTAAAAGAAGTTCACGTCTTTTGTTATTTCAAATACAATATGGGTCCTTAACTATATATTAGTTTTTTTTTAACTGCATTGTTTTGAAGCAATTCCATGTCTCCTGTGCATTTTTTTTAAACAAACAAAAAAATTACAGAAAAGTCAAAAGAATAGTACAATGAACACATATGGTCTTTTTTTTTTTAATTGAAATATAGTCAGTTTACAATATTGTGTCAAGTTCTGGTATACGGCACAGTGCTTCAGTCATACATGAATATACATATATTTTCATATTCTTTTTCACCATAAGCTACTCCAAGATACCGAATATAGTTCCCTGTGCTGTACAGTATAAACTTGTTTATCTATTTTATATATACCAGTCAGTATCTGCACATCTGGAACTCTCAATTTATCCCTCACACCCCCTTCCCCCTGGTAACCATAAGTGTGTATTCTATGTCTGTGAGTCTATTTCTGTTTTATATGTAAGTTCATTTGAACACATATGGTCTTTACCCAAACTCACCACTTTTTAATATTTTGTCACATTTGCCTGATCTGTTTATCTATCTATGCACATACTCGTACAAATATATGCATGAAATGTTTTGCCTTGTTTTGCTAATTAAATTCTTTGTTCCATGTTTAGCAAAAAAAAAAAAAAAAAAAAGAATCCTGCTTGCTATTCATTAAATACACACATACACACATATGGAAGGAAAGAGGGAGAGAGAGATAATTATCATACTTGGGGAAATTAACATTAATTGTATAATACCATTTAATATACAGTCCATATTTGAATTCCCTTAATTGTTCCAAAAATATCTCATAACTGAGTTTTTTTTTGTTTTGTTTGTTTTCCTAATCTGGGTTCTAACCAAGATTTTTCCATTGTATTATTCTTTAGTTTTAATTTAGAACAATTTCCCTGCCTTAAAAAAATATTCTACACCAATGATTCCCCCTGCCCCCCAAGAATCTTGAACCATATCTCACATGTTGAATTTCTCTAACTTGTTTCTTCATTATTAGATTCAGATTAATCAAATCTGGCAGATATACTTATGTTGCTGTTAAAGCTGTATTTAAAAACAAATCTTGGATTTTCTTTATTTGGTATTATTGGCTTCCCCAAACTTCTGGTATCATCAGTAAACAAGTTTGGTTTAAAAAAAAATTGTTCTACATAATAAACAGCATGGTCCTACTACCAAATAGAAGACGCGTTTCTTTAGTATGTTTTGTTTTTGTGAGGCCAGAGGGTGTGTCTTGCAGACTTTCCTTTTAAACCTTCCTAATACCAAGCAAATGCACAGTATTGTGGTCCCCTGCTCTCACTCCTGCAGTGAACACTCATGTGCACATTACACAGTTCATCATCTGTACCTTGAAAGGTCTACACAGTTGTTGAGAACACACATGGTCAAACATCCAGTAAAGAGCGATACAGAGAAAGGTACATGTTGGCTTATGGCATTCTGATCTTAAACAAAATTTCTTGACTATTAAAATTGCCATGTAAGTGTCTTTGAGTTATTGGTCATCACAGTTCAACCTATAGAACAAGCAAAGTTCCCTATGATTTCCTCCACATTTTCTAGAGTTGTCAATGAAGCAGGGCTGCAATCAGAGAACTCTTCACATAATTCAGGAATTGGTGTAAACACCAATAGAACTGGGTTCTCCCCTCCATCAGTACTGTCATGGTCATTGCTGAATCACACTTACTGGATTACCACAAGGTTTATTACTCAACCAGATCATCAGGGTCTGATTAAGATCTTCAACACAACTCTAAGGTTGGAATCTCACCATTTGTAATTTAACATTAGCTTTTCACTTAGGAGAGAAAAAAATCCTCAGATCATGAGACTGAAAGACATTTCAAAAAAACAGCGTATACATTTCTTATCATCAGGTTCAAATTCTCTTATGTGGCAACTGAAAATCTACTCTATTTGTAAAATCCTTTGCTTAGGGGTTTTCTATAGTCTTTTGGGTAAAGTACTCCATTGTCAGGGTATTTCATATTTAAGTGAAATTCTTTCCATTTGTAGTTTAGAGACAATAGCTCTTTTTAAGTCGAAGGCTTTTCTCAAGTTTGGGCTCAGGCTCTTTGCTGCAGACAGAATAAGCAAGGTCTCATTAGCTTTTCCTCATGGGTCTTGTTTCCCAAAGCTTTAATCATTTTTATAGCTTTCCTTTAAACTCTCTCCAAGTTTTCTGTCCCCTTTTAGATACAAAGCCGAGGATTAAATATATTGTTTGCAAGCATATGACTAGTACCAAATTTAGAGGACAATTACTCCACAGTCCTTACATTCTATGCTCTAAGATGTGTTAATAGTTTTCAAAAATGATCAGGCTTTCCATTAAAAACAACCACGGTTCCAAGGAGTAGTCTTGAATATTATGTTGTCATGTTTTAAATCTCATTTGATCATGGTCCACTTTACTGGGACCAAAGTCCACCTAGTCTCACTTTTAGTGAAAAAGTTATTCAAATATACAAAAACATCTTAGAAAGAAGTGTAGGGATAATTCCTACTTAAGCCACAATGCATTCATGTCTTAAGGTCTGGTTACTGCAAAATTACAGGCCCCAAAAGAGCTAATGCAAATTTACATTACTGCTTACTCTAGAGTTAACCAAACAAACCGCAGCAGCCACACTGGTTCTGAAGAAGCTACAGAAAAGTATCTTATCTTTAAAAGGAAGATGATACAATGTTAAAAATCAAGATGAACTCAAAATTCTGTTGACCATGGCCTGATAACAAAGTAAACACCTGGGAAATTGTAGAAATCCTAATCATCTGCAAGTAGAGATTTGCAGTGGGAGATTTTGCATTAAGGTCACACTTTTCATAGCAGGGAAACTCCCTGGTACCCAAGGACTGTCCTTGGGAAACTCTGGCAATAAGCTAATTTTCCTTGCTCGTTATATTAGCCAAGCTATCATTTACTGAGTGCTTACTATGTGCGAGACCATCTGTTACACCGTCTGTCCACATTTTCTCCTTTGAATCATATCAACTTGGTGAGTGATGTATTATTATAGCCTTTTAAATAGATGATCCAATTGAGGCCCAAGTTCACATGGATAGTGAATGTTCAAATGAGGATTCACACCCAAGTGTTTCTGACCCTGTATAGCTACTGTTATACTGCTTTGCGTATATTAAATTTCAGTAATCCAGTAGTTTATTAAAAGTAGAACTCATTCTTAGTTTAAAATGAATTTCTCTGAAGATGTGCAGCATTTTGGTGGACATCCTAATTTAGGGGCCTCACTATTCACTAACAATATTACAATTTCTCTAATTTTCTGGGATATTTTGAATATGGATGGGGTCTACCAAATGAAAATCAGATTTGTGTGTAATTATTTGGTAAAGGTAGGACAGATACTTTTTCTAAATTTTGTTATTTTCTTTCTGCGGTTGGCTTTGTTTTTAGTGGAGAGTTGTATTAACCTCTGCTAATGATTCTGCTTTGATTCCATTTATACCACTGACAGGTGCTTGTCATTCATACTTGGGCCTTCAAATGTAGAATAATTATCATCCCAACAAAACTGTACAATACTGCCTCATTTCTGGCTCTTTTTAAAATCCTTAAAAAAAAAAAAAAGCAATCATATTTGAAGTTAAAGTAACATGGGATAGAAGATCTGAGAAAAAGAGATATATATGCTTATTGAAGTCTCTGGAATTTTCCTTGGTAATCACGTGCATGTCTTCCTTTCCTCCTTGGGGGAACTTTATGAAGAGCAGTGACCCTGAGTTCACTCAAAGGGACACAGAGACACATGGAGCTTGGCTCAGCTCACAGGAATTCTACAGACACACGGAGTCCAAGAAGCAGGGCGACGTGGACACCTGCTGACCCTACACTTGGCTTGTGACTGGTACAGTTTGGAGAAATAAAGCACCAGAGACTCAGATTCACTTTTCCTTTCCTTCCTCCTCTTCCAGAGGGATTACTTAATAGTCTGTGTACACATCCAACACTTGCTTACTCTAATAATAGCCCCTGCGCCTGAATCACCCCACGTCACAGCCTGTCACAGAGTCCTCAGCTGTTTCCACGACTTGCGTGGTTGGCTCTCAGCGCTATCTGGAAACCTCTAAGAATGTGCAGGGTGATCAGTGACTTTAATTTTAACCATGCATGATGTAAGGGATCTTCTATTTATCTCCAGTGACCTATCTTTAAAATAACAGAGTGTCAGGATGAAAGAAATTAGGAGAAAAATTTGATAGGAACCCTATGCAATAGTATATGTGGATGCATGCAAAGGTATTTTAAATATATTCGTATCAAATGCATATTACTACAATTACCGAGATACGTATCAGTTTGCTTTCATAAATGAGACAAATACCTAGGTAGACTAAAACTGTTATTTGATGGGCTTTCTGGGGTGCTGAGAGCGTTCAGTTTCTTGATCCAGGTTGAGTCTGCAAAAATCCATTGAGCCAAAGACTTATGATATGCACACTTTTCTGTATTACATTTCAACATTTTGAGGAAAAATGTGAGCAATTGCAACAGTACACTGTATACACGTGACAATACATATTTGAATGGTATCGAAGATCAACTAATGTTTGAAAATTTTATGAAGTTCAATAGACCTAAATCTCTCATTTAAAGGGGGCTCTCTCTACTTTATCTTTAAAAAATGTCCTTCCCCAAAACCAAAATAACACTTATCTCTTCACAATTATAGAGATGTAACAAACTGAGTTTCAAAATAACTCCTCTCTTTGGTCTTACATATTTCTGTTATTAAAAAAAAATCTTAAAACTAAATTGGTACATCCTCTTTGCAGGGCAATTTGGCACAATCTATAAAAGTACAAGATGTTCATGAATTTGATGAAGTAACTTTGCTTTAAGGATTATGCCAGAAATACTCTGAGAAGTCTGTGGCAGTTTTGATATTCAGTTATTCATACACTCAACATTCAACTGACATAAATTTATTGGGTACCTACAGTGTAATAGGTGTGGGGGTGTGTTCTAGAGATAGATTAGTGAACGAATCAGCTGTAGTCCAACTTTAATGAAGAATGGTCACAAAGTTTCTATTCCAGAAGACTGCATAGATATCAAACAACAAATCACACTATTCATGATTTTTTTAGACATTTAATTTAAAATTACAAAAAAGCCCCCAAATACAACAAATTATTCAAATTATATTTAATTACATATTATTTAATTCCAAATGAAGGAGAAGTACATTACATATTATTTAATTCCAAATGAAGGAGAAGTACAGGCCACGATGAAAACATGTAATTAAAGGATGTGGACCAGTCTGGATAAGTGAAATAGAAATAAAATTGGAATGACATAAAGTTCGTGACAGGTTAAAAGTTTACAACCATTTTGACAAATCTGTAAATAGACTCATATACCACTCTCAAAGAATTAGATAGCTCAAAAGTATGTAAATATGTCCAAGATACATTATAAATTTGAAAAAACAAGTTGCAGAATAGCATGTGCTGTGGTATTATAAGATATTTGTAAATGAAAATAATTATACAGTTATATATAAAATACTTAATAAAAATATAAAATACAAATGTTTGTGTGTGTGTTTGCATGTGGCTGGATGCTCAGCATAATCTCCTCTTCACTTTTGCCTGGGCATCTGTATAGTGTTTCCCAGCTTTCCCTGCAGTGAGGTGTGGTCAAGTGACTGTAGTCTCACAATAGAATATGGCTTGGAGTAGTGGGTAGGGCTAGGGTCTTGGACAGAGGATGTACCTCCTCCACTTTCTTTTCTTCCTTTCCACCAATTGGAACCACCTGATTAGAGACGGTGGCATCTCTCTATGCAGACAATGACAATATCATGGGGATGGCAGAGCAATGACTCAGAAGGAACCTGGGTCCTTGAATGACCATATGGAGCAGAATATCCCTAACATCTAGAAACTTCCCTAACAGGTAGAATTTTCACTTTAGTATTTTTTTAAGAAAGACTTTATTTTCTTAAGCAGCTTTAGGCTTATAGAAAAACTGAACAGGAATTACAGAGAGTTCTCACAATTCCCCCACCCCACCCCCTCAGTTTCCTCTATCATTAACATCTATTATTAACATCACACAGTAACATGGTATATTTGTTGCAGGGGATGATTACTATTAACTAAAGTTCATAGTATTCATCAGGGTTCATTCTTTGTGTTGTAGATTCTATGAGTTTTGACAAATGTAAGATGACAAATATCGACCACTACAGTAGCATACTGAGTAGCTTCATTTCCCTAAAAATGCCCTGTGTTCCACCTAGTCATCCTTCCCCTACCTGCTCCCCCACCCCCCATGACCCCTGGCAACCACTGACCATTTTTCTGTTCCCATAGTTTTGCCTTTTCCAGAATGTTATATACAGTTGAAATCACATCGTATTTAGCCTCTTCTCACATTGGCATTTTTAGCTATGAGAAAAATAAACCTCTGTGCTTTTAAAGTCATTGAGTCCCTTTGTAGTAACAGCTTAGTCTTTATCCTAATGAAGTTAGTCTAGGCATGGAACAAATTTAGAAGACTGTACACTACATTAATAGAGACTTTGTCCGTGGGTAGTGTTTTGGGAAGTTATCACTTTAGGATATTTATTTTACTGACCAAGATTCTCTTCTTGACCTAAATTTAATCAGGCTCTTCTAAGGCTTCTGCTCAACTAAGCCTAATCTTGAGTTTCCCTCTCTGTCTTTGCAGAACCCAGTTTGAGCAAGAATGCTGCTAGGTCAAATTAAAGAAAATCTCCCATCCTTGGTTGCTGATCAAATTCCTCATCCTCCACCATCTATATTTTATCATTCTGGCCTGCTGTCAGCAAGAATTCTCTTGGATCCATTATGAATCCCCTACCCTTGAGGTTTCCATTTAGTAATTTTCCATCCACTGACACCCCAGCCTGCTCTTTGCATGTAAATCCCCACTTGTTCCTGTTGGAGTGAAGTCTCACTTTTTACAAAACCCTGTTAGTAGCCTACACCTAACCACCCACTTGAAAACAAGTCTACCTTACCATCTTTAACAAGGGTCATGAATCATTTTTTAACACTACAATGTTTTAATTTTTAATGATTACTTATAATTTTGTGATGGGAAAAATAATATATACACAGGTAGATTTTAAAATAGTCTTCTTAAATAAATTTAGAGGTATCAAAACTAATCACTATATTAATACGAGTTTAATACACATACAGTGCTGTTATAACCAATTGACAGGTGTTATATAACTGAGGCCAAATATGCAAATATGACTCCGCCCCTGTGCGGGTAACTTAGCACAGGGTCTGGTTCAAAGAGAAGGCTGTTTTTAAAGAAACTAAACAGTACCTTCCTTGGGCCTTCCGTGCAATGGCTCTGGACTCAAGTCCCTTACCCGAAGGGCCTCTCTTAAAGCTGCTACCCGTAGACACTAGGGACAGGGCCACCCAGCGCTCTCGCCTGGGCCCGGCCGCCCTCCGCGCCTTGGGCGCGCACCTGGGCTCCGCGGTGAAGATCTCGCTGCCTGAGGGCGGCTCCTGTCTCCGCATCGCTTGGCCACGGCGGGATGGAGCGGACGGCTTTGTGCAGCTGGATCAGCAGTGCGCGAGTCCCGGGATGGCAGTGGGGGCGCGGGGGTCCCCGGGGAGTCTCAACCTCAGCCGCCTCCGCTTAGTACCCTGCCCCGCCTCTTCAGCGCCTCGCCATGTGGCCAGTGTTGCGGGAGCAGGCGGGCTCGCCCGGTTCTCCGAATCCAGCCGCGGTGCTGGAGGCGGCGCAGGAGCTGCTGAGGAACCGTCCAGTCTCTCTGTGCCACGTGGTGGCCGCTCCTCCAGACGCTCCTGGCCCGGTGGCCGCCCTGCACATCATCAGCGGGGCGCCCAGCTCGGATCCGGCCGGGCTGGTCACCCCTCGCACCCACATCGGTCTCAGCGGGGTCCCTCGGAAGTGGAGCCGCAGCCCGAGGTGGCCCTGGGGGGCCGTTCGGAGGTAGCCGACTCGCTACGGGAGCTCTTCCGCCTGCCGCTCCGCTACCCCAGCGCGCTCGCCTCACTGGGGCTAGCAGTGCCCCGCGGGGTGCTCCTGGCCGGCCCTCCCGGAGTGGACAAGACCCAGCTCGTGCGGGCTGCGGCCCGGGAGGCGGGCGCGGAGTTGCTGGCCGTGAGCGCCCCGGCGCTGCAGGGCGCCCGGCCCGGGGAGGCCGAGGAGAACGTGCGTCGGGTCTTCCAGCGCGCCCGGGAGCTGGCCAGCCGCAGGCCCACCCTCCTCTTCCTGGACGAGGTGGACTCCCTGTGTCCTCGGCGGGGCGGCCCACACCAAGCCCTCGAGAGCCGCGTGGTGGCCCAGGTGTTGACGCTGCTAGACGGGATCAGTGGGGACCGCGAGGTAGTGGTGGGATCCACCAATCGGCGGGACGCGCTAGACCCAGCGCTGCGCAGACCTGGGAGATTTGACCGAGAGATTGTCATTGGGACTCCCACACTTAGACAAAGAAATGCAATTCTACAAGTGATTACCTCAAAGTTGCCCATGTCCAGTCAAGTCGATTTGAGCCTCCTTGCAGAAATGACAGTTGGCTATGTTGGTGCAGACCTGACCGCACTCTGTAGCGAGGCTGCCATGAACGCTCTGTTTCATAGTGAGAAGGGTGAATTTCTTCAGAACCAGGACAATCCAATGATTGATGAAACAGACTTCCTTGAAGCTTTTAAAAAGATCCAACCCTCATCATTCCGAAGTGTCATTGGACAGACGGACATCAAGCCTGTCGACCGGGAGCAGATTGGTGGCTTTGAAGATGTAAAACTGAAGTTAAAACAGAGCATTGAATGGCCTCTGAAATTCCCCAGGCAGTTTGTCAGGATGGGCCTGGCACAACCAAAGGGGGTTCTCCTGTATGGTTCCCCTGGCTGTGCGAAAACCACCCTGGTCAGGGCCCTGGCCACCAGCTGTCACTGCTCTTTTGTTTCAGTGAGCGGAGCTGATCTCTTTTCATCTTTTGTTGGAGATTCAGAAAAAATCTTGTCTCAGGTATTTCGACAAGTGAGAGCAAATACTCCAGCAATTGTGTTTTTGGATGAAATTGATTCAATCTTGGATTCTTGATCAGTTGGGAGAACAGGATGTAATGTTCAAGAGCATGTTCTTTCTGTTCTCCTAAATGAATTAGATGGGGCTGGACTGAAGACTATAGAGAGAAGTGGAAGTAATTCAGAACAACATGGTAAATACAAGGAGCTGGAAAAAAATGAAGAGCTAGTGTTTCAAGAAGTTTTTAGTAGCAATGTCATGATTGTTGCAGCAACAAACAGACCTAATGTGTTAGATGATGCCTTGTTACGGCCTGGAAGATTAGATACGATCATTCATATTCCACCTCCAGATGAAAAGGGCAGGCTTTCTATTTTGAAAATCTGCACAAAAAACATGCCAGTGGGACCTGATGTTTCCTTAGAAAAGCTAACAGCAGAAACCTGTTTTTCCTCTGGAGCTGATCTTGGAAACCTTTGCAAAGAAGCCACCTTGCTGGCTCTGCAAGAAAATGGACCAGAAGCAACCATAGTGAGACAAGAGCATTTTCTAAAAATCACTGGAAACTGTAAAACCATCCCTAAGTCACAAGGATTTGACTTCATATAGAAACATATTTCATAAACCAAGATTTTCTACCTTAGAAGATATTTAAAAATTATTTTACATAACTGCCAAAGGATTAATTGAAATGTGAACTTGCACTATAGTTTACATATGCACACTCTGTGTATTTCCTATAAATAAAAAAACTTGCTCCTGAAAAAAAAAAAAAAAACTAAACAGTAAAATAAAGATACAGAGTAAAAGCTACAGAGCCTGATGGGTAAACATTCATTGACCAGACGCAAATTAGCCCAGAAAGGCTTAGGTCTGGGACACAATTACACAGAGTGATTTTTTTTTTTTTTTTTAAGATAGCTGTACCGAAACCCATTTTACCCTCGAACCCAGGCTTGAATAATCCCACCAGTGAGGGTTAGTGGTATGAACCAGCAAGCTTTAGGTAACAGATGTTAAATTGTTTCAAGATAGTTTAAGAAAAGTGACTAGGCACCACTATGCTACAAATACTTTATAGCAAGGTTTTCTTGCTTTAGCCTAAAAGTTTTATTTATTTGTTGGTTGGTCTATTTTTAATTCAACACACCTGGTGGACTGTGCATTAAGGACACTCTAAAGAGAAAGATGTCTTTTAATTGATATTTGTTAACGTTTACCAATATATCAATAATGTTTATTGGTTGCTTTTGATGGGACAGACACAGTACTTAACAAGCTTGTGTGTATTGTCTGATGTAATCCACACAACATATGAGGTAGATACTAATATTAGACTCATGTCAGCTTTCCCAACAACCCTATGAGGTAGTTACTATTATAAGATCCATTTCACAAGTAAAGAACCTTCCCAAGGACACACAGCAAGTTAAGTGGGCAGAGCCAGGGTTTAACTCAGGTTTGTTTCCATTCCAGGCTTGAACTTTTAACCACACTGCTACATCTAAGAAGAAATACAGGGTAAAAGTTCTTGAGAGGACGGCCTCAAGAAGGAAAATTTGTAATCACAGATGCACAAAGCCAGTGGAACTTAAGAGATCTCTCCGTCCAGATGGGGAAGCTGAGTCACACAGCGCTCAGTCACATGCTTAGCAGATGAGCCAGCACATGGACCCAGGGTCTCCAGATGTACAGAACATCCATTCTCCATTCATCTCAATACTTGTAGACATTTGTGTGGTGGTGATGGAAAGCTTACCTGCCAATGGGACAATGCCTTCAAGCCCTCCATTGTTGGTAAAAGACACTAGTCAGTCCTCATCTCCCATCCCTCTCTCCCTCAACATTGAACTTTCTGGCCCTCTGAACAAGAATTCCATGTCTACAGTTATTCCTGGGCTATGCCCATCCTCTTAAGCATCATTTAAAATTTTTTCTAAATGTATAATCTAGACCAAACGCTTGACTAAGAGCAAGTGGTTGCCATGGCACTTGAGACAGCATTCACAGAGCACAAACATCTTCCTAATATAGGTTTTCTAATAAAAATAGAAAGTGGAGAGAGCAGTGCATTGATGTAGGGTGAAGGGACTGGAAAAATAAACCATAATTCATTGTGTGGGGTTTTTATCCCCCCCATTTTTGGTACCATTATTTAAACTCCAGTCAGTATCATAGCCATCTTCAGAGGCAGTCAAACTCCTGGAACTTGCCACTGTGTATTTGGAGTGTCTTACGCCTGAGTTACTGTTAACTATAAATAGATGATCCTCAAAATGACTTACTGATCAGGTATGCAGGGCAACTACACTGTCACTGAACATGCCTGTGGTGTCTTGTCAGGGGCACAGGACAGAATAACACAAATAGGCTGAGATATGTGGACTGTAAAATTACCTTGCCCAGAACCTTCCACACACACATAGACACACACACACACACACACACACATTTCTCTTTCTACATGAGACAAAGTGATACCTAGTTGCATTACCGATTAGTATGTCTTTCTAGAAGTCCCTCTAAGGATTTCTCATGATACAAAAATTCTGGGGAAGATACCAGTAATTCCTGAACACCCCCAATGAATAAAGATTTCTCTCCTGTGGTTTACTGTTGCAGCCCCTCCTCTGTTTCCCTGGAGAAAGATAAACAAAAAGGACAAAAAAAAAAAAAAAAAAAAAGAGGGGTGACCGACATTCAGAGGCTGTCCTGGCATTCACAGGTGACCGTGTTATTCTGCTCTTAGACATAAACAATCATATGGAGTATCAAG
This sequence comes from Camelus bactrianus, assembly GCF_048773025.1. NCBI lineage: Eukaryota > Metazoa > Chordata > Mammalia > Artiodactyla > Camelidae > Camelus > Camelus bactrianus. The sequence continues at coordinate 20,435,012 of NC_133573.1, read as the reverse complement.
CTCAGACAAGGCTGCTCTGAGACCAGGATAAAATGAGACAAAGCAAGGCCACTTCATCATTTCATCCCAGCACAGACAGAGCCAGGCCACTGTACAAGCCACAGAACAGCAAACATTCGCTCTTTTACTAAATGAGTGATGACCATGTCTGTACCCAGGCAGAGACAGGCCCCCGCTTTCTGGCAGCATTCAACATGGAGCAAAGCCCTCCCTTCCTTAAGCCTTCCTCCAAGTCACCCAATCAGGTTCTAACACCCTGTCACTGAGACGCCCCATGATTCCACGTGCAGTGTGTTCTCCTTGCTGTGATGAGTATTAAACCAACCTGTTCAGCCACACATGATGGTCTTTGGCTGGAGGGAAATGACCCTCTCATAGCGTGGACTAAATGTTTCAATTATACTATCTGTTTAGTTTTTTTTTTTTCCTGTATTCACAACTAGACAGCAGGCTTCCACAGGACAGGGACCAAACTTGTTCTGTTCTCTGTTATATTCAAAGCACCTAGTCTTTATCTGGACCATAGTTGATGCTCAGTATTTGCTGACTAATTAAATGAATACAGAGGAAATTGGGAGTTGACTCATATTCCCTGGATTCTTCACACATCTCTCCCATAGGAGAGGAATTCAGCAATTAGGTAGTCATCAGCCTGTGGGGAGGAAGTCCTAACAAAATACACTAGAAAATATCCATGAAGCCACTTTGTAAACCACACTTACTTTTTTCCTAACATGACTCTTAGTGGTCATGAAAACCATCCCCCAGAGTTTGGACTTCAAACTGTTCCCAACAACAGCTGTGAAGCTGTTTTCTTGGTTCCCCCTCCTATATTCTTTATTGGTTTCTTGTTTTTCTTCTAATTACAAAAGCAATATCAATCAATTTCAGTGTTTGGAAACTTTGGACAATGTAGTGAATATAAAGAAAAAAATAAACCTATGTCCTGTTCTCAAAGCAGAGACTCAGTATTTTCCCGAGATTTAAAGAGCAATGCAAGTTATGTTACTTTGGGTGATTCAGAAAGGAATTTTTGAAGGTCTTTAGTAAGGGGACCCAGGAATGCCAGAATCCTGCCCTGCCGATCAGCCAGTCACCTTTCTGTCTCTGACTTGTTCATCCCACTTTGAATAATGGCCACAGGAAACAAAGTTTCTCTTTGTTACTTAACTTCTGAGCTTCGGAGAACCTGGATAAATCTGGATTCCAGTTGGCAGTTAGGCTATAGAGCAATGGGACAGGTAAGGGTGGAGGGATGGAGGGGACAGGAATGGTGATGGAGCAGACCGGCAGGGGGAGGGAGTGCTTCCTGTATCTGACTTCAGTCCAAGTCATGAGGCCAGCCTTACATACAGTTCCAGAACTGTTGGCCATGACCAGCAGGCTCAGAAATACAAAGATGTATATTTTTTTCCATCACCTTGTCTATCCACAGTAATTCCTTTCATTATCTTCCCCAATGGATTGCAATCTTTTGAATGAGCTCTTCTGGCTAAAAACATATATTGGGAGAGGATCTATTGCAATTGTGTGTCTATTGCAAAATTGAGCCATGTCTCCATCAGGTAAAAATCATTATCAAAAGTTTAACGATATTAAAAACTGCACAGACCAGAGCTGTTGTTCTGATGTTAATAAGCAGAAGTGTTAGTTGATACCAACAAATGATAATGTAAGTAATACACAGACACATTGGCACTGTTCACTGTTATTATTGCTCACTAAAATTTAGTAGTTACTCTGTACTTATGTATGACATTAATTATGTGTTAGATGGATAAAATTGGGGTTGTTAAAACTCTAGAATGTTGGAACCCTCTGGTAACCATTTGCTTCATCTAATAAACTCCAGGAATCTCTATGATGTCATCAACGCCAATCAGAGCTTCTGTTGGTATGTAGTCACTGGACTAAATAACTGTTTACTTTCCACCATGTGCCAGGCATGTACTAAGTACTTTCCCAAGATAGATGAATGAAACAGTCCCTTTCTGGAGAGCTTGTAGTGAATTACCAGTGCGATAACCACACAGTCAATGTGTTTCAATAAAAAGCAAAGAAACAGTGTGTATAACCTTTTGAAATTGTGGTTTTACTGATCTTTTTAAAGTATTAAAAATAGCTCTAAATCTCCATCATTATGTTCCTAGACTCCTGGTGGGAACCACTGATCATATCACAAATTTCAGCAAATAACACCAATGTCTCAATAGGTCAGAATCTCTATTCTCAGTTTTATTATTATTTGCCTGAGGATTTTTAAATGTCTTTAAAATACATAAAGCTCTTGGTTATCCATTATGAGGGGAAACATAGTAAACTACTTTGAAGTTGTGAAACACACCTAAATTAAGTGGTATTTGCTTCTAATTGGATCCCAAAATGTCAAAGTCCTTACAGTTTTCCTTTGGATGGTCTTGGATGCAAAATACCAGTCATCACTGGCATAATCTTAAAGTCACTCTTTAAATTAAGATACTATTTAAGAACTTTATATATTAGGAGCCGCCTTTTTATTCCTGACAAAGATTATCACTCCATTCACTTAGGTAATCAAACAATTTATTATTAACCTGACTCAAAGGACCACATTTATAGAGTAACACCCTTCCCTTTCAGTTTCATAAGGTTTTCAGATGATTCCTAGAAATTTCATCCAAAAAAGCACCCAAAGATCTTCAGGATCAGCACAAATTAGACTCATCTTCATCACAAAGCTCTACTCATGAGACTAAATGGAATTTCCCTTCTTCCTTGGAAAGACCTTGGACCAGGACATGTACTGAGTACTCTCTCAAGATAGATGAATGACACCAAAGATAAAGAATGTTTGCTCTGGAGTGGGATTGCTTTGGGTTCAAATCCATCTCTTGCCACTTGCTGTATATTCTGTACCTTAATTCCCTCATCTGTAAAATGGTAATAATAATAGTGTTTATCTTGTAAAGTGGTTGTGAGGTTGAACTGAATACATGGAATATTCTTAAACAGTGCCTGGAACATACTAAGGGTTCAATAATGTTAGTCATTTGTATGTGGTTTTATTCAAAAGTATTCTGTTAAAAATGATATTGATTGAAGGTAATCAGAAAATTTCTCAACTAGTGGCTTGGGCGAGAGCTTCCCAAATAAGTTTTTATTTTTTTTAACTTGTTTGTTTTTTAATAAAGGTCCTTTGATCTTCATTTATTATTGAGTAAATAGAGATCCAACTGAACATGACTTTCTTCCTATATGGCTTTTCAGTAATGCAAAAATTGCTATGTACTTAATACCTTGCTTCCTTAGTCTGATTTTTTTTTCAAGCATCAAATAATGACTGATAGGATTTACTGATATACTAAGAACACTCTGCCTGTGTCTTACTATCACACTCACAAGGAATCCATTAACCTAATCAATAAATGTTCATGGTAGCCAAGTTGCCAAGAAATCCAATATCCCTAAGGTTATAGTGAAGGGACCACAATCTTAGCAACATTTACTGACTCATCTTGTATCTCTCTGAGTCATTTGTAACTTCCCAAAGTTAATGCTCTTTTGAGAAAATGTCCAAGTAAATGATACAGTGTGGTATTTTTGAGGCTCTGATCTCACTTACAGAGCCAGTAACAGAGGAAATTTCTCTCTGGAAAAAAAAAAAGAGAGAGAGAGAGAGAAAGAAGAAAAAGGAGAAGGAGGAGGAAGACCAGGAGAGGGAGAAGGAGGAGAAAAACACATAAAGAAGCCTTTTAGAAAAAGAAGTTTCTGTTTTTCCATCAAGTATTTTGAGATTGTCTGTCTTCCTATCCTTATATTCTTAGCTCTGGAGATGCGTGACTGCCTGAAATGGGAAGGAGAGATTGCATTCAGATTTTAAAAAAAAATAGATTTCACAATTCAAAAACGTTTGACCAGAAGCTCTTTTAATGAGTCATAAATCTTTACATTAGTGAGCTTTATAGAGTGATGGCAGAAGTTTTGCGGTGCGAGCAGATTTTGTACAGCATAGGTTAGGAAGTCTTGCAGAATAAGAAGAATAACTTTTGCCTACTTGGAGGATTACTCAAATATCTCTGTGCAGATTGCTTCATTTAGACCCTCAATTTTAGAACAGTAATCCTTGACACCAGAAAGAGGAAGAAAGAAAATGCTAAGTTAGTTACTTGGTTTTTACGAGAAAAAACAGAAAATATTCAACATAATTTACTCAGGTACAAGGAATATCCATGTTATTCAAGAATTATGGCCAGTTAAAAGGATGAGACACATTTTGAGAAAGAAAGTAAAAGCTTAAAAACTGAATGTTGATAAAATACCTAGTAATTCATTCTCTTTCAGCAGCTTTATTGAGATGTAATTCACGTACAATGCAATTCACCCATTTACAGTGTACATGCCAGCTTTAAAAATATATTTACAGAGTTGAACAATCATCACTGTCATCTAATTTTGGAACATTTTCATCATCCGAAAAGAAACTTTGTACCCATTAACAGTCACTCTCACTTCCCCATTCCCCCTTATTTTCCACCCAAAGACCTAGGCAACCACTCATCTATTTTCTGTCTCTACAGATTTGTGTCTAGTTTCATTAAAGATTGTCCAGTGGTGAGAAGTTTTATCTAATTGTGGTTTTGGTTTACACTGCCCTAAAGACAATGGCATTGGGTATCTTTTCATGTGCTTATAAGCCACACTTTTATTTCCTTTGGAGAAATGTTTATTAAATCCTTTCGCTCATTTTCAAAATTAGGTTGTCTTTTTATTGTTGAGTATAAGTGTTCTTTACACATTCTGGATGAGCTAGGTATGTGATTTGCAAACATTTTCTCCCATTCTGTGAGTTGCTTCTTCACTTAGTAACTTATTCTTTTGATCACTCCTTATTTCTGGAAACTCTGTATCTTTGATTCAGTTCAAGACTACCTCAACAGATCTGACTCCTTTCCCCTCCTTAAACGTGAACATCTTTACTTGCAACCCTCCCCATATTTTTTTCCAGGCAGGCAGTTGAATAATCCATTCCTACTTGACTATTTTTCCATAAAAACAAGTAGTTCTGATAAACTTGCCTGCTTTCTTCAGAAAACGTGATCTCAGATCCCAGTGGGAAAGCCTATACATAGTCTAAAGACAGCAATTCTCCTTTATTTGTAACAAGAAATGTATTCAGTTTTTGCTTGAAAAAGGGTTCTAGACATTTGGTTCAAAAAAATATTCAGAAGGCTGAAGGCCCCACTCTTATTTTCAGGCATTAATTTTGAACTAAGTCATTATTTGAGTGCTTGTCACACTGCTTTCATCAAAAATACAGAAAAATTTTTACCATGCAAGAATAGAAATATAACCAGGTATACACAAGTAAATTCAAAGGAAATTCCTAATATGATGTAATTAATTACATTAATGATTAGAATCTATTTTAAGGTTTAAAATTCATCTACCTCTTTTAGTTCTAAATGTATATATGAATATTTATATCTCATATGACATGATAGATGGATTAAAAAAATACCTACACCAACATTAATTAAAGATGCTCTAATCATGACATTTAGGAAAGTGGTAAATTAAATATATGTCATCTCTTAAAAAATAGTATATTCAGTCATACCCCAGGCATTTTTAAATTTCAAAAAGACTTGTTTAAAAGAAATTTGCTGAAAGTGTGCTTAATGGGGAAAAGGTATAAAATTTATATAACTGCATACCTATTAACCTACTACTAAAAAATAATTATATTAATACATATTTATAATTTCTTCTTTGTCTCACAGTCCTCAAAGTTTAATACAATTGAGTAAACATCCTTCCCTATTTTATAGGTTTTTCTCCATTTTATAGGTTGTAGTCTAAGTGTAATAGGCTTTTATATATTTACATATAGTAAAATAAATACAGATTTGTTTTGTTTTAGTCTTTTGTGTAAATTGAAGTATAGTTGGTTTACAATGCTGTGTTAGTTTCTGATGTACAGCACAGAGATTCAGTTATCCATATATATTCTTTTTCATTGTAAGTTATTATAAGGTATTGAATATAGTTCCTTGTGCTGTACAGTAAGACCTTGTTGTTTATCTCTTCTGTATGTAGTAGTTTGTATCTGCTAATCCCAGACTCCCACCTCCTCTTGCCCCTTTGGTAACCATAAGTTTGTTTTCTACCTCTGTGAGTTTGTTTCTGTTTTGTAAATAAGTTCATTTGTGTTATTTTGGGGGGATTCCATATAAAAGTGATACCATATGATATTTGTATTTTAGTCTTTTCAGGTATATGTGAACTTCCTCAAACTGAAAGGATTTATTATTTTCATGTGGAAAGCGCAAGTTCCTCTTTAAACATTGATTTATTCAACCATTATAGTATTAGTGGAGAGAGAGCCTCAGTGAAGATTCAACAGGGAAAAGAGACAGGTCATTTCCTTACCTTCACAGAGCTTCTAATCTAGGAATTGGGCAAGTAACGGAATGGTACCCAGACTTGCCCGGAAGAAGCATCATCTAAGCCAACACTTCATGAATCAGAGTTACCTGGGTGAAGTGTTCAAGCAAAGGGAGCAATATGTTTAAAAGCCTAGAGGTAAGTGAGACAGGGTCCAGTTAGGGGTCTTAATGTCACTTCTTATGTCTGGAACATAAAGGGGAGACAAATCATGAGTATTGAGAGATAAGGTCTGAAAAGGAAGCCAGGAGCCTGCTAAACTGTTCAGAAAAGCCATGGGGAACCACACAGGACCTTAAGCAGAGGAGGGTAACAGGATGAGATATGCAGTTTTGATATATAATAATAATAACAACAATAATAATGATTGCTAATTTTTATTGGGTTGATAATATACCAGACAGTGTGCTAAATGCTTTATATCATACACTCTTTAATATATTTTTCAAGTAAGATTACTGTATCTGACAATAAAAGCTGTGTGCATTTTGTTATAATTGTCAGAAGGTGGTAAGGAGAAACACATTACAGTTTACTTAAGTAGGGTTTTGTTCCATGATTACCAATGTGAGTGTGGCTTTATGCCAAGAAGGACCCCAGCTTTAGAGAACATAATTTGACAATGAAAACAAACAGGAGACTTTTCATTTCGAGAACATAAAATTATTTGGGAAAAGTGGTTAAACTACAGAGCAGCTGTGAATAAGTCTGAATTATTCTTAATGCATTTCCCTATAGTGCAATTTTGTGTTAGCATAATACTTAAGTGGTAAGTGGGGATTTGGTGGGAAAGCCTTAAAAAAAAGTTTAAAATGTGTGCCTTGAATTACAGAAGTACACATTATGTTTTTGAGAAGACATAAAACTATCAGGAGGGGTAACATCTTTGTACTGAAAGGTTTGCCGAAAACATTGTTGAAATGAAGAGCTGTAGAAACTATCATGAAGTTACTTTGCCAGCCATAGTCTGGACATGCTCCCAGAACTGACATTAAAAATAGATAGCAATGAAAAGGGTACAAGTACCAATTAGTCAAAAAGGATTCAGATCACAGACCTGGAGGGTCCCTGCTGGGTTCTGGGTGCTGGGGGTATCTGGAGTGCCGAAGGAGGAGCCACACAGACGCTAGAGCAGCTGGGAGACCTCAGAGGTCATAGGGTGTTGGCTGTTTCCCAAGGAATATGGAAATATTTCAATATTTTGTTACCAACCAGTGTGACTCTACCGGTAGGTATTGGCTTAATATTAGCTATACGTGTTCCTACTTTTAGTAGGAATAGGAAAAGCTATAAAAAGATGGCAAGATGGTAGGCATCCGTACAAGGTACAGGAAAAACATGCTCAGAGAACACCGCATTTGAAAACAATCAGTAAATTTCACACCCCTCAAATAGTCTTATGTTCCAAAGAAAATGAGTCAGAACTTCAAAACAGCATAAGCAGAGCCCAAGATTTTTTAAAGAAAGTGTTAACATTTATCGTAATGGAGATAGATTGCGCTCAACACTGGAGGAACTGTAGCTTTGGTTCTTCACTAAAAAAGGCCATGAAATTGTCAGAATGCACTCCCATTTTCAAATATTTATCTGGCTCTTAGAATATACGAGAACACCAAGAGCAAAAATAACACTCTCCATGCATAAGGACAGCTTCCTTGTCAAAGCGTATGTCAGGAGGTGAGGCTGGAAAGCGAAGATGTCGCGGGTCTGCCATGTGCTGCTGCGTGACCTCTGGCGAGTTCATGTATGACTTAGAATACTGGTTTAACTGCTTCAATAGAGATCAAACTAACGGTGGCTGAAATAAAATACATTACTCTGTTTCTCTTTCATTTAAAAGTCCACGCTGGTAGGCAGGCAGCTTCAGGTGGTTACTGATTGGAGGACTTGGGCAATTCCATGCCGCAAGGCGTGGTCTTACCTGTGTTGTGGCAGGTGTCTCAACACTACATCTACGTTCCTGCCTGTAGGGAATGGGGGTGGGGTGGGGCGGAATCTAGGAGCGGAAGGTATTCCTTTAAACAGCAGGACCTACAAAGTACATTCATCAATTCCTGTCACCTGGCTCTTATTGAGCCACCTGACTATATCCAACTGCAAGGGAGACTGAGAATTGTAATCTCTCATTGGCCAGTCATGCACTTACCTAAAACCATGGAGGTTCTAGTAATACAAGGAGAAAGAAAAAGTGGATATTGGGGAACTGTTACCAGACTCTGCCACATTTAACTACTTTGAGCCCCCTTTTCACCTCTGGGAGATGCAGACAAGCGTATTGAATGATCCGTGTGTAGAAACTACTGAGCCCAGTGCCTGGCACATGCTAAGTGCTCAACAATATTTGGTTTCTCCCCTCCCTGTCTTCATGCAATGGTGGCCCTGGTGGTGACCACAGGATTCTTGCTTACAGAGGACCCAGCTAGGGAACAAAGCAGACCTGGTATAAGTAACAGTCACGTGGTACCAGTCTAGTCACTGTCATCCTGTGTCACATCCATGAAGATGTGGTCACAAGTTTTACTAATTCACAAGGTTTACTAGTTTACTACTTTTACTAGTTCACAATTTTTACTGTTAAATAGCATTTTCCTCAATACCTGGATCCCTTTCTATTTTGATGAAGTGAGAATTATGCCCTAGAGGAAGCATCTCTAGGAAATATAAAGGATCCCTTACCGATCAAAGCTCTGAGGAAGAGGCTCGTACAAATCTTCCAGGGCCAGCCCTTCAGCTTTTTCTCCTCTACATTCTACTGTCCTAAAATCTACCCCCAAGGGGCTAAGCTCTGCTCGGGACCACCACTCTTTCTCTTCCATCCAAATCTAGATCCTAGGTTCCTGAGATGCTTCTTTATAATTATTTCTCCATTCTTCCCAGTAATCCCAACATACTAATCTTAAGATCTCTTCCATGTCTTATTACCAGAAGGAGAAGTACTGCCTTCTTCTTAATCACACTTCTCTTATTTTATAATAGGTAGTCTCCAAGATGAGCCTCAATAATCTTTACCTTATGTCATCACTTTCTTGCATAATCTACTCTCACACAGAATGAGAGCTGACCCGTGGGATCCACAGATCATGGTGGCGGTAATGCTGTGTGATATCAAGGCTAGGTCATAAAGGCCACTGAAGCTTTTGCTTTGCTCCTTTGTGGAGTCCTTTCTCTGGGGAATACAAGCCAGGATGCCATGAAGACAGCTTTGGGACAAAATTAACCCTGTATCTCCTGAACCAAACTCTCCTGAACCAAACAGACTCCAGCTATGGTATCCCTCACTGTTCTTAGTTGTAAACAACAACATTGAATCTAAGTAGTTTTAAATACATTAAATAGCTTTTGGGGGTTCAGAGAACCCCCCAGGAAAGTTGGCGTTGAGCTTAAACAACCCCAAAGAATCAAGAACCACTCCAGGAAAGACACTGATCCCCCTGCCAGGGCTCACTTGGACACCACAGCTCACATGGATGATGCTGATGACCCTGGCCAGAAATGACCTCCCCTGTGTGCCTGCTCCTTCCTGTTACTCCATTCAGAGTTTACATCCTGGGCCCATGGGTGGGTTCAATGTTGCAGCCTAGGTCAAATCTTGGACCTAGTTTCATGGGAGGCTGGAAGAATGAACACGGGTTTCTAGCTAAGGAGGAAAGGCTCCTACTGTAAGAAAAGTGTGTTTAAAAGATCTTGGGCAGTGACAACAGGACAAATGCCCTTTAGGGTCAGCAACTCTTAAAATGATATGTGCTGTAGTTTATTCAGCTTGAATACAATTACAAGTATTGACTTATTCGGCAACTGTGGTTTTAAATAGGGTGCACTCTTAAAATTGTGAAGTCTCATTTAACCTCTTAGCATCATTTTCTTCAGTCACAGACTCTGCTTCTCTCTCTACATGTCCTTCTGTGTTACATCTGAGATGTAATCATCTTATCTTTTTTTAAATTTATTTATTTTTTAAGTTGTGGCTGGGTTGACAGGAGAAGGGAACACTCCTGAGGCCTCCAATTCTGTTATTTGGTTGCTTACAGTTTGATTCCAGCCCAGGTATTCTTATTAAGGTATTTGTATTGAAATGTCCTAAGAAATTGTATTTTGGGGGAAGGCTAGGGTATTACATAATTTGGTTCCCCCATTTATATTTTTTAATATTTAAAATTTGTTTGCATGTCATTTCCTATGGCATAAAGTCATACAATTTTAAGGACAAAAGGAATCAGTGAAATCATTAAACCCTGATTTTGTAGTTGAAATAATGAAGGGCCAGGGAGAGGTAAAGATTTGTTCAAAATCAATCATTTAGTTTTGAAGTCAACCCCAATTCTAGCTTCTATTAGCAAATTATAAGACTCCTTCAGCAAATATCAGAAATCCTAGGTTTTCATGGATATAACTGAAGAATGAGTGCTGTGGGAGAAAACAGGAAACCATGAAATAACTCTTCTCTCTCCTGTCAGAATTGACAGGGGGACCACACATGCTATTGTCTGGGACACTTCTGATTTACCCCTGATGTCTGGAACAATTATTAAGAGGAGCCTCTTTCTCTTTCAAAAGTTGTACTGGTTCAGGACATAAATTATAGATTGGCTCACTTAATGAAAAATTTCTTGTTCTTCGATGATTCCATTTGCTCAGCAAATGTATCAAAGTAAAAGGGTTGGCTTATACTGTAAATACAATGATTAATTGGAGTAAAACTCAGGTTGTATGTAACACAGTGATTTTCAAACTCCAAGTCACAACCATTGGTGGGCCATGAAATGAATTTGGGGTTATAATCAATCTTTAAAAGAAGGAATGGAATAGTAGATAAAATACAGTGCATAGACATAGTAAAGTTAAGTGTTATGTATTATACATATATACAGTAGTGTACTTGTTCTCAGTGTAAAATCTATTTCTTGTGGGTAGCAGTAAAAAAAAAAAAGCGGAAAAGCCATTGCATAGAGAAATCCAGAATTTAAAGAGCTTTACAAAGGAAGATGCAAATTCATGGTAGTTTATACCACTTTGCAGTCAGCTACTGGATGAGCCAGCTGTATCAACAAGGTAACTAAAACAGACACACTTTGAGGCACAGTGAAAAATAAAAAAGCTTTCGCTGCAATTACAGAGTCAGAAGAAGCAATAATTACCTTAAAGTGTCTATTCTTTAGTTGCTTTAGTTTTCTTCATATTCCAAGGTATTATTAAGCAGATAACACAATGCAAATCCACCTGCTGCAAATACTATTTGGCAGTTAACTTGCAGACTGCCATCATGTAAGGATGTTATAAGATTTGTAAGAGACTCAAAGATAACTGATTTATTAAAATGCTATTACAGAAAAATGTTGTAGAAGTATATTTTTCATATGAAAGGTATTTTGACACATCAAGTAAAAAATAGTATACTTTTGAAGGTCTGATCCCATTTTTGTTAAAAATTGTGTTTGTGTGTTTATATCAGGCTTTGTCAACCTTCGTAATATTGACATTTTGCCCCAGTAATTATTTGTTGTAGGGGGTTGTCCTATACACCATAGGATATTTAGAAGCATCCTTGGCTTTTACTCACTAGATGCCAGCAGCAGCACCTCCTGGTCCCTCCAGTTGTGACAACCAAAAATGTCTCTGGATATTGCCAAATCATCCCATTTGAGAACCACTGATACTAATATAATTGGCCAAGGAGTTGTCTCTTTAGTGGATGGACTTCTTAAAATTGTATTTAATTTTCCCTCTCTTTTGCTTCTTTATAGATTCTGATTTTTCTATAATGAACATGTATTATTTTCATAATGAAAAATCCCATAAAACTGCATTAACATTGAAAAATGTATTGGCTTCACAGCAGTTTGTTTTTGTTTTTGTTTTTATTTTTATAACTTTGATGTTTGAGATTCTTAAGCAGAAAGGTGTTCCTGGAAAATCAAATAGGAAGCTCAGATGTACAATTACAGTGGTTGACCAACTATGATTTTTTTTCATTTTGCTTTCATTCATTCATTAATTCATTTATTCAAAATGTCTGCTTATTAGCACTATGACTGTAAGTTTACATAGGATAAAGAGAAAGACTTTAGAAATACAATGTGCTATTTTCCCTGTGCGTCACAGAAAACTGGAGTTACAAAATATATTTTGCAAATACAATAACTTCCTAAACAAATCAGATTTTGCTGGCATTCAAAACCTCCCCAGGTTGGCAAGCCTTCTCATGAATTACCTTCTAAAATGTTTATTAGAAGTTGTCCTAGGACCCCTCATATAAAGGTGCAAATATGAGTGCAAAGATGCTCTCTGTGATGCTGCTTGACTAGTGATGAGGTTAAAGCCATCTAAATGTCATTAAACATACATTATCACACATTCATACTTTGGAAATTTTTTCTGAACATTAGAAGAATGAGATAGACCTCTATATTGTGGCATGAAGATATTTGAAATATATTTGAATATTGAATATTTCAATGAATATTTGAATATTGAAATATATTTAAATGAAAATACTTGAAATATATATGAAAATATATTGTGACATGCTCAGTATATACTAGTTAAAGAAAAAAGGCCACAGCAAAGGAAACCATAAGTAAAACAAAAAGACAGCCTACGGAATGGGAGAACATTTTTGCAAATAAAACCAACAACGGCTTGATCTCCAGAATATATAAGCAGCTCATAAGACTCAATAAGAAAAAAATAAACAATCCAAAAATGGGCAGAAGACCTAAACAAGCAATTCTCCAAGGAAGACATACAAATGATCAATAGGCACATGAAAAAATGCTCAATTTCACTAATTATCAGAGAAATGCAAATCAAAACTACAATGAGGTATCACCTCACACCAGTCAGAATAGCCAGCATTCAGAAATCCACAAATGACAAATGCTGGAGAGGCTGTGGAGAAAAGGGAACCCTCCTTCACTGCTGGTGGGAATGCAGTTTGGTGCAGCCACTGTGGAAAACACTATGGAGATTCCTCAAAAGACTAGGAATAGACTCACCATATGACCCAGGAATCCCGCTCCTGTGCTTATATCCAGAAGGAACCCTACTTCAGGATGACACCTGCACCCCAATGTTCATAGCAGCATTATTTACAATAGCCAAGACATGGAAACAGCCTAAATGTCCATCAACAGATGACTGGATAAAGAAGATGTGATATATTTATACAATGGAATACTATTCAGCCATAAAAACTGACAACATAACGCCATTTGCAGCAACATGGATGATCCTGGAGAATGTCATCCTAAGTGAAGTAAGCCAGAAAGAGAAAGGAAAATACCATATGAGACTGCTCATATGTGGAATCTAAAAAACAAAAACAAAAACAAATCAAAAATACAAAGCATAAATACAAAACAGAAATAGACTCACAGACATAGAATACAAACTTGTGGTTGCCAAGGGGGCAGAGGGTGGGAAGGGATAGATGGGATTTCAACATTGTAGGATAGATAAACAAGATGATACTGTATAGCACAGGGAAATATACACAAGATCTTATGGTAGCTCACAGAGAAAAAAATGTGACAATGAACACATGTATGTTCATGTATGACTGAGAAATTGTGCTCTACACTGGAATTTGACACAACATTGTAAAATGATTATAAATCAATAAAGAATGTTAAAAAAAAAAAGAAAAAAGGCATAAGTGTGAGAATATATGCACAGTATAATCTTACTATGAAAAAATTTTACAGGCACCTATGCATATAAAATATACAATCTTTATATGTTTATAAAAGTTCCAGAAATATCTGTAACAAATGGTGTGTGAAATAGGGGAGATGGGATGTAAGGGAATTTCACTTTTATTTTTATATGTTTGCATCACTGTAATTTTTTACAACATGTATTATTTTAAAATAATACAAAGCGATTTTGAAAGAACTTCACAGCTACCCTACATCATTTCATTTCCTTGAGTCTTGGTGAAATAGTTACATAACAGTTGGGCATTTTTACAGCTGACCTCTTAGTCATTGAGGGTGTGTGTCTCTCAGCCTGGCCTTCTACCCACACAGAGGGAGAGCAGCATGAGAAGGAACCTCCTCTTTCTCCATCTGTCTCTAGGAGGCATAAGCCGTGTTATCGTGTTTCCGTGCTTACAAGTGTTTAACTACTAGGTGAACACTGAAGATTGTGGATATTTAACCTGTTGGCACACAACCAGACAACTGAGTTATAACAGAACCACCCTTGGCAACAGATTACTGTGTACACTGCTTTGTTATTTTACATTTGTGTGTGTGTGTTTAATGTCTTGTTTTCCCTACTTGATGTTAAGCCCTTTATCAACAGGGGCTGTCTTAATCCGTTTGGGCTGTTATAACAAAATGCCACAGAGTGGGTAATTTATAAACAACAGAAATTTACTTCTCAAAGTTCTGGAAGCTGGAAGCCTGAGATCAGGGTGCCAGGATGGTGGGCTTTGGTGAGGACCTTCTTCTGGGGCCGGAGGAGGGTGGGTATCTTGTTTTGTCCTCACATGATGGAAGGGGTTAGGGACTTCTGGAACCTCTTTTATAAACACTAGCCCCATTCCTGAGGGCTCTATCCTTGTGATTTAAACCCTTTCTAAAGCCCCCCACCTCCTAATACCATCATCTTTGCAGGTTAAGATTTCTATGTATGAATTCTGGGGGGACACAGACTTTCAAACCATATCATGGGCCATAGGCTATGTTTTTATTTCTCCCTCTGCAACTAGCCGACCTAGTTATTAGTAGATCTGATCTTTATATTGGCTAAGGCAACCAGAAGCAGGCAGCAGAACAGTGTCTGGTTTAATAACTCCTTTCCTAACATAATTCCAAGTCTGATGAGTGGAATGCCGGGAACACCTCAGGTTTGGGGCTTCACCCCTTCATGCTAGAATGATTCAAAACTATTCATGGGGACTGACTACTCTGTGCAAATGATGCCACTGGAACCAACTTGTGAATGACAGCTCTGACCTTCTTTCCTTTCTTTCAATATTCCATTGAATCCACAAGATGAAAAAATGCCATTGCACAGGTAGGGACTTGAAACACGTGGTTAATCACTAGGGGAACCGTTGGAATATACACCAAAAGGATCTGCACATTTTCCCCAGCCTAAACCTACAAGTCAATGATTATATATACTTTCCAGCTTTTTCTCCATTCTTCATCTTATTTTTTTCTTCCTATAAAAAGCAAAAACCTTGATGACTTGATCCAGTTACCATAAATTGATTTAGATTTTCTGGAGTTATGAGATCTGTAGATAATAGGATTTTCAGCGATATTCATAAATACAATTTCAGAAGAGCCACAAGGTTTAAAAAATTAAGAGGAGCTTTCGCTTCTGCCTGGAAATTTCACTTCCAGCCAGTGACATGTCAGCAGTGGTAAATGTGCTGGAGAAAGAACATTGTGGTGCTTGCATGAGGTGGTGCCCTTTATTTATTTATTTGTTCACTTTAAATAGTCAGTTTAATAGCACGAATATGTATCAACCCACACAATGCTTCCCAGGATGCCTGCCTTCATTGCTGACATTCCAGTTTTACTCATTCAGAAATACCTGTTGAGAGCCTGCTGTGTCTCAAGCACTTTTCAGACTCTTTTCCACCACGTATTATATATTTTAAGTTTGGCTGGTTCTATGTACGGTCAAACTGGGACATATTTCCATATGCTTTAGACATATTGGTGCTTATTCATTGTTGGATAGAGTGTGAAATTATTTTTTATATCATGATGATTACATAAAAAGTTCAAGAAAATACAAAAGTATAAATTCAAATAGCATTTCACTAGCCCAGCTCTTCAAATATCCCTTCCACCTAGGCCTAAATGATTTGGTTTTGGTAAGTTTCAACTCCTTGATATCATTTAACAATTATGTTTAAGTGCTATACAGAATACAGGGAATTTGTCAGAAAAATCATTAAGATACATAAAATGTCTGTGATTTCTGGAATAATGTCACAAAGTCAGTGTTGCTGCTGCTGAGACACTTTATATAAGTAATACATAATCATCTTTTTATATCAAATACTTAGCACAGTCCACGGCACATAGTAGGTTGTTTTTTTTAAACAGCTTCGCTTAGATGTAATTCATATGCCATAACATTCATCCTTTAAAAATGTTCAATTTAGTGGTTTCTAGTATATTCACAGAGTTGTGCAACCATCACCATAATCTAATTTTAAACATTTTCATCATGCCCCAAAAGAAATCCACTCTCATTGGTAGTGAGCCCCCCATCCCCTCTTTTCCCCAGCCCCTGGCAACCATGAATCTATTTTCTATGTCTATGAATTTGCCTATTCTGGACATTTCACAACGATGGAGTCATACAGATGTGGTATTTTGTGTCTAGTTTCTTTCAATTAGAATAATGTTGTCAAGGTTCACCCATGTTGCAGCACATATCAGCACTTCATTCTTTTTATGGCTGAATAGTATTTCACTGTGTGGCTATACCACATTTGTTTATTCATTTGTTGATGGATAACTGGGTTGTTTCCACTTTTTGGCAATTATGAATAACGCTACTCAGAACGCTGATGTATATTTTCTGTGTGGACATATGTCTTTTCATCTTTTGGTTATACACCTAGCAGTGTAATTACTGGTTCATGTGATAATTCTACGTGTAGCCTTGAATTGCCAAATTGTCTTTCAAAATGTTTTCAAAGTGTTTTTCAAAGTTCCATTTTAAAATCCCACAAGCAATGTATAAGAGTTCTAATATCTCCATTATTTTCATCAACACTTGCTACTGTCTGTCTTTTTAATTATAGCCATCCAAGTGTGTGAAGTGTATGTCACTGTGGGTTTTAATTTACATTTCCTTAGTGACTAATGATGTTGAGTGCTCTTCCATGCACTTATTGACTGTATACCTTCTTTGGAGAAATGTCTATGCAAATTATTCATCCATTTAAAAAACTGGGTTATTTGTCTTTTTATCATTGAATTATAATACTTGTTTGTATATTCTTTATATATTTCAAAGTCCTTACAGATATATGATTTAGAAATATAGTTTTCCATGATTCTGTTTGCCTTTTCATTTTTTTCTATGGTGTCTTTTGAAGCACAAAGTTTTCAGTTTTGATGAAACTATTTTTCTCTTTTTCTTGTTTTGTGTGTGTGTGTGTGTGTGTGTGTCATAGCTAAGAAACTATTGCCTACTTTCTGGGCACTGAGATTTCTGCCTCAAATATCTTCTAAGGATTTCATAGTTTCCACTCTTTATTTTGATACATTTTAAGTTAACTTTTATATATGTTGAGGGGTATCACTTCATTCTTTTGTATCTAGCTGTCTCAGCACTGTTGAAAAAGCTATTCTTTTCTCCCATTGAATTATCTGAGCACCCAGTCAAAGACAATTGATCATAAACATATAGCTTTATGTCTGGACTCTCAGTTCTATTCCATTGATCTGTAAGTTTATCTTTATGCCAGTACCACATGGTCCTGATAACTGTAGCTTTGTGGTAAGTTTTGGAAATGGGAACATGAGTCCTTCAACTTTGTTCTTTTTCAAGATTATTTTTCATGCTAGGTTTGTAAAGAAATGATTCTTTAATAAGTGAATAAATCGACAAATGTTTATATTTTTAAAAGCTTTATTTTGAGGGGAGGAGAAGAGGTTGGGAATTTTACTGTCTTTTAAGGAATGTAGCTTAGAGATGGTGGTATTTAGATACATATACCTTCAAAAAACATGCCAGGATTGAATGCTATTTTACAAAGATGTCTTTGGTGCCTAGATTTCTGCTGCCTGGGCTGCAGGACAGAATCTGTTTCTAAAGTCCCTGTAATTGACACCTTGCTGGAAGCATAGCAGGTGCTCAATAAGTATTCATTGATTAAACGACTTGTCCTTTTTGTTTTGTTTTAATCTGTGGATTGTCTTGTTGCTATCTTTTGGTGGACAGTTGATGAAATTTCCTGTTTTTCTAGCCTATTCAATAACTGGTTTGGTTTAGAAACCTAGTTTCCTAAACTTCTGCCAGTTTTCTGCACAGCCCCCAAATATGCTAGACAGATGATTTTCCAGAAGGGAATCATTAGGAATTCTTTTCAGATGGAGTATCAAGGAATCAGATCTGCTGCTCCCGCTTTTCCACCCTAACTTTTTTGCTATCACTTGCAAGGCCTTGCTTTCTGTCACACTCCAAGGGCAGAAAACAACTCTCATTTCCAAGGCTGGCAATCATCCCTGCTTTGAGCTTCTTAAAGTACCATTTCTTCTAGGAAGATTTTCCAGACCAAGGTACAGAGTGACACTGAGTCTCGCAGTGAATATGCAGTGTTATAGACGCACTGTCCCCGCAGAAACTAAAAGGAAAAAAAAAAAACCAACAAAGAGCCTTCACATACGTTCAAGTCTCGAATCTTTGCATCTTTGTTTATATTTGTTTTCCTGTTATAAAAAAGAAAAGAAAGAAAGAAATAGGCCCAAAATGGGCCCCATAACAACTAACAAAGATTAAATTGCAGTTTCAACCTTCTGCTGAAATGTAATCTTAATCAACCAGTTTGGAATCATCTGCTCAGCACCAATGAGGTCATCTGTCCTGTAGGCCTTCTTCATCCCCTAGAGGAAGAAGAAGCAATCTGCCTGATAAAACACTTGACGGACCTTAACCTCTCGCCTCCTCCAAAAGTCCTGAACTAAAAATAATTTTTTTTTTTTTTGCTAATGACTCTTTATTAAGAAGGCCCCAGCCTTCTTCCTACTAAAAAAGTTTCCATTTTGTTCAACCCCTTCTAGTAGCTAGTTGGGATGCTGCCTGATGGAATTAAGCCTGGATTGCTTAATAAAGCCAATCAGAATATCAAATTTAATGACTGAATTTTGGTTTTTTTGACATTCCTAATTTCGTACATCAAATCTAGTCTGTCTTCTGTGTACCTAGCCTTATTTCCCCCCACTGTGTTTACCCTAGTCTGTTCAAAACACAAACTTGCTTTAGGATTAAAATTAAAAAAAAAAAAGTTTCCTTATCTCCCTCCATGCTCCCGTTTTCTAGCTCTGCTAGGCACACAATGGGCACTCAGTAAATACTATTTGAGGATTATTTTATTGCTAATAGTTTTGTCTTCTGTTTCAGAACGCCAGCTACTGAAAGGCTAAAGACAGCTGAATACACAGAGCAGGAGATAACCCCCAAATCATTGATGAAACCTAAGTAATTTCTCTTTTCTACTCAGCCAGTGAGGTTTACAAGCGAAAAGCTGGTTACATATTTACATGGTTGTTTTTCCTTCTGAGCTGATTTACCTAACAGGTTCAAGTGACCTGAGCAAAAGCTGCTGGGATCCTGTCAGTCACACCTACCATGGCAAATTAAAGACCCTGGTCAGGAGATGGTAATTCTGGCTTCACTGCCTTGGAAACTCCTCTTTCATTAATTCATTCAGTAAATATTAATTAGTTTCAACTCTGTGCCAGGCTCTGTGCTTGGGTTTGTAACCGTAATAGCCAACAAGATGCAGTCTTTCCATTCATGGAATCTACATTTCAGCAGAAGGGTGAGGGGAGGCATAGATCATAACCTCAGCTATTTCCCCCCACACTAAAACGCTGAGACAGCTCCTAGGTTCACTTTGAAAGTTTAGAGCCCTAGTTCAGCATGTGATCAAAGCTCAGAATAAAGCAAAAGCAGCCACTACTATAGTCAGTACACGGTTGATCATATGAATATTATGGCTTTCCTATACAAACATGGACAACTAACACAGTTAGGTAGAACTGTTTTCAATATTCTATTCCATTTCAACATTCTCAGAATCCATCATGACCCCGTCTACTTTGCCTCTGGCCTCTGGTTAGCAGCTACACCCATTTTCAAAAGGCCAGAGGTAGTGAGGCATTTGGTATTTCGCCCAAGTCTTGCATTTGCTTGTCGACATGGGTTAAGGGTGCAGAAAAGTTTCGGTTTAGCAGGGCAGCAAGGTCCTGGGGAGAAAGGCGGCGTCAAGCTACATTAACAATATCATCAGAGGAATGAAATGAAAAAGACTGCCCTGGTGCTCTGATCCTGCAGAGGCCACGCGGCTTTTAGGGCAGCGATCGGTCCTCCATTCCGAAACGCACTCTTTCAAGCATTCTAGCACGGCCCAAGCAGCGCCCACCCAGCCGCGGGTCCAAAACCTGGGACTGATGCAGGGGAGCGGCCAAAGCCCCTTAACTGCGCAGGACTCGGAGCCTCTGCGCTCCCGCCCGCGCCGCAGGCCACGCCCGTGACGTCACAGAAGGGGGCGTGGCGAGGAGGGGCGGGGCGAGCCCGCTCGGTTAACCGGGATGCCGCGACGAGCCGCGCATTCCAGCGGGGACACGTGACACTGCCGCGCAGCCTGAGGTAAACAACCGCGGCCCCGCCTCCCGGCCCCTCCACGCGCCCTGCTCAGCTCCTCGCCCGCGGGACGCGCTCCAGCGGGGCAGGCGGCTTCCTCCGAGTGTCCCCAGCGGCTGCCGCGGGCCGGAGCAGCGGCAGCGGGCGCGGCGCCCCGGGTCTACGGGCCGGGCGCGCCGGCCGGGATCGAGCGCGCGTCCCCTCCCCGCCCCCACCGCGCGCTGTGGCGCAGCAGGAATTTGGCGGGGACCTGGGCGCTATTTGTGGCTCCTGACGCTCGGGCGGCCCTTCGCTCATTTCTATTCCCGGGGCACTGGGTCACCGCGCGCGGCCGCCCCCCTCCCCCGGGCCCGGAGGGTGTGTCCCCTCACCGGGGCTCCGCGGGCCTATAAGGGGCCGAGCGGCGGGCAGGGACATGCAGCTCTACAGCAGCGTCTACACCCACTACCCAGCCGGGGGCCCGGGTCCCACGGCCGCAGCCCCCGCTCCGCCTGCCGCCGCCGCCGCCGCCCCCGCGCCGTTCACGGTCTCTCTGCAGCCGCCGGGACCTGCCAGCGGCGCGCCGGAGCCCGAGACCGGTGAGTGCCAGCCGGCCGCGGCCGCCGAGCCCCGCGAAGCCGCCGCCGCCCCCGCCGCCAAGATGCCCGCCTTCTCCTCCTGCTTCGAGGTGGTGTCCGGGGCCGCCGCCCCCGCCTCGGCCGCCGCCGCCGGACCGTCCGGCGGGTCCTGCAAGCCGCCGCTGCCGCCGCATTACACGTCCACCGCGCAGATCACCGTGCGGGCCTTGGGCGCCGACCGGCTCCTGCTGCGCGGCCCCGAGCCCGGCGCCTCGGTGCCCGCCGCCCCGGCCTGCCGCTGCCTCCTGCTGCCCCCGTTGCCAGGCGCACCCGTCCCGCAGGGGCGGGGCTCCATGGCCTGGCCCCTGGAGGAGCTGCTGAGGCCAGACGGCGCCGAGTCTGCGGGCCTGGACGCGGCCCGCGAGGGTCCCGACAGAAACTTCCGACTGAGCGAGCACCGCCAGGCCCTGGCCGCCGCCAAGCACCGAGGCCCCGCGCCGCCCCCGGGGAGCCTGGAGCCCGGCCCCGGCCGCGGCCCGTGGGCCGAGGAACGCCCGGCGGAGAGGAGCTTCCGGGGCTGGGACCGGGCCGGAGACCGTAGCGAGCCTCCCGGCGCCGAAGAGCCGCGGCGGCCCGACTCGGAGGCCGAGGCGCCCCCGGCTCGGAGCGGCGAGGCAGCCCAGGGCGGCGCGGCGGAGGCAGTGGTCGTTTCCACGTCGGATCCACCGGACGAGGAACTGGCCCTGTACCTGGTGGAGGTGGAGAGGCAGGACAAGTACCTGCGACAGAGGAACCAGTATCGATTTCACATCATTCCCGACGGCAACTGTCTCTACCGAGCAGTCAGCAAGGCGGTGTACGGAGACCAGAGCCTGCACTGGGAGCTGAGGGAGGAGACGGTGCACTACATCGCCGACCACCTCGACCAGTTTAGCCCCCTGATTGAGGGCGACGTCGGGGAGTTTATCATCGCTGCTGCTCAAGACGGGGTGTGGGCCGGGTACCCCGAACTGCTGGCCATGGGTCAGATGCTGAACGTGAATATACACCTAACTACTGGAGGGAGGTTGGAGAGCCCCACGGTGTCTACCATGATTCACTATTTGGGCCCAGAGGATTCCCTAAGGCCTAGCATTTGGCTCAGTTGGCTCAGCAACGGACATTATGATGCGGTGTTAGATCACTCCTATCCTAATCCGGAGTATGACAATTGGTGCAGGCAGACTCAAGTGCAGAGAAAACGCGACGAAGAACTTGCCAAGTCCATGGCCATATCCCTATCCAAAATGTATATTGAACAAAATGCATGCTCTTGAAGTGTCTGAGAAACCTCCGCCCTGGGAAAATGGCAAACCTTATTTGTGTTTGGAGAATTATATGAACTCTAACAGGGTAATAGCACTTTCAAACTCTCTAGTAGATTTACTTTAGGTGTAATGCCTTAATCGTTTTTTTGAATGTTTTCTCCTCAGAGCTGAAGGTTGCTGGGCACCTAAATGATGTTTTATGATAGCTTTGGGTGATCCTACTGCTATTTGTGAGTTGCTGTATAAAGTTGGCACGACTTAATTGGTAAGCTGGTTTCTCACAATGTAAATTTGTTCATTCCTGATAATCTATTTTCTATAAAAACGTATTTTTGCACAACGTTTTTAAAAACTGGTGTACCATCATCTATGATGTGTTTTGTCTAGACAAACAGCTTTCCAGCATAAATCGAGAGAAGTGCTTTATTTGAAGTTTATTATTTTGAAGAGTTGTGATTTAATATTTTCTGTTGTTGAATTTGAATTTTACAATACTTAGACAATTATTTCAAATGGATGTTGATGCATACATATTGCCAGTTGATGGCCCATTCCATTTTGATGAAACAGATGTGTTGTTTTGAAAATCATTATTTTTCTAGAAATGGCCAACCTTTAAAGAAATACTTGAGGTTGTGGGAAGAATTTTTTTTTTCCTTTAAGGGCTAGTACCAGCTCTTACTTGAATGCAAGCCTGATGTTTGCTGATGGCAGAGTGATTATTCTGTACTCTGGTTGATGTTTAGACTGTCTGGTGCTCTCTGTTATTTTTATTTATATTTGTCGTTTTGTTGAAAAGGAATCTTAACATGATGGAAGACTTGGTGACAAGATAAGCCTCCTGCTTTATATATAGTTTCTTGGATTCAATGGAGAGATTCAAAAATGAATGGCATAAATGCCTCCAGCCAACCTTTGCAGTTACTTTATAGCGGGAGAATACTGTTTTAATAGTCTGTTCCTTTAAAATTCTTTCCAAAGGCAAAATAGGACTGCCTGTATTATGTACAAATAAAAATATCTGTATACAGAGCTTGTATGGTTTGCTGGGTCAAACAGTGTTTCCAACCTAAAACCTCTCTCATTTCCACTTTTAACTACTTTAGTTCTATTTATTAAGTAATGCAGTTTGTACTTTTTTATTTTGTAACATTTTGTGATTTTTTTTGTACAATACTGTGTTTGTACAATAGAGCAGTTCTCAGCTGGTGGAATGAGTGAATAAAATGCATAATTTTACTTTTACAGTGTCTTTGGCTAAAGTGATTTTTTAAATGACAAAGTGACATCTGTAGTAACTTTTCTTACATATATACAGTTTTTCTTTTCATGTGTAAAGATGTCAGAATTATGAGAGGTTTCTTAAGTTTTCACATGAACAGGGTAGGATAATCAGTAATTTCAAAGGATAAGTCTTAATGAAATGTAATTTAAAAGTGGAATAACTCAGGAAATTGTTCTCACTATTTCTAATTATAATCCTACTGAAAACTATAGATGTACCCATTGGCTAATGAACAGGGAAGTTCAAGTGTGGTATTAACTAGCACAATGTCTATAGATTTTATAGTATATAAAATCTCTCAGCACAGATTTTAATGTTTTAAACAGTAACCAAAGCAGCACCCTTTTATCCTAACTTTTAACTAGTCTCTTGAGATCATGGGAATCCATTAATTTTAAGATGTGTTATCATTCAGTTGACAAGTGCCTCTGTGTACATAATGTCGGTATGTTTATTGCAGAATAAACAAAGGCTATTTTGGATTTTTCACTTTTCAGTTGATGTCATGGTTATATAGACACAAGTTGTCTTTGAGTTTGTTGCTTAACCATTTTTGAAAGGGTGGTTTTCAAGGAAAGACAATTTGTCAAAGGTTTCAATATTGCCTTAATTATGAATCTCTGATTTTTAGGTAAGATAAGGCTTGCTTCATGGTTTCACTAAGTATGCAACTTGGGAAGAAAGAAATTCTTTTACTTGAATTATGCAGCAAGTGTGGTTTCTCCCCTTTTCTCCACTTGATTTAGATGTGTATGAATTTGGGGGATACTTAACATTTACACAAGGAGTGAACAGACTTGATTAGATAACGAATTCCTAAAAAGCATTCTGTAAGCCCATTACTGCTTTGAAGAAACAGGTTCCTCTGTGTTGTTGTGTTTCATTTTCAAATTAGGATCCTGAGTCCTTGATTGAGATTCTCAAAGAGAGTGATATGTTTACATAAAATTAAATGGCTCCCAAGATTATGTTACATGGCAACATATTATTTTGGTTGTCTTGCCTGAAAGGTTTGTTTATGTCTTTCCCATCCTCTTTCTATGGCTTAGTTTTTTTTGAAGAAATGCAATATTCATCACTCCCTTATGTTCCATGTTTGTTCTCTACTTTCATACCAGTTTTCTGTGTTAGCAGTAGCAATCTTGGGTCACTGAGGACTTGAGCGGTGGAAGAGGTGGAAATGTGGTTGACTTTTATTTCCTTTTAGCAAACATTTATTCAACAGTTCATTCCTCCAGTTACCCATATAGAAGCTAAGAGGCTCAAAGCTGTATGAAGGAAACAGTCCATGCTGTGAGCTAAAGTTTAGAGTTTACTGCATTCACCATAAAATGTGATGGGGAGGATAAACTATAAGTAAATCCAATTGTTTTCAGATAAATTAATATGGAAATCATATGATTAACTTGAAAATTTTACTCCAGTGGTACATAGATAAAAACTATGATACAAATAACTATTAGTGTGATTTTTTTTATTACTGTTTCATTAAAAAACTAAAATGGCACAGTACTTAATGATTTTGGTGAAAACCTAAAACCTAATTCCTTGATCCTTTTGTTCATTTTCCACTCACATTTTTTCTCTAAAATTGACTCGTGCTAGTATGTTTAATTGGACTGAGTAGTAAACCATTAGTGATAAGCAGCACCAGGACATGTACATGTGATTCTTCAGTTGCAGTCTTCTAAACCTGGGGTCCGTATGCTTTATACAGCCACATTTTCATTAGACACAAAGCCTTTTCTCAGAAGCCACATTTTATAGAGGAGAGGAAATGCCTCAGCGTCCCTCGAACATCGAAATTGGTTAGCTTCATCTTGGGTAAATATAGACTCACATCGCAATGTTTTCATATTCTTCGTACTGAGAAAAAAAAAGGATCTTTAGATAATCTCACTACTTTATTAAAATTTATTTTACGTGTTTTTCTTTTTTCCCAAAGAGATGAGAAAGTTTAAAATTTTTCCATGGTAATCAGTGTGCTTGAATGATGGGAAAGCATTGACAATGAAAATAGATTTTAGACCTTTGGACATTAAGATAATTTAATATATAGGTAAATGCACTGGAAGAATTCAAGAGTGTATACTTCAAATGTGTAACATGTTCAAATTTAAGTTATTTGTCACATGAAATCATAAATCCAGGCTTTTTTTCCCGACATCTCTAGAGTGTCTGTAACTAAACTCAGAGGCACTGAGAAACTAGGTGGCATTTAATTCAGTTTCATTCCTCAAATGTGCTAAGTGCAATGGGCATGGACTATATTATGTTCCTTGTTGAGTCCCTGGGTTCCAACCCAGTACCTAGCAGAGTAAATGCTCAGTAAATATTTGTTGAGGGGAAATACGAGCTTTGGAAAATACTTAGCTGGTGGATGTGAAATTAAGTAAACATGGTATGACTCCACAATTATTGGGAATTATCACTGACAAAGTAATTCTGAGCATTTTAAACTGAGGTAGTGTTATAAAAGGAGTATTAAAAGTGTTGAATTCTATAATGGAAAAAAATAGATTTTGAAACCAAAAATTAGAATTTGTTGATTTTATCTTTGTGTCATCTTCCAAACGTCTTGAGAACTGAGCTGAGGTTATTTAAAAGTAGAACTTCACTAATTTGAAGTGATTTTGAAGGTGTTGCCATGACTGAAGGGACTTGCTCTGACTTGCTCTAAGGGTTACACCTATCCCAAGTCCAGTCTACAGCAATTCCTAGTTTTGCTGTGTTTTCGTTCAGTGGCGTTGTTGGGGAGGAGATGCTGGACCGATTTCAAGCATGCTTTATTTAGGACTGTTGTGTTCAATAGTCTTGACTGCATGCTTATGCCATTGGTATGGGGCCTGGGCGAGTAGCATGAATCAGATCAGAACAGATCTGTTGAGGGGAAAGTCAGTGTATTTCCTCCTGCTGTAAGTTAGGTCAGTGACAATTATTCTATGAGCAAAGGTCAAAGAGTTCACTGCCATCATTTCTCATAGTAAAACCTTACCTAGCTTGGTCTCTCAGAAGTGAATTTTCTAAGTAATTGAATAGTCCATTTATTTGTAAAATATAAAATAACTGCTTTTGATAAAATCCCTTAAGAAGCGATCTGTGGTATACTTATTTGCCTTTGTAAAATAACTGAGTATAGTTTAATCTTCCCTTGATGACTGAGGGGTCTCACGTTGGCTTGGGTATGGGTCCGTGAAGCCTTGGGTAGATTGCTGAGGCGTGACAGGTGCTTTATACTCTCAAGGATCTCAGAGTTCTGGGATTTGTAGCTTCATGTTTTATATTTTCCTGTCTCCTCCCTCATATTCTTGCTGGTTTCTCTCATCACTGTCACTTTCCAGCGCTAATTCTCCACCATGACTTCCCGTGTTGAATTAGAGACACCATCCAACATGCTTGTCAGAATAAGAGAATAGGAAATGGGTTTCCATTTTGGGACTAGGATGCTCTGCTATGAGAAATGAGCTTAAGCTTTAGTTTTTGGTCAACCAGAGAGCCTTTTTTGCCTTTATCTGTGTCTTCTTTTTTGCATTCTTTGGTGGTATCATGGAAGTGCTGAGTGTGTCTGGTTAAGGAACATGGGTGTGCTTTGGCATATTAAAACAAAACAAAACAACATGGGGTTATCCTAATCTGTAAAATTGGAGTTGACTTGGCATTACCTGGGTAATATTTTGCTTCCTCTCTGCCATGTGTAATCCTTTGTAGCATGAACCTGCCACTGTCTTTTTTTGCTTAATGCTTTTTTATCAATAGTATTTATGTTTCCTAAGGGTGTTTTTTTTTAACATACCAAAGTTTTAACTTTTTAAATAGGTAAATCTTTTGAATTTTCATGATTCTTTTCTTTCTTCCAGTTTTATTGTGATATAATTGGCATACAGTATGGTGTGAGTTTAAGGCGTACAACATAAAACTTACACACATCATGAAATGATTACCACAGTAAGTTTAGTGAATATCCATCATCTCATAGATACAAAATTAAAGAAATAGAAAAAATAATTTTCACTTGTGATGAGTGACTTTCTCTTAACAATTTTCATATATAACATACAGCAGTGCTAATTCTATTTATCATGTTGTACATTACATCCCCACTGCTTATTTATCTTATAACTGGAAGTTTGTACCCTCTGACTGCCTTCATCCAATCCCTCCTCCCCCATCCCTGACCTCTGGTAACCACATACCTGATCTCTTTTTCTATACGTATGTTTGATTTTAAAACACAGTAGGCCTACAACATTATGTTAGTTCCTGGTGCGCAACATAGTCATTTAATATTTCTATACATTTCAAAATGATCACCATAATAAGTCTAGTTACTATGCTCTGCATTTTTGCATTTAGATTTCCAGTCCACCAAGATGTGGCAATTATGAAGCAGTTCAAATATCAGCTATACATTGAAGACTCCAAATCATGGTGTACATACACAGGTCTAGTATAGATATGCCTGCTCTTTTTTGAATTTCCCCTCTCTGATCCTTCTTTAATAAATGTGTTATGTCTGCAATGTGTAAATAACTTGATCTTCCTCTTCTTGGCCTTCCCTTTCCCTGAAAGGAAATTTTTTTCTATCATATTGATTAGAATGGTTGAACAGATTCAGTAGGCCCCCTGCATTTATATGCTGACAGATAGAACTTAGACAATGACAATTTGAAAAAAATTCCAGTTGTATATGTGCATTTTATATTTTAAAGTAGAGCCCTCAACTGTTCTTCCCACCCCCTGCCCTGCTTCCTCTCGGCCTTTCATACTTTGAACTGGAATGATTTTAGCAAGTGTTGATGCCAAGTAGGTGGGCAATGTGTACACAGGCAATCTCAATGATGTACGCTTGAAGTAATGATTGCATCTAAACAAATGTTCCACTTAGAAGTTCTCTGAATAATTTTAGCAATGGACCATGTGGTTGTATTTCTTAGCTTATCAAGGTATAACAGAGGGGAGTACAACATAGGTAATTGTGGAGGGCATTTATTCCGGTGTGTCACGTAACACCTGTGCAGCCAATTTGTAAAATAAACTCAAGGTTTTCCATTCTAATGACCAACAGGAAACATTCACTTTTTGTTTCTCGCAGTGAAACTTGAGCTATCCTGGTGATGTAATAGGAATGAAAGAAGTAGAAGAACACAGGAAATTCCTACTTAGGTGTCATTTTCACTGCCTTTGCCATCTTGCTGAAAAGTGCAGACTGGGGGAGCAAACAATTACGCTTTTGACTTTAAACAATGCTCATGTCTCAGTAAATAGTAGATATTCCAGGTATGTAGAGAAGTCTTCAGTAATTCCAGTTTATACAGAATTCCAGGACAAAGGAGAGATTTAAGACGTATGTTGAATTTTTTAATAGAAAGTAGTTCTCTGACAGATTTTCATTATCTTTTCATTTTATCGATTGACTGTTGGCAGACGTCACTACTACTCAGAATTGTGGCAGTTTGCAAAGAGATGGCTATACTGATTTAGAAGACATCTTGACCCTACAGGAATAGATAGTGCAGTTTTAAGAGTAAAGCTAAGCTGTTGTAATAAAAAGAAGTTAAGAAGAAAATTGTAATATTGAGGTATCTGGGAATAAAGTGAATAATATTTACATAACTTGTTTCACATTACAAAGATACAAAAGAATTAATGTGGCCATAATTTAGGGTTCCTGATTGGCTCCTCAACAATGCATTTGCCACAGGTATACATGATGAAAAGTCTTCTATATCTTGAGAAGGCTGCTCTATTTCTATTTCTATTCATAATTGTTCTTTAGTATATGAGAAATGTCTTGAAAATCTAGCCTTCAGCACAAACCTTGGGTTTTTTCAGAAAGAAGAGTATATAAAACTTTTTCCTTTTTAGGTTTTTTCAGATCTTGCTTCTCTAGGGTGTTGCTAATTTTGCTTTTCCCTCTTTTTAATAATTTTTAAATTATTTTTCTTTTACATTGTCCTGCTGGATTTTCTTTTAGAATAGTTTTATGTGCTCTACTCTGCTTAAAATTAGGTGATCTTTCCTAATTTTTACTAATTTACTAAGTCTTTAAAAGAAAATAAGGAAACCTCAGCTTCTTAAAAAGAAAAAACAAACATACCATTAGTGGGTACTTAGTGGGCTAGAGGCTCCACATAAAGATCATATGAATAATTTTAAGGATGAGACTTCCCCTCTGAAGTTAAGGTTAATAAGAATCTTTGTATACTTGGGTCAGAACAGCCAAATGCGAAGATAACCTACCCCAAGAGATGGTCACTAAAGTTCTTTTTAAGCAGGAGGGGGTTCTCTCAGTTAAGTCAGGGCAGCTGTACTACAAGCATACCCTTAGCAGGAGAAAATCAAAAGTGCATGATGTGAAGAAAGCCATGACTGACTCAAGTATCTATATCTGTAGTATCTGTCTATATGTCTGTCTGTCTATCCTGTTGCAAGAATGTATTGTCACAGGAGAAGTGTGGTGGTCTGTTTGATGCCTAGAGAAAAGAGAGCCAAGAACACAGGCAACAATACATGGGCCAGTGTGTCTGCTTTTGTTGAGGTGAGAAGATGCCCTGAGCAAGCCTTGCTAATATGCTGAATTGGTAAGAAAAGTAAAGGGAAATACATGTTGGAAATACAAAGTAAATATTCATTCAACAAATATTGACTGCCTGGAGAAGAGTGGGTGCTGTGCTGAGTACTATGCAGACTCACAGGCTATGTGGTAGTAGATCCCTAATAACTGGTGGCTGTAATAATCATATCTTGCACAAGTTATTTTGCTCATAAGAAAGATCTTTGATCTAAATATAAGACCAGATACTATAAAACTCCTAGAGGAAAACATAGGCAGAACACTCTGACATAAATGGAAGCAGTATTTTTTTCAACCCAGCTCCTAGAATAATGGAGATAAAAGCAGAAATAAACAAATGAAACCTAAGTAAACTTAAAAGCATTTGCACAGCAAAGGAAACCATAAACAAAAAGACAACCTACAGAATGGGAGAAAATATTTGCAAATGACGTGACCCACGAGGGACTAATTTCCAAAATATACAAACAGCTTATACAGCTTAATACCAAAAAACCAAACAACTCAATCAAAAAGTGGGTAGAAGATCTAGACATTTCTCCAAAGAAGACATCCAGGTGGCCAACAGGTCTAGGACAAGAAAATAGAACATTGTATTGCTCGGAGTCTAAATTTACTTGGTATGATTTTATGGCTTTTTGATCCTCAAATTTTATCCCTCTCTGTCTTTTTTTATTGAGGTATAATTTACCAACAATAAAATGCATAGATTTTAAAAGTTAAAAAAAAAAAAAAAAGTCTTTGGAGCCAAGTTGGCTGTGGCTCAAATTGAGGTGGTTTACATCATCTCAAAAAGAGAGACATGGACAAATGAAAAAGAAACAGCAAGTGAAAAGGAAAGAAGTAGGAAACAATGCAGTGAGTGGAAGAAAAGCTAAAATAAGAAAAAAGTAAATCTATAATTGATATCTTCAGAGAGATAAGAAAAGATCAAGATCCTGGAGAAGGGATTGCTATTTTTAAAAAGAACTCTTGTGAATTAAAAATAGCACTGCTCAAGTTAAATATTCAGTAGAAGTTTGGAAGATAAAGTGGAGGAAATCTCTCAAAGTGGAACAAGAAGACATAGAATGGAAAACAGGGACAAAATAAGAAAATGAGACTAATCTTGGAAGCCCAATATTTGATTAATAGGTTTTCAAGAGATAGAACAAGGACAGTGGTTGATAAGAAAGATGCAGAAGGCAAATTGCTTAACAAGTGTGAGTATCTTTGGTAAGGATTGACACTGTGTTGAATAGGTTTGGGATAGACCAGCGAGAGGAACACAGAAAACTAAGCAATGGAAGGGAAGACAATTACTACTTTTAGGGAGAACAAAAAGTTGTACAAAACAAGGAAATATAACCAAAACCCATTAAGTGTGTATACTCAACTGTGAAAGATAAACACATTATCATAAAATGGCATTGGCAGTAGAGTGGTGAGCATAGCTGCCTTCCATAATCATAAAACGTACACCCTGAAAACTAATTTAGCAAAAATGAAATATATTGAGAAGGGAGAGGAAGTGTGTGTATGTGTGGGAGGGGAGAAGAGAGTTAAATTCTTCCATAATAGAAAATTAATCTATAATATCTAAAAATCAAGAAGTATTTTAATATTTCTATTAAATATAACTATACCATGTGTATGTATATTAATACAGATTACATTTATATTAATTAAAAATTCACATGACTATAATCATATAAGCACATTATTTTAAAATATGGAGGCAAATGCCAGAATGAAGTTTAAAGGATTGACACTAGTTACCTCTGGGGAAGGGGAAGGTTGTGGTAGGGGACTCTTTGTTTTTCATTTTAAACTGTGTTGAACTATTTGATTAAAATATATATGTGTGTATGTAATAATGACAATTACTTTAATAAATTACATATTCTTGCAAGTTCTATGTCCAAGATTTTAGCTCAGTGCTGTTCCTTTTTTTTTTTTAATTGAAGTATAGTTGATTTACAATATTGTGTTAGTTTCAAGTATATAGCAAAGTGATTCAGTTATATATTTTGGGGGGGGGGTTATTTTCCATTATAGGTTACTACAAGATACCAAATATAGTTCCCTGTGTTATACAGTAAATCCTTACTGCTTGTCTATCTTTTGTATAATGGTGTGTATCTGTTAATCTCATACTCCTAATTTATCTCTCCCCAACTCCTTTTCCCCTTTGGTAATCATTAATTTGTTTTCTATGTCTACAAGTCTGTTTCTGTTGTGCATTGGTTCATTTGTATTATTTTTTAGATTCCACATGAAAGTGATATCATATAATATCTGTCTTTTTTCTTTCTGACTTACTTAGTATGATATTTTCTGGATCCATCCATGTTACTGCAAATGGCATTATTTCATTTTTTATGGCTGAGTAATATTCCATTGCATATATATGTGTGTGTATATACCATGTCTTCTTAAACCAGTCTGCTGCTGGTGGGCATTTGGGTTTTTTCCATGTCTTGTCTATTGCAGATAGTGCTTCAGCACTCTTCTTGATGCTACGGTACAATAATGAAGTCTATAATTCTTGTACTAGTGTGTAATACCTTAAGTGGCATAAATGAGAGATGGGTGTGTGATGGAGGCGGGGAGGAGTGAATATAGTTATGTTCAGTCTATATTTAAGTGAAGCTAGTTTTATGTCTTTTCTACATAGATTGGAAAACAAGCTCAGGGCATAAGAGTAGCTGAAAGTTACAGGAGAAATGGAAAAGAAAGGAGACTAGAGTCTCCAGCTGGTTGTTAATTCCATGGTATAGTAAGTAAGTTCTTGCAGTGGTATAAACTGGTTAATCACTGAGTCATCCATCATGGTTGGAAAATTCATACCTCCTCAACACAGACCTTGCTTTCAGATAAGCAGAGGGTTGCAGTGCACCACTGGGATTTAAACTAAGATATTGTCTCCCCTTAAGGAATTAATAGTCTAGTGGAACATAAAATAATAGAGAAGATTCAAACTCAAATGTATTAAATTTTTTTGTTGTTAAATAAGCTCACCCTTGAAGTTCAGAAAAGTGGAAAATTAGAAGGTTTGAGTTGTCAAAAGAGCTTCACAAAGGAGGCAGGACTCAGTGGACTTTGAAGGGAGGAAGGATTAGAATTGCAAAGGAGAGAGGAGGCGGCATCTCTGGGACCACACCTGTGAACACACAGAGGTGGTAGTGAACTTGGTGTATTTAGATCAGTGTTAAAAAAAAAAAAATTAAAAAGGCTGATAGTGTCGAGTTCTGTGGAGCGAGCACTGGAGCAAGTATTAAAGAGGTATGAGGGAGCTACATTATAGAAGATATCAAAAGTCAGGAAGAAGAGTTTGGATTTGGTGTATTAAAGATGGTAGTCTCCAGAACAAGGGAGTGGCCGTCGCCTTCTCCTTTTCTACAGAGCTGTTGTTAAACATTTACCAGTTTACCACTGAGCAGTGGTAAATAATCTTTTCTAAGGAACATGAATTTTGCAGCTTGAGATTATAATAAAAATGAAAATAAAGCATTAAGATGCTTATAACATTCATGTCCATTTCAGTGCTCTGGAATGCTGTAAATCTCAGGGATGCATTTCTTTGGTTGGGATGCTTGCAATTAAATCAATTCTAATTAATGCAAGATGTACCTTAATACTTAAGAATGACCCAAATTTCATAATGTGTCTCTGGTTTGGTAATAAGTAAGGACTAGTAATGAGTAAATATAGACACTTTCTAGCCAAGTCTCTGGGCTATCCAGAATCTAGAAATGGGGGAAATGTATAGCTGTATAAATACAGATTTTTGTCAAATGAAATACACCTATAAATTTTTTTTGTAGAAAGCATGAGAAAAATTTAACTAGGTTGGTAGTAGTGAAAAAAGTAATATACAGCAACAGTGACTAAGTCCCTTTTACACTGTGGGTTTTTTTTTTTTTTTTTTTTTTATTTGAAATAATTCTTAGTAAGAAATTCTTTCCAGCAATTTGTGTTAAAGCCATTTTGAGCTGTAAGCTTATTTTGAAAAATAAATTAATGTTAATTTAAAATAGAGAATGAGTTAAAGATGTTGGCTTGAATAAAAAAAAAAAAAAAAAACAATTTGAGCCAGCATACAGTTCTGTTAGGTACCAATAGTTTATTCCTGTTTGTCTTTTCAAATTCACTAAATTAAATTTGGGAGGGAAGGATTCTTTTAATTCACTTTGTATACTTGATTAAGTTTTCTTTAAGTTTCACCATGTTAACATTTAAACATAACGCAGGAATGGATTTTGGAGGAAGAGAAATTGCAGCATGATGAAAGTTAACTGACACAGTTTTCTCCTTTATGCCCAAGTTGTGTTGTGATGCTGTGGAGTAAAGAAAAATATATTAGAGCAATTTATCCTTATGAGAAGTATTATATTTGAGCCGTCTATTCCTCAACTTAAAGAACTATTCAATTTATGCCCAAGTTTCTTGTGGCCTAGACAATATATTCTATCTTTTAATTTCCTCCCTTGATGTTTTTTAAGAGTTACTGTTAGACTTTAGGGTGTTTTGTTGTTGTTGTTGTTGTTGTTGTTGTTGTTGTTGTTGTTAAACCAAGACCTTTCCTTATGCTAGTGATTATTTTTTTTTAATTCTTTTTAAATAATGGTAAGGTTTATTTTCAAATGAGTTAGATTTTTCAACTTGAAAATAATCCATTTCCAAAGATATCACTGAACCAAGTCTGACATCTGAAATTTCCTTTTAATTTGTTCTTGGCATTGTTGGCTCTTAGGCATTCCCTGGGTTTATTAGACCATGTGAAGCTCTTATGACTCTCAGTTGATATAATAAAACCCGTTCATATAAATTTGTGTTATTGTTCTGCGTGTTTGCTGATTTGGCCCACTTGAGTCATTCTGATCTAGATTTAACAGATTATATTTTGAAAGTAAGAAACTAAATGATCCTGTGTAGTTATGTCAGAATATTTAAGCATCTGGATTTACTTTCAGTCTAGATTAAAGATCTCTGGGAAATGGGACTCAACACTTTTTGCATTTGCCTTTGAGAGGTAATGTAGCTGACTTACACATGCAAGTGGAGTTTCAGGCTGAATGGGATCTAGTGAGATTTCAGCTACTCTAGTAAACAAAATAGAAATGAAGGACAGACATTGTGGATCATACCTCTTACTAGATCATGAAAATGTATCACTGATCTGTTTAGGTAAGAGCTCAGTTTGCACCTTTAAGCATGACTTGAAGAGTCTACTTCAAGAATCCAGATAGCTCTTTGACCTGGCTAACCCAGAGTAAATACATATTTGTTAAATAAATGATAGGTAAGAAAATCATAATCTAGAAAAATAATCTATGATTTCAAACTAACCTTATATTTTTACTTGAAATCTTTTACCTTTCTAAATGTAAAATTCAAGTAACAATCTGGGTTATTTTATTCTTGGATTTACCCGAGTAAAATTGAGGGCTTTATCTGCAGTCTATTTTTGCATCGTGATAATTTATCCATTAGAAGCAATTTTGACATCTTAAAGATAAAGCAGCATCTTCTGCTGAGAAGTCCCAGAATAGAATCAGCACATTAATAAGCCTGCCCATCGTCCACCCAAAATCAATCAACTGAGTCATATTTGTCAGTTATTCACAGATTATGCCTGTATTTATATTTCTTTTCTGAGTCTTTTAATTTGACTAACTGCTGGCTACTGACTTCATTAGGTTTTGCTGGTAGACCAAAAAGGCAGGGAGCTTACCAAAATGACAAACAATGACAAATACTTAAATTCCCAAAGCAGATTCTTTAAAAAAAAAAAAACCTTTTGTATGAATTTTAAAGAAATTCTAATTGATTTTATGACTAATTAACAATCAAATCTATCACCAAAACAGCTACTACTGCTTGCTTGATTTTAACTAATAGATATCAGTCAACTGATGATTCTTAGTACAAACATGATTACTCTATGGGGTATATTATTTGGCTAATATATTGTGGATATTATTGCAGGATTTTACATTTAATTGTCAGTCAAGTAAAAAGGAAAAATAAGAGTTTTTCACAAAATGCCATGGGGGTAAGGTGGGAGTAGAGTGAATTTTCTTTGCTTTGAACACAGCAGAGAGAAAGATTAACAGACATGTTTACCTGCATCAGTTGCCAACTAGTTGCCATCCAGATGAATACATGACAATATATTTGTTGTGCTCCAGCACTCTGGTTTTTGTGAAGCTCATTTATATCTGAAAATTTAAGGAAAATTTTATTCATTCATTTATTCAACAGATCTTTATGTAGTGAGGAATTAGATGAGGTTGGAGATAGGGGCTGGGGCCAGGCCATGTAGGGTCTATTTTAAGCCATGGTGTTTGGACTTTTTTGCAAGCAAATTGGGCAATAGTTGAAGGATTTTAAACAGGAGAGTAAACAAAAGTTTGATTTGCTGTCTAAAAATACCTGTGCTGAGTAGAATAAATGGTAGTTAAGGCAAGAATGAAGGGGCTGTTACAATAGTAAAGGCAAGAAAGGCTGGCAGCATGAAACTGATAGTGGAGTGAACAGTATTTGAACTCCACCCAATACCTGAACAGTTTTTTCTTAGATGAGAGATGATCTTTACTCTCTTTTTATTTTTCACCTGAAGTTTTGGACGAGAGCTACACATCACTGCCATCTCATCCACTCGATAGTAAGACCTAGAACAGAAATATACTACTGGGTATGCAAAACAGATAACAGACAACAGGACATATAGACTCATTAAATATTAACTTTTAAAAGTTCCAAGTGAGTAATTTTCGATGGACAGAGCAAGGAAACGCTTCCTCTGTGTTAAATAACCTAAGATAATAGTTGGTGAGAACACAGTTCCTGTATCACTGTAGTTAATTGCCTACTGAGTGGAGACGCATCATGCAAGGAGGTCCTATAAGGTATGAAACTGCCAGGAACAAATGTTGAGGTTGCTTTAGCTTTGGCCCTATACTCCAGGGACATCACCAAATGATTTATAATTCTGGTATAAGAATTCTGAAAAGTCTTGGTGGAGCATTTTGATTTGGACATTTCAGACAATGACGTAGTGAGGTCGGTGTGGCTGAGGAGAGATGTCATCACTTCTTTTTCTGGCATTCCGACTGAGTGTGTAGCACTCCGTGTTTAAGTCAGCATGCTTTTCATCTGTTTGAGGAGATGATACACATGTGGAACAATGAACAAAATAGCTTGAACACTGAGTATCACAGTATGATAAAAAAAAAAAAAAAAACATAGACTTCCAAAGCAGGCATAATAGTTTGAAATCCTGCTTCTTCCTCCTACCAAATGCATGATTTTAGGTAAATTATTAACCTCATCAAATCTCTTAGTTTTACCTTAGGGAAAAAAATGGAAATATGGATACCTTTTTTTTTTCTTTTCCAGTTAGGATTAAATAAAAAGCCTGAATAGAAATTGAGAAAAGAAAACTTGAACGATAATAGGTACTTAAAGTATGTTTTAAGTTTCAAGGAGGGATTTTGAATTTCAGAGCAAGGAAGGTGTCCTCACACTGAAGGAGCTAGGATAACAGTTGATAAGAAAACAGCATTACCAATGGTAGGGAGGGTATAGCTCAAGCGGTAAAGTGCATGCCTAGCATGCACAAGGTCCTGGGTTCATTCCCAATACCTCCTCCAAAACTAAATAAACCTAATTACCTCCCTCCCCCCCAAAAAAGGAATTAAAAAGAAAACAGCATCCCCATATATTCCGAGTGTCTCCAGGTTGGAGATGAACCATGCAAAGTTTGGAAGTGTTAGATTTTGCATTATTGAATAATCGGAGACGAGGAATGCAGAAAATGTGCAAATTGTAAAGTACAGGCAAATATAAAAGAATTAGAAAGGGAAAGATGAGTATGGGCTTTCAGTAAACTGGAATCTATTTGTCTAGGAAGGCTGAATACAACATGGCTAAGCCTGTGGTAGAAGGGGTGTGACAGGAAACTGGAAATATCTATTACCTTTCTCTTCTGCACAGCAATTCTCTTCCCCAGCCAGGATCCGGGCCAGGAGAGCCAGCCAAACCAGATGATCTTTCTGCTTCCCTTTTCCTGGTTCAATTTCTGCAGGACTCTGACTCCCAGCCAGAGTAACTCAAAAGGTCTCTGCTTTCAGCAGCAAGTTCTACTGCCAACTTCTGTCTCCACATCTGCAAAATCAAGGTAGACTTTTCCACTGCCAAAGGCACTGCACAAAAAGCAGAATGACTTTGATTTCTTAGAAGCAATGATATGTAAGGAACGTCTGTGTTATGCAAAGAAGTTTAAGGTGTGCTTTATAAAATAAAGAGAACTGTGAATCGGTGCTTAACCTCAAGCCATTAGAGAGCTCAGAATCTAATCTAAGAAACTATGACTATGTGAAATGAGATTGCCCTGAGATTCAAATGGTAAAATCCACCCTTAATGGACTGGTGAAGAGGGGCACTTACTCTGTGAATTGAAGCTGAGACGTGCTGCCTGGAGTTGCTATTAGGAGTAAATTAGAAAATACACACAAAGTACCTAGAACTGTACCCTGTGTGCAGTGTGTGCTCAAAAAAATGGGAGCTGCTACTGAGTTCCAGTGGTGTTAACTAATTTGCCTAGTGAGAAAAATCTCCTGGAGGGATTTGTTGAATTTAAAGATTGCCAAGACCCTCCCAGAAAATTCTGTTTCAATTGGCCTGAACAGGGTGTGGGAAGTGGAATCCCTACAGTTCACAAATGTGTCAGAATTCTTTAGATTTCTCAACTTTAGAAAACGCCATCTTAGTCAAAAGGTACACACTTCCAGGTGTAAAATAAAGTCCTGGGGCTGTCTTGTACGCCATGGTGACTGTAGTTCATAACACTCTATTGTATATTTCAGAGTTGCTAAGAGAGGAGATCTTAAAAGTTCTCATTAGAAGAAAAAAATTTTTGCAACTATGTGTGGTGATGGATTGTTAACTAGACCTTGATGGGGTTCAGAGTGCGCCTCCCCAATATATGCCACTTTGGCACATGGGTTATTTTGAGATGAAGACAACCAAGGCCCCAGAGACTTAGGAAGAGCTTTTACTCTTGCCCGTAATTACCTAAAAGAATTCAGATCGGGGCCCCAGCTCAGAGAGAGAGCTAATAACAGAGATTAACGTTTATTGGAATGACCTATATGTATGGCAGGACAAACACCTAATTATCAGATACCTGCTCTAACTGTCCTGTGAATTACCCTCCTCCCCTTTGAGGCTCCAGGACCCTATCTCATTCCTTAGCTCAGGACAGCATAGAAGCCTTGACAGCCTGACTTGCCCTTGGGTATCATACGCTTTGGACTCCCATATGTGCATAATTTAATTTGTCTTTTTCCTGCTAACATGTTTTATGTCAACTTAATTATTAGATCAGCCAAAGAACTTAGAAGGGTAGAGGAAATTTTTTCCTCCCCTACAACTTACGTGTGGTGATCATAAATACCAAATCATTGTGTTGTACACCTGAAACTAATGTTACATGTCATTTATACCTTGACTTAAAAAACAAACAAACAAACAAAAACTACTTTAAAGCAATTGTCCTCAAGGTTTAGGTGCTTCAGGCTCACCTGAGTACCCCACCCTTAGAGTCCTGGGTAGGAGGGAAGATTCTGCATATTTATGAGTCTGGGGTAATTCTTATGCTAGTAGTGATGCAAAGTGCCTTTACCCCACTGAAAATAAATGTCCCCTTAAAGAGATTCATTGATGTCTTGTAGACTATTCCCAAACTTTGGCTCTTGGTCCATATGTCAGAATTATGGGGTGGGAAGTGGAGGGAAGGGAGAAAGGTGGTGTCTTAAAATTCAGATTTCCAGGCTTATCCTGCTGAGATTTTTAATCAGTAGATCTGGGGTGGGGCCTGAGCATCTGTATATTCTAAGTTTCTCAGGCAAGTCTGATGTGCACCCTGATTTGGGACCCATTAGACTCTACCCCAGAGCAAAGCAACTTGATTGATATAAATGTGCCTTGGGAAAGAATGTGTTGACAAGAAACTTGAATTACTTCAGATCCTTCCTTCTCTCTGACTCCTTGGATTTCTATTTGTGTTTAGTTTAAAAGAGTGGAAAAGAGTGTAAATTGCAAAGTGTACAGGCAGACCTCATTTTATTGTGCTTCGAAGATACTGCATACTTTACAAATTGAAGGTTCGTGGCAATGCTGCACAGAGCAAGTCTATCAGCGTCTTTTTTTCCAACAGCATTTGTTTCCCTTATGTCTCTGTGTCACATTTTGGTGATTCTCAAAATACTTCAAACTTTCTTATTATGATTATGTTTGTTATGGTGATCTGTGATCAGTAATCTTTGATGTTACTATTATAGTTGTTTTGGGGAGCCATGGACAGCACCCATATAAGGCGGCAAGCTTAATTGATAAATTTTGTGTGTGTTCTGACTGCTCCACAGACTGACCATTTCCCCACCTCCCTCCCTCTCCTCAGGCCTCCCTTATTCCCTGAGACACAGCAATATTGAAATTAGGCCAGTTAGTTACCCTACAGTGGCCCCTAAGTGTTCAAATGAAAGGAAGACTCACATGTCTCTCTCACTTTAAATCAGAAGCTTCAAATGATTAAGCTTAGTGAGGAAGGCATGTTAAAAACTGAGACAGGCCAAAAGCAAGACCTCTTGCATCAAACAATTAGCCAGGTTGTGGCTGCAAAAGAGAAGTTCTTGAAGGAAATTGAAAGTGCTACCCCAGTGAACACACGAGTGATAAGGAAGTACAGCAGCCTTAATTGCTGACATGGAGAAAATTTGAGTCGAGCCTTAAGATGTGACTGAATTACTGCAATCTCACGATAAAACCTTAACAGAGGAGGCATTGCTTCTTATGGATCTGCAAAGAAAGTGCTTTCTTGAGGCAGAAACTACTCTTGGTGAAGATGCTGTGAAGATGATAGAAATGAAAACCAAGAATGAGAGACTATGACATAAACTGAGCTGATAAAGCAGCAGCAAGGTTTGAGAGCACTGACTCCAATGTTGGAAGAAGTTCTACTGTAGGTAAAGTGCTATTAAACAGCATCGCATGCTACAGAGAAATTCTCCGTGAAAGAAAAAGTCAGTCGACGTGGCAAACTTCATTGTCTTATTTTAAGAAATCTGCACAGCCACTCCAGCCTTCTGATCAAGCAGCGGCCATTGACACTGAGATAAGATTCTCTACCAGCCAAAAGGTGATGACTTGCAGAAGGGTCTGATGATGGTTAGCATTTTTTAACAATAAAATATTTTAAAATTAAGATTTATACTTTTAAAGGACATAAAACTATTGCATACTTAATATGCAAAAGTGTAAACATAACTTTTATATGCATTGGGAAACTAAAACATTTATGTGGCCTGATTTATTGTGGTGATCAGAAACTGTAACCCATAATATCTCCAAGATACACCTATAATATTTTTATTTGGTAAGTGCACGTTTTAGCTCATATGTGAGATATTTTATTAAATTTGAATAATATCTTTAAAATGGACATTTTGTGTCTTATTTCAATCATAAGTTGTTTTAAAAATAAAGAGCAAATCAAGAAAATAATGATTATTAGTGATTATTGCATGAGTATTACTTTTTGGCATATGGAAGAAGGGGATGTTAAAAATGATCCACACTTTGGTCTGTGTTCAGTCTGGAAAGCTTCCCAGAATTCCCAAAAAAGTCCTCAATATGTAAATTGTCATTATTTTGGAAAGAAAAAAATCTGTATTTTTGTTAGTTTACTATATTGTGAAATTTCACTCTAGAAAAACCCGATGGGCTTCTGTTGCTTTGTTTTCTTTCTTTGTTTCTTCTTTCTTGTATTTTTAAATTGATTTTTCTTCCTTTTCTTGAAAAAAAGTGTCTTATTTCCAAATCTGGCCCATATTTACAACCTAGTTCATAGCCAAGCCTTAAATTGTACAGAATTTCCATTGCAATTAAACTAATGTTACATAGCCTTCAAAAACATATATTCTTAGGGGGAGGGTATAGCTCAAGTGGTACAGTGTATGCTTAGCATGCATGAGGTCCTGGGTTCAATCCCCAGTAGCTCCTCTAAAAATAAATAAATAAATAAACCTAATTACCTCCCACCCCATGCCCCCCCCATATATATATATATATATGTATGTATGTATGTATGTATGTTACTCCATTGCGCTGTCAACTGCATCACACATGGTGAATGTATGGTTCTGCATAGCCAAATAAAAATGGTAAATGCATTTAAACCTCTAAAAAAAATGATCCACGTAGTTCAATATGCTAGATGTATTATATATGTCACTTGTTCCTCAAAATATCACTGTTGATTTTACCTAAAATAGAACAAGTTAATCAGGATAGAGAGAAAATAGACTTTTATAGTATAAAAATTAATAAACAGAAACTTCAATTAAAAGACTCAGGAGGCCAGGAGGGTGGAGCCCATGAGGGGGAGCCCCATAGGAAGAAGAAAGACTTCCCCTTCTTGCCTGGTAAGAGCTCAGCCAATGAGAGACTACAGCTCAGTCAATGAAAAGCCACTATACTTGGAACTCTCAGTTCCTCCAGTGGACTCTTTGGTTACTATAGACTTCCTTTACCCCTCTTTTAAAGAGTTTCCTCCTTGCTCTGTGAGTACTTGCCCTTGGCTCAACATGGTTCCAGATGCCATTTGCAATTCTTTGCTGATCTCAAATAAACCCATTTTTTTTTACTGGATAAATAACTGGCAGTCTGTTTTAAGGCAACAATAACCAGCTTTTTGTCTTCCTCCTCTCCCATAATAATTCAAGAAAAACCAAAGAACCAATTAAGAACTCCAAGTGTGCTTTGATTTGTGACCTAGGCATATGCTTCACAGCCCAGAGGAGTTTGTTTCTTGAGTGTTTGGCATTTCAAAAATTTGTGTATGTCTGTACAATGGAGAAGTTGCATTTTAAATATGTTAAACATGTTGAAGAGTATTTTAAGTGAGTTGATTATCTATCATCTTGTGGCAAAAAGTTTTCTAATGATTAAAAAAAGTTCTGTTGTTGTTGTTGAGGGGAGGAGGTAATTAAACTTATTTATTGATTTAAATGGAGGTACTGAGGACTGAACCCAGGACCTCGTGCATGCTAAGCATACACTTGGCCACTTGAGCTATACCCTCCCCCAACAATGATTCTTAAATAATACCATTTAGGAAGTAGTGTTAAGATATTGTCACCAAGTTTAATTTAAATAGTAAACCGTTTTGCATATTCTAATGGCAGCACTTAGTGAAAGTACGTTTGGGAATATAATTTCTTCAATGAGCTATTTGTGAATTCATGGATGTGGATGACCAAGAGTATTGTCTCAAATGGGTCGAGCTCTCCCTCCTCAGGGCTGCTTGACCTCCTGGACACACAGTCATGCATCCACTTGTGATAAATCACCAGCATTATTTAAATTGTTTTCTCTTCCTCCTCATGTCTCTTCCCACTCTTCCTTCTTCCTCTTCACCCCTCTGCCTTTTTGTCCTCCTCCTCCCATTTTTATTCCATACCATAGGCTTATAATTACATTCCCTTGATATATTCTCGTACATTAATTTGTTTATGATGCAACTTCATGGTATTTGGCAAGTCATGGTACTTTGGATTCTTATTTTCATTTCACTCTCATTAAATCAATTCAAGAAACACAGAATGTAGGATTTAGCTAAATGCATGTAACAGCATTGGAGGTTGGTTTTGTGCGTGCTTTTGCAAAGTAATTTGATCTTAAAAGATAATTGCTTTAGGACCTTGCCAAAATCAGGAGTAAAGAACTTCTCTTATAAAGCATACTTTTGCTTCTCTAGGGTTATCAAGGAGCAGAACTTTGAGGGCACCAAAATTTCATGATTAGTCAAAGGGTTTTTCTACCATCCTCTTTGTTTTCTACCCAAAATCATGTTAAGCCATATCTAGATATTACGCTCATTGACTTTCGGGCATCTACAAATGAGATATTTCTTCATAAAATCTTGAAGCAGTCCTGGACTTTTATTTACTTGGCAAAAGTGAATACAAAGGAATTTGCCTGCAGCACACAGCTGGGCTCTGTGACAGCAGTGAGTTTCTCCTCGAAAGGGTGGCCCTACCACCTCATCTGAAATGGAAAGTGTCAGTGAGAAGACATTCAGCCATCACTCTCTTCCCAGTGGAGACATGTTCACTGGGTGGGTTTTTCTCTAATAATTACCCTAACTGGCAAGTGTGCACACATTTTGAAATGAGAGAAAATTCTTACAGACCTTTTGTAAACATAATATATTCTTCCCTCATTGCAATGTTTGTCTTCTGGGGAAGAATTTGCAGAGCCTTGTGGTAAGTTGCTTAATAGTAGTCATGGTCTGTTAAT
Organism: Camelus bactrianus; assembly: GCF_048773025.1. NCBI lineage: Eukaryota > Metazoa > Chordata > Mammalia > Artiodactyla > Camelidae > Camelus > Camelus bactrianus. Next base: position 20,390,174 of record NC_133573.1, on the reverse strand, counting down.
TTCTTTTTTTTTTCTCTCCCATAGAGAGGGAAAAAAATAACTGCTAAATATCAGGGTTCCAAGGCTCATTCAGGAGCATTTGGACCAAAGGTCTCCAGAACAGCATTGTTTTACTCTAAAATCTAAAAATTGGTATACCACAGCAAGCTTGTGACTGGACTCCATGGCCCTTAGGGGAATCTTTGGCTGGACTGTAGGATACTGGAAACCCTTCTAGAAGGAGGCTGCATAATCTTTTGTGTGTGTGTACATTTCATCTTTTTTTTTTTTTTTCAATCTTTCCTAACTTTCTAAAATGATCTTCTTTTGCAGCATTCCAGAAGCTAAGGTTTGCTTCTCAAATTATAGTAATTCTTATTTGGCATGTGAAACTTACATGCTGTTGCCTAAGTCCATTTTTTTGAATGTTAAATAAAACAAACAGCAAGGGAACAAGTGCAACACTAGAATATGACTGAGGCTTGCCTTGTTTTTTCTTGTTTTGATTTAGCAGAATTATATTGACTTCAAGAGCTTTGCGCTGAAGCATGTTGGAACGCCCCTAACTGAAAGAGAAAGATACCTACTTTGTTTGGGTAAGTGCATGGTACTTTGTCATTAAGGTTCTTGGTTTGTCAAGTACAATCAAAACTACATACAATATTTGGTGATATGAAAGAAAATACTTTAAAAGATTGAGTTTTTAAATATGAAGTCGTTTTTTTTTTCCAAATAGAGAAATTAGGATGATTTTTTAGATAAATTTCAAAAGACGGGCCACTTTTCTTTATTCATATGAAGGAAATCCTATTTTAGACACTGTTAATAAATTATAACACCATTTATAGCAACAGTTTGACCACAAATAATGATGAGAAAAATTCTGAAATACTAGAAAATGGTGGACCTTTAAATAGAAATTTTTATACAATTTGGGAAAATTGCCACTGAACGTGTCAGTTTAAGGGAAAATTGCTAGCTAATTTTTAAAGTAAGTGTATATCTACCTCTTGAATACTTTCAAGCAGAGTTTAACTTGGTTTCACCTCATTTTAGTTAAAAGCATTTAGTCACTCCAAGAGCTAAACTGAAAGAATTCCTGTAACTAAATGCATCAGTTTGTTTTTATGTTGTTTCATAATGTAATGTATGAAGCTTTTACAAGACTTCTGGCCCTGTATGTGCTACATGCTTTTAAGGATTTTGTCATCCAAGTTTGTCAACAACTTTTATGTGATAGGAATTAGAACTATCTATTGCTGTATAGCTGGTTTCTGAAGGTTTCACTGTCACTGATGTTGTGTATCATTTGTTTAGGGCCCTGGGTTGTGGGCCAGTGCTTTTACTTTAAAGAACTATATGACTTGTGATTACAGGAAAGGACTAAATGAGCCAGGATATAAGGATTCCTAATCACTCCTTCAGTCACTCCCCTGTAGTGTTAGTGAAGTCAGTTATATCCTTTTGTACAATTCTTATAAATCTGGAGTCATCCATATCAATCTTACTGAGGAGTAGAAAATTGTTATGAATCTGAAGGAGAACAAAAATAAATATCTTGGATTCAGCTACTGTACTTTTAGCAAAAATAATATTTATTTTTTGGAATGCTTTACTTTCTAAAAGAGAAAAACAAAAACAACCCTGAATTTTTTTCTACATACAGTCTTTTTATATTGAAATTTATTATCTCGAGAGAAATAGAGCTTCAGAATTTTTTTCTTGGATAGCCATCTGCCAATCAGAGAAATTCAGTGAATGCCTAAGAATCTAGTCATAATCACTCACATCCTTGAATTCTATTTACTTACAGTATAGTATTTTATTAATTTGTTCCCATGCTCCATAAAGCACCTATGTTACCTATGTCCAAAAATCCTGTTTTTTTTTTTTTTTATATTGCATAATTGTCTGATTTCTAACTGGTGTTCTCTTGTTAATCCATTTGCAAACATTTACCTGTATCCTGATGACACTGAACAACCCGGAATTACTTGATACATCAAAATACTATGTATTTCTTGGGCTGTTTAAATGACTATTTTTGATCTCTAAAATGATTGTTTATAACTTTTTCAATTAACCTTACCTTTTAAGTAAGAAAGTAAAGCTACTTTCTTCAAAAGACATTATTTGACCATATTTGTTAGGAAATCAGAAGTATTTCCTATGAGTATTTGAACACTCACTACCACTATTATATCCAAATATCATTCATTCCTGTCAATTTTGACACTTACATATTTTTTCATCCCCATTGCCTTAGTTCAGGTGCCCTATTAACTATTTTTCCCAGTTTCTAGCATTAATCCTCTGCAGACTATGCAAAGCCAAGAGAATAATCTTTTTTTCTTTTTGCTATTACTTTCTTTAAAAATGTATTAACTTCCCCGCCCCCGCAATGTCTATTCATTGTAAAAAGATCAGAAAACAGATATGTAAAAATAAGAAACAGAAAGTACCTGTATCCACCAGCTGGATGAACAACTGCTAAAATTTTGGTATACATTGTCTCAGACGATTTTAAACATATAAATAGTAGAATGTTATGTAAGGTTGAACCCTAGTAGTTTTTGAATCCTTGGTGAGGTGAGCTTCAAAATAAACTGAACTAAGATTTGCAGTCTGATTTGCACTGGGTAATGGATGGTGCATTTATTGTGCTGATATACTTAAGTCAGACCATTGGTTGGTGATGGATTATTGGTTGATTTTATTCTAAAGGACCATATGGCCAAATCATATACCTTTGTTGAGGTTATGGTTTCTCTTGAAAGAAACAGATGTCTCTGCTGTGTCATCCTAGGGCTGGTCAATCCTGGAGACTGAAACTTGGAAGGCAAGCTGAGGTTAAGGTAAAAGGCATTTCTCTTTTTAACACCAAAAGTTCCTTTAGTCTAAACTCTGAGGAACAGGATTCCAGGGCAGTTTCACTGAAGTGGGAACAGCTATGGTGACATGAGAATGCTGGGAGCGAATCAGCTTTATTCATGACCAAGGAAATGCACTGCACATGAGTAGTAGAAATTCTGAGTCATTCTGCATATGGTACTTACTCCCCAGTGATACAGGAAAAATGGGATGTCAGAGGTTGGCCATGTCCCAGGTCTTGGTCGAGTCCCCAGGAGGTGTCCTGCCAAGTGAGGGTCCTTGGCTTCATATGGGAAAGAATTCAAGAGTGAGCCACAGTTGAACAAAGGTAGATTTATTCAGAGAGATACTCACTCCATAGACACAGTGCCGGTGGTCTTTGAAGGCAGGAGAGAGCAACAGGCGAGCGGTGGTGGTTGCACAGCATAGGGTCATCTAGGAAAGTGAGATTGGCCAGGAGATGTGAGGGCAGTCAGGGCAGTTAAAGGAAAAGTAGGTTTACACGCTCCATAGTCAGAGCCTGGGTGGGTCATTTCCAAAGGCCAGAGAGCGTGACAGTGAGGCACTGGATTGTTAGGTTTTATGGGCTCGGTTACTTCATATGCTAATGAGTGGGAGGATTATTCCAATTACTCGGGGGAAGGGGCATGGAGTCCCAGGAACTGAGCCACCACCCACTTTTTGACCTTTTATGGTTAGCCTCGGTACTGTCATGGCACCGGTGGGTGTGTCATTTCTCATGCTACTATATCACAATGAGTGTATAATAAAGCTCAAGGTCCACTGGGAGTCAAATCTCCTGCCATTTTGGGCCCCAAGGTCTGCTGGGAGTTGAGTCTCCTGCCACCTTGGTGCTAACTGCCACGTCATTCTTTTCATGGTTGTGCCCTGTCCCCTTCCCACCTGCCTGTCTCACCAGTATTGGCAAAACTACAGTGAGACTTACTGGAAATGACAGCCCACTTCCTGCTGAACTGTGAGGAAATGAGGAAAAGAGTCCATTTGATACTTGAGACAAAATTAAATGACAAAGTACAATTGAGAAAGGCCAGACAGCAAAGATAACAGGTAAGTAAATATAGTTGAAATACATTCTGTATATGGTCAGTAACTTAAATTCAGCAGCAGGGAAATTACAGATGACTGACATTAATTTTTCAGCACTGATGGGACTTAATTTACTTGTGCTACGTGTTTTGTAATCCTGTGTGTGGCAATGACTTAACTGAATGACCTTTAAAAGGTAAAGTCTCCTTTAGGTGATTGATTTCCTAGCTAGGTAATAATCCTTTGAGAAAACAAGTCTTCATGAACAATAGGAGGCTGTGTTTATATTTTATTTCATTGTTCTGAACCTCTTCATTGTTGACTGTCATTCATAGGTTTTGTAGAGTCCGGAAGCAGGGCGAGGAGTTCTGTGGTTAGTAACCCCCTCTCCCCCACAATATTTCCATGTTGCCTACAGTGACGATGTTGCTTTAATGCTTTTTGTATGATCTATTGTGAAGGAACATGCAGCTCTCCAGTTTAAATCTATCTTGTTAATGCTTCCTTGTTCTACTAGTGGAAAGTGGATCTGAGATTTCCTGAGTCTCAAAAGGCATTTTTAATGTACCAATTAGTTTAAACTAATCTGTTTAAAGACAGCAATTAACATAGGATACTTAAATAGCTAAGTTTTTCCTCTGCATATCCTGGCCTCTGAAATGTCACTGAGCCTGTGTTTCACATGCTACTCAAACCTGGGGGAGGAGGTGTTTCCAATGAACATAAAGATAAATTCAACCTTTCCATCTGTAAAGTCCATTTTATTTCATTGTTGTGTAACAGATTCAAGTGGGAATTTGCTCTGTTAAGTTACCTTTTGTTTTTTAAGGATACTCTTCTCACAGAGCTAAGCTAACTACCTTTTCAGTCTTGTTCTTTAAATATTTTGCATTCATGGATCTGAAATGGGAATATTTTTAGTTTTTATAGCACCAAGATTATGTCTTAACTTTTTATAATGGAGTAAAATACATCAAGATGATTTCTGTCTTATAAATTGCTTTATACTGACTGAATTCAGTGCATGCTAATGGTTAAATATTCATGTACAATAATATTTAAGTATCTGTCTTCTCCTAAGGCCCAAAGTAGCAGATTACTCATACCACTAGATCTCCAACTTTTGCTTGGCTCCTAATTCCTTGGAGAACACAGGACCTAACACCTTGGGTCCCAGAATAATCTAATTCAATAGGTTTGGAGAAGGGTTAAGAATTCACCTTTCTAATGGGCTTTTAGGAGATACTGATGCTTCTCGCCTGAGAATCCCACTTGGATTTAAATATTCAGAGGGATGGTCTTCACAGGGCTTACCTGGATACCAGAACACTTCTGTGGCTAATAGACACAGACAGAGACCCCTCATGGATATTCCAACTCTAAGACCTGCGGTTTTATATCTCCATTTAATTTCATGACCATTGGAATTCTGGCCCAAGTGGTGATGGGGAGAGGCTGATGCCATTAGCCCCGAATCAGCTGGAGAATAGGCAGGAGTTAGAAGGGTTTGTACAAGTTGAGCTGGAAGTCTGGGTGGAGGGGTGCTAAAGCCAAGTAGAATTTGTGGTCCATCACTTGGGAGTAAGAACAGGGCTGCAGAGACAAGGAAAATCCAAAATGTATTGATGACTTCATGATAGGTGCCTTCATTGTGTCATTTCATTTAATCTACACAAGTCTCCTAAGGGTGAGGAATGGTATTTTTGTCTTTACGGATGGGGCAGGAAACTGAGACACAGAAAGTTTAAGTAACTTGTAATTGTTTAGAGCCCAGATGTGAACCCCAGTTGGTCTGTTTCCAAATTCTGTTATGTCTGTAGATGAGGGGGTTTGAGAAGGGAAGCAGGCACAGTGCTCCACACTGCACAGGGGTCAGGTGAGATGGAGGCTGGGAAAAGTCCAAGTAGATTTTGCTGCCTGAAAAGAAACCCTTTAGTGTTTTTGTTGGGGAGTGGTGTGTAAGTCCCCCAACAGCAGAGGGCCAGGAAGCAGAGGCAATAAGTGAAAATTTGCTTTTTGAAAAAAACTGGTTTTAAAAGGAAAAAAGACAAGAGAATGGTAGCTTGAAGATTAAGGACTTCCCTAATGTAGTCACCTGTTACGGACTGAATGTTGTGGCCCAACCAAATTCATATGTTGAAACCCCCACCTCCAGTGGGCCTTCAGGAGGTAATCAGGTCCAGATTAGGTTATGAAGGTGGGACCCTCATGATGGGGTTAGTGCCTTTATAAGAAGAGGGAAAAAGAGAGCGATCTCTTTCTCCATGTGCGTGCACCCAAAAAAGGCCCGGTGAGCACACAATAAGAAAGTTGCCATCTGCCAGCCAAGAGGGAGACTCTCCAGAACTGGACCATGCTAGCACCCTGATCGTAGACTTCCAGCCTCCAGAACTGTGAGAAGAAAGTAGATGCCTGTTGTTCCAGCCATCAATCTATGGTATTTTGTCATAGCATCCCAAGCTAAGACAGCCCCCATGCAAATCAGTGATTTGTTTATTCAGACATGGTCCATTAAGACCATGTCTCCTAGGTTTTGAATACATCAAATTGTCTTTCTTGGTGTTTTTTCCCATCCCTACTTGTGTTGTAACACTTACAAACAAGCAGGGTATTCCAGTCTTGTCAGATATACTTGTCAGATTCTCCTGCCAAATATACTTAATTATGTAACTGGGTGAGGTGTGCATAGCCTCTTACATAAGAACCGGTTTTTCTGTCATTTATCAAGCTGGACTGGGCTACCTCTCTTTTGCTTGTGTTCATGTGATACATAGGGTGGTGAAGATGGTGTTAAAGACATTGCTTGAATGTCTTTCAGTTTTAGTTTCAGCTTTAGAGCTGATGAGCTAAAGTTCTTAACACTTAACCCTAAGGAAATCAACTCTATTATATTTGTCTTTGAAGTGTTTAGAGAACTTTCCAAAATAAATGAAATCAAGTTATTGTTTCATGCGGGTCAGTCTATTCACATAAAAGGTAATGTAAAATGTTCTTTCATTTCTGTTTTATGAAATCAGTTTATCTTTTGATTTTGAAGTTGTAGTGGAGATAACTTATGAATGACTATAGAAATTTTTTTTTTACAGCATGACTAGAAAGATTCTTAGTTGATTGTTACTGAACTCCCAAATATGTAACAGGTAGAGCCAAGAGAATCAACTATATTTAACATGAAACGAGGGTGGCTCAAATTCTTTTTAGAACCAAGTAGAGTATAAAATAATGAATGCATTACAAAGATCCTAATTAGTGTCTAAGGGAAAAGGATATTGCTGATATCACATGATTTCTATGAATTGAAAAAAGTTTTAAAGATGATGCATGGACTTTTCTGAAGCATATCCTAGCTAAATTTTCAAAACTGCTAGGAGGTCTTCCTGATGATAAATATGAAGACTGCGTGAAGCCATGATCTTATTCTTCAGTAATATGAGGACTCAAGGGTAGACAGACACTCAGACATCTCCAAAAGTCAGCCCCATGGGTAGGTGAAATGTAATAGCCATCCACACAAGATTAGAGAACCACTATATGGTCATATCTATCTACCTACCTATCTATCCATCCATCCATCCATCCATTTATCTATCTATCCATCTATCTGTCTTTTACAGGCCAATGGTGGGATTATCCTTCTCCTTCTAAGTCACCTGAAATCCAAAATATTAGAACATTGCTTTGAGTTATACACTGAACAGGTGAATTATCCCCTGGACCACCTGAAGGTACTACTAATTTGTTATCACCTTTCTGTGTCTCAGTTTGCTCATCTGTAAAATGGGGATAACAGTAGTACCCACCTTATAGAGTTGTTATGAGAATTAACTATGAGTGCATGTAAATCCCTGAGAACTATGTCTGCCATAGAGTGAGCCCCCAGTTATAACATTACATATATTAGCTAGAAGGAAAAATGGAATAAGTCATCTTCTCTGAAGTTGTCAGCAAAGAGTCCAGCATCTTTTTGTATATTTATTGTTCATTCTGTTTCTCCTGTTCTGAGAATTCTGTTGTCATATCTTTTTGCTCTTTTAAGGTTGTTTGTTTATCTTGTTAGTCATCTATAGGAGTTCTTTATAATATTTAGTCACTAATATTTTTCTCTCTCAGTCCATGGCTTTTGATTTTTAAATGTTATCTTTTAATGAATAATCATTCATTAATTATTTTTAAAAATTCTATTTAATAATGTTTTATATACCCTGGGATCATAAAATTAGTTTCCAAAGTTTTCCTCTAACTGTTTTAGAGTGTTTTTTCCTCCTACTTAGCTTTTAATTTATCTGCAATTGAATTTTATAAATTATATGGGATAGGAATCTAATTTTGTCTTGTTTTTCCATATAAATAACCAATTATTCTAACATAACTTATTGAATTGAGTTTTCTATGCTGAGAATGGGAGAGTTTTTATTAATCCTGTGTGGTTTGTTTAGCTTCCTGAAATTGAGAGATCAGGTTATTATCAATATCTGGGAAAACTTAAGACATTATCTTTTTGAATATTTTCTTTTTTGCATTCTTTTTATTTTCTTTCTCTGGAACTCATAACTATGTTGGACCTTCTAATTCTATATTCCATGTTTTTTGACTTCTTTAAAAAAATTTTCACATCCTTGATTCTCTGTCTTGCCTTCTGTGCAATGCCCTCAGATTTAAGTTACCTCTTGCTAATTTTTTTCTGCATCTGTGTCTAATATGCTGTTTAACATTTCCATTAAATTTTAATTTCAATGACTCTATTTTTCACTTAAATAACTTGTAGTTTATTCTTTTTCAAATCTACCTTATTTTTATAGTGTCTTACTATTCTTTCATGTGTTCAATTTTTTGTTTGTCTTTATTATACTTTTATAATACATATACTATATATCTTTATTATATTTACACTTGTTTCTTGTCTCTGATATTTTATTATTTGAAGTTCTTCCACCATGTGTAAAGTAGGTTGATTTTCAGTATGGTTTCCTGGTTTATTTGTAAATTTTGGATTATGAACTCATCTTAAGTGGGACTTTTTGGTGGGAATCTTGTACATCCTCCAGAGCAGTTTTTAATTTCTACTGTTAGGATATTTCCAAGTTGGCAGGACTTTTTGTTGCTGTTGTGGTTAGCTTTTGGGCTCAAACATCTTCAGACAGTGGAATAGGCTCATGACTACACATTTTTGGGAGAAATAATAATTTTTTTTCCACCCCAAGCCTAGGCCAAGATAAACAGTCATTTTTTTGGATGGCATTTTGTTGTTGTTGTTACAGTATACTTTTTGCAAAGGAGTAAAACCTTCTGGAATCTCTCTTGATTCAGTTCAATCTTCCTTTCCTCAAAAAGGCCCCGGACTTCATCTGTTACTTATGATTAGGAACCTAACCTTTTGGTTGCAAAGACATGTGAAACGCTGTAGAGCTGTCTGATGTTACCAACTTATCCTTACCTTTCTTGTTTAGGTTTCTCAGCCATCGTTGGCCACTGTGTATTTCTCTTGCCTTATTATCTTTAGTTTTGCAGCAGGAGCGTTTTTAGTTTTTCTCAACTCCCAAACTGCCAGAAAGGGAAGTCTGCTTGACTCTCAAAGCTTAGGCTATTCAGACAAGAGTCCCAAATTAGAAAGAAAATGATTTCAACAGTAATAGAGCCAAACAATCATAGAGCATATACACAGAATGTATATTAACATGTGTTTGCTTTAAAAATTGGTCCTGTGCCTTTGCCTGCATTGAATTGTATTTTCAGGAAAATGACTTGCTGTTGACTGAAAATGTTTTTATTCTTTCAACAAGTTCTTACTAAGCGTCTACTGTCTGCACCACAGCATGGGATGCACTTCCAATGTCAGTGTATTGGCTACCGGCCTGTTTCTCCCTCTCAGCCAGAAGATAAACAAACCCATTTGTTTGAATTGGAAAAATGACAGTCAATGCTCTGCAGATCTTCCATGTGAAAAACTGTGTCTTTAAAACAAAACAAAAAGAAGCTTAAGTGGTGCTGGAATTTTGACAGTGTTGTCACAAAGTGCTGCCCATTAAAAGCAATTAGCCATTGTTCTTATTAACTGGATATGCAGCTTAATGCAGCTCAAAGGGCTCACAGTCTGAATCTGATTTGCTTACTTTTTTGCAAATAATTATGACTCAAGGGAAGACTCAGTAGATCTACCTAAAATTATAAGTGTGTGTTCATTTTGCTCCCTTAGAAACGGTATCCTGTTATTTGTATCCACCTTCTAGAATATGATCTTTTCCAGTGGACAAGTATGGTTTGCTTGGCAAAAGAATGCATAAGGACATCCATTTATGTCTATTAATTTGGCTAAGAGATAAAGCAAGAGAATGGTGGGTAATGACCTTTCTAGCTACATCGTTCCTGAAAGCTCACTGCAGTGGATTCTGAAGCAAAGTGTTCTTTTGAGAAGGACTAATCACAACTGAAAAATAACTCAAATCTTACTAGAAAGTTTCTACATCCTTAAATGGTAAGGGACCTATAAGTATGAAGATTGATAGGAAATCTGTTTCAAGGTCATTCTGACCTTGAAGCAAGCTGGGACACAAGCAATCTCCATGTGGCTCTTCCCATGGCCCAAAACTATTGTGAGGTTATTCAGAAACAACAAAGGACACCTGCTGAGTTTGAAGACAGAAGGGCAAATATCCATTACTGCATTGTTGTGGCATCTCTGACATTTGCTCACCAGTGCCCGAGCCGTCCATGGGACCCCAACAGCCCAGGGTGATGGAAAAGTCTGTGGGACTTATTTGGTTTCTCCCATGACTGAGCTGACTAGCAAGGCTGAGAAGCTGCCATGATCCCTAGAACTGAATTTGTGATTTCTTTGACTCTGTAAATCATCAATAAATGATTCATCAAAAAAACACTTAATAAGACTCTGTGCTTGGCTTAAAGTGATAGAGGCAATTAAGAAATGGTTCCTGCCCCAAAAGAATTCACAGGGTGGTGCAGGAGGCAGAGGGATCCACAAATCATTCAATATGATATAAAGAGAGTGATGTGAAAGGAGGAGGGACACCGAACCAGTAGTGGGAGTGTGGGGGAGAGGGTCAGGAAGGGGTGCCCAAAAGAAGTGACCTCTGACTTGAGTGAGAAGAGAGTTGCATGTATGTTTGCCAAGTTGAAGTGTCCTCCACCATAAGAGAAAATCAAAATTCAGGTACCCTACAGTTAAGACCACAGCGGGTGTGGCTGTTTCTTGAGGTACAGTGCCCTATTTGATTATTCTAGTTTTGTTTTCTTTGATTATCTTAGTAACTGTACCTCTGCTATTCTGTGCAGTTATTTTCAGTAGCAAAAGCATATCACCTTCTGAATAGCTTAGATGTCTTATATCATAATGGACAGCTAGACAGTGCATGCTCCAGCACCCACTGCTGGACCAGGGCTGACCAACTTGCCAGGAGATGTGATGAGGGTGACAATGGACATTTCCTGTTAGTCTTTCTTTTCTTGGGCTGCACATCAACTTGGAGAGACTTAGAGTGGCTGCAGGCAGAGCCCCAGCCTAGTGTCACTATTACACTAAATGCCCCTTATAATTGCAGTGGTTAGAGCAAAGCAATGATCAAAGCAATTTGCTTTGGACTCTGTGCTGGTGGGTAAGGAAATGCAAACAATGGACTGAAATGAAGAAGGGTATAGCTTTAGGACGGAGGCACAGAAAACAGATGGCAAATTCTGAGAGGTTCCAGGGACAAAAGGTTCTCCATCTCCGTCCCAATGAATTGACAATTTCCCACAAGAAATTTTCAAAATTCGGCATTTTATCATTGAAAAGAAACAATTTAATTCAACATGAATTAATTGAGTGTAACTTTTGGGCAGCTGCTATAATGAATAATGAATGATGAAAATGTTATGGGGAGGAGAGGAACAAAATTTACCTCAGTTCGTAGTCACCCGAAAAAAAAAAGAATTTTTAAAAAGAGACAAAGCATGATGTAAACAAAAGATTTTATTAGGGAAGTACAAAGGTAGTAAAATATAATACACCCTGAAGAACTGGAGGCGGGCCAACCCAAGAGATGAAAAATGGGGCTGCTCCTTTTTTTCCTGTTCTTATATCCTGGCTTAGGGGGCGTTTTTGTGATTGATTGATTGACAGCTCACGTTCCTTGTGCTCAGGTACGCTCATCTCTTTTCCACATGTTTTTACCCATGATACACAGAGAAAGCTACAGGAAGGGGCTGTAACTGCAAGCTAATAACATTATAATGAGCATTGGGTCAAATTAAGCAGGTCCTTCTCTCTACTGTGCAGCCACAGCATTGTATTCTAGCTGGCTTCTTTGCTGGCCCTCATTTCGAGAAATTAAAAGTTTCTGGAGCCCCTTGTCCTGAACACAGGCATGCTGTTATTTTCTGGGTTGCTTCCTCCCCCTTCCTCTCCCCTTGCCCAATGCTCATTTTTATCTAACTGCCTAACAAAAAGACTTCTTTATGTTTCAAGTCGCTTACAATGTAGATGGGCTGTTAAACATCCATAGCGCAATGATAGAGTAGATTTGGCTAATTTGTGGAAAAGATTGTATCCCGTGATCTTATTACCACTGATTCCCTGACCAGACATGATAAAGTGCAGGCAGGCAGTCAAGCCCTGATTTTCTATCCCAGACCTACCCAGAGCTATTTTTCATGTCATAATTCTGTTTGCATTTCACACCTTCAGATCCCAGTCTTAATTAATAGTCTATCAATTTATTTCACTCATCACTTTTGAGGAATTGCCCAGATGCATGCACACTCACTTCTCTGGTTTATAGAATTAGGTTCTGCCTCCAAAGTACCTCTGTCCCTGGACCACCTCCACCTCTGCTCAGTGTCTCCCCCATTCCTTCCCAACATTCATGTGGTCCCTAATCATCCTCAATCCTTGATCTTACCGTCTTCTCTCCATTCAAAACATCATTTACTTAAGTCAGGCCATTTTTGAGCCCCTGTGGAGTTCAGCAAGGTTTAGCTAAAATTAAAGGACTAATGGTGTAGCTAAAATTAAAAAAATGGAAAAAGCACCCCTAGGAGTTGCATCCAGGGCAGTTTAGCCTCACAAGTGGAAACTGCGAAAAAGAGAGCCAGGATCTTGAAAGAACTGAAGGTGGCAGTAGAGGAACAAACATCTGTCTGGTCCTCATGCTGAGAAAAGCCAGTAAGGAATTCTAGCTTCACTCAGTGTCCTCTCACATTCATATTATTTTTCTTCATATTTTCATTACCCTTCTTTTTAATCGCTAATTCAGCTGTTTATCTCTCCTCTCTGATTTTTTCCATGTCTTCCCAATTGCTTTTGAAGGCAGAGATACCAATCTAGTTGTTTTTTCCTCCCAACCCATCAAAAAATATTATATTAGCCATCCTTTATCTTTTCATCCATTTAAGCCTTACTAAATACAACTTTTTTTTTTTTTTGGTGGGGAGGCAATTTAAGTCTTACCAAATAAATGGACTCTCGAGACGTCATCTTAATATAAAGTGGACCAAAAATAATGGTGGCTAAAATTAGCAGAGATGAGATTTTAGGCAATTGCCTATAGAACTTTTAGCCAGTGGCTAAACCACCTAAGTGACTCCCTCAGGAGTAACTACATCAGGGATCAGCCAGCTATTACTGGAGGGTCAAATCTGGTCTGCTACTTGTTTTTGTAAAGTTTTATTGGAACATTCATTGTATGTTCATTTGCTTATCCATCGTGTGTTCATTTGCTTATCCATCATCTGTGAGTGTTCTGCATGACAATGGTAGCCTTAGGTAGTCATGACAGAGACTGGTGGGCCTGCAAAGCCTGAATCCTTACTTTCCGGCTCTGCACTTTGCTGGCCCCTGCTCTGGGTATCTGTATTAATCCACCGAGGCTAAATTATGCTGCAGTAGCAAATGATTGAAAACCTCAGTGGCTTCCAACAAAGAGGTATTTCTCACTCATCTGATACAATCTTTGAGGGCCAGCTTCGATGTTTCCCTCCAGTGTGCAGGCTGAAGGGGCAGCCCCGACATGGAATAGCACGAGAGGGAAGGCGGAATCGTAATAGCTCTTAAAACTTCTCTTGCAAGTGGCCCATGCCACTTTCACTCCTGTTTCATTGGCTAAGTGAGTCACAAGGCTGAATCTTGGGGGAGGAAGGATGTCTCTCCTGCAGGGACTTCTGGGAGGGAGATGCCCAGCTAGGTAGATCCAGAGAAAACTTTGATAATAATACAGGCTATTACAGTGGCTACTGAGCTTTGTTAAAGGTTCAACCTGGAAATGGAAACTTCTATAAGGTCTCAGGGCAGAAGGCTAACCATTTTTGTCTTCCCTTCCCTTGAAGAATATCAAACAATATGAGTCCTACAGTGAGTCCAGTCTTGGAATGCCGTGTGTGCTGGGGGTGAAAAGGGAACCTTGGAGCATGTGGATCCCTGGCAAGACCCCCTACCTCACCCTAACCCATCCCAGCCCTCACAGCCCCCCCTCACCGTTTGCTCTGAGGGTCTCAGGATTCACCTCATCACTTCCCTTGTGTCACAGATGGAGCTCCCTGAGAGGGAGATTTGCACTCAGATGGTTCCCCTGGTGAGTTCTCTCAGCCTTGCCAGCCTATGAGGGAGAGTAGGCGGCAGGCCGAGGCTGAGGCAGGGTGGTTACAACAGGGACCCGCACAGATCCCGCAGTGCTCAGAGGGCTCTGAAGCTCTCACAGTCTCTCCCAGTGACTGAGCCAGGTCAGCCAGGAGCCCAGGTATTCAGACTCTGCACTGACCAGTCATGGTTGGGAAGAGGGTCATGAAACGGTTGTGACGTTGAGCAAGGGTGCTCTCTTCATCCACAGGCAGTTCCTGGAGGAAGACTCATCCAAGAGCTGTCACCACCAGCATCCCAGTGATGGGACATGAGGACTTCAGTCCTGGGAAGGCAGGTGGGCATCTGGGAAGAGCATTGCAGCATCTACCACACCCCATCTACTCCGAGCACCCCAGGAGTGCAGAACTCAGGGCACCCTGGACCTCCCATCCCCTGGATTCTCATCTCCATTCAGCTCTGAACATGCCCTTTTCTGTCCCCATCTCCTACTCCCCACCATGCCCTGACTCTCCCATTCTGCCCTTTCAAATTCATAGGCAGTCAGCAGCACACTCTACCTTTGTGAATTCTTCTCTAATCTTTTCCTTCATCTTCTTGCTGTAAGTGAAACCCAGCTCTTCCCCAAGGCCACTGCTTCCCCGGCAGACCTTTCAAAGGATGCTGTTTTCTTGTCCCCAGCCTCTGTCTCCTGAGATGCAGAGGTGAGACAGGCATCCTCCTTTTCCCCACACTGCCCCTTCCAGACCTTGCTCCTCCCTCCTCCCTAATCCTCCCAGCTCTGAATCTCCTATCAAGAGACTGCCATCCATTCTAGTTGGACAGTGAGCCACTTGGCCCAGCCCTGATAATACTCAGTGAAACTTGGACAGAAACTCTGAGGTGGTGCTTATTTTTTCAAGAAACCCTCTCTTCTTGTTAAGCCAGTTCTGGATGCCTGGGACAGGTGAAGTGGTCACCGCCAACTGGAGCTGTTGGGACTCACCTGGGGGAATGAAATCAGTCAAGCTTTCTCCTTTGACCATTGACAAGTTCCTTCCCACTATGGACCTCTCTTTTTATCCATAAAATAAAGGGATGGACTTGAAAGGACCTGAATGGTCTTTCCCAGCTCGATCATTCCTGAAATGCTGTGGACTTTTTCTTTTTCCAGTACTGGTTGTTCTTCCAGCTCTAAGCGAGCCCTGCCTGGCCACTCCCTTCTCTTGAGATGTTTTAGTTGTAATCTTCCCCAGCCTCCACCTGAGTCCTGTGGTTTTTATCTTTCATATCATTGTTTTCTTATTCACATCTAATCTGAGTTGCTTTACAAACTTTCTGGAAAAATGGAAAGCGACTAGCCATATATTTATTGAGTCACACACTGGGAACACAGATAGGAAAAGACCTGGCTCAGTCCCCCAGCCCCACACAGCTGGATAGAAATGCCAGTTAGTTCCTTTCTTGCAAATTCCATCTTTAAGACCCCAGGTGCTTATGAACATTACCTCTCTGCCACCCTGAGAATTTTATTTATGCATTTCCAGAAGGATAAAATTAAGATGCTACTAGCTATAAATATCAATGGTGATGAACATTTTTCTCTATTTCTTTGGTGCAAAGACAACATGTACATTCCGTCTATAATTAATTTGGTTGGGTTACTTCCTTTTTGCAGAGTTGCTATCTTACTGTGACAACATTTTAAAACAATGGCCAAAATGTGACGTAAGAAGCAGGATGTTCAAAATTCTGAGGATTCATGGAGTTGGAAGGAAGGC
Organism: Camelus bactrianus; assembly: GCF_048773025.1. NCBI lineage: Eukaryota > Metazoa > Chordata > Mammalia > Artiodactyla > Camelidae > Camelus > Camelus bactrianus. The sequence continues at coordinate 20,373,950 of NC_133573.1, read as the reverse complement.
ATGCCCAGGGACCTGTGGACCAGCAGTGCTGAGAAGGAAGTCAACTTGGGTGACTTAAAAGGCACCTTAGCGCCCTCTAAGGGTGACAGTTATTTGCTGACCTGCTGCACCTCTGCTCTGGGAATAAACTCTGTTTAGAACAAAGGAAATCTGTTTATTCCTGACTTGAGGAAAGAGTTAGTGGGCCGAAAAATGACATTTTCTAGGTGTCTATGGTTAGGTTTGTGATCTGAGGATAGGTTCAGAATATCTAGTTGTCACATACTTCACTGAACTCACAAAAATACTTCCAAGGAAAAAAATTTCAGAGACTTTTTTTCTAATGGTTCTCACCTCTGTTCCTCTCCATTATAGTAAATATTAGAAAATTAAGAACATTATATTTTATGCAGTTTATAGTTGCAATTTGGTTATTCTTTTTTATTGATTATTGTTGACATTTATTATTAAATTCATTATTAATAAATGACTATCCAGAAAAATTATATTGACTTCACATAGGATTTGAAAACCACCAGAAAATGTGCTTGCTATTAAAGAATATTTAATTAGAAAAAAAGTCATTTTAGGAAACATCTTTTCTGTGTAACTTATCCCATCTATCTTTTACCACTAACTCCTAGCTCCCATTTCCTCCCCTGAATTGCTGGCTCTTTGAAAGCAGAGCATCATTTTGGTCCCTTTTGTGTTCTTTCCACAATCCCATATGCCTCACACAAAGAAGAGTGTAACAAATGCTTAGTTTAATGCCATGGATTTTAGAAAAGCCCTGTGATATAAACGATGAAGCAGATCATCGACTCACCTGACACTCAATAAGAAAGGTCAAGTGACTTATACAGCCAACAGGTGGTAGGGCCTGCGTTCAAACTCAGGCAGTTTGCTTCCCCTTGTATAGTCAAGTGTACTAATTAGCATACACCCCTCCTTTGCCCCTCCCTACTCCCCAACTGGTATTGTCTCTGTTTCCCTTGACAGCTTTGACATTTACACTGATACTCATACCTCCTGCACGCAGTCCACTTACTAGGGGAAGCAGACTTCACTGCTGGCTGCTGACCGGGGACATGTCGCTTGTTCCCACACTGGTCATGGGCTCCCATTCCCTGGATGGAGTTATTGCATCAGGGGAGGGCAGTAAGCCTGCAGACTGTGACTGCTGAGGGATTTCAGGGAGAGAAGTATCCTCTCTCTTCTGGAAAAACTTTGAGTAACCACCTTCTTTCTCTGTCCTTACACATGAATGGAAGCGCAGCCTAGGCAGTTGTGGGCAGACAAGTAGGAGAATGGAAGTGATGCTGCCACTGCCAAGGGCAGACAGATGCAGAAGTAAAACTGGCTTGGATGATACTGGTGAGCAACTGAGTCAAACCAACCCTGAAAACAGCTCTACCTCTAGCATTCAGTCCTGTAAGCCATTATTCCTCTTTTATTGTTTAAGCCAATTTGAATTGTTAGGTTTTTTTTTTAATCAGTCAGTGGAAATTCTTCATGGCTATAATTTGGGAAAGTAAGATTCTCTTTCTCAAAAGCTAACTGGTTAGAACTTTGACCAACTATAGTTGTTAAACTTGGAGAGAATTCATTAGATCTCAGTATTTAAGTGCTATGTGCTAACTAGTTCATGCTATATTTATAACTCTACATTCAAATAAAACCTAAATGTCAGGTGCCTGAACATCAATATAAAAATACCAGGACACGCTGAACCTGAATTATTACTCCCTTAGGGAGAATCAATACTTTTCTTTTAAGCCAGACTCAGATTCTTACATGTACTTCCAAATGACAAATAATAAATAGCCAAGGAAAGTGTTTTTAAAGTTAGGGGGGAAATGCTACTTGTCTATAATAAGAGTTGGAAAAAAGTCATCCCTTAAGCTCCTCCTATAGAGGATCTTGCTTCTTCCCCAAAGTGAAGCCAATTAAATAACTTTTAGAGTGTAAGTTTTGAAAGCTGGTGACTATAAAGGCAAATAATTCAAGGACAAAGACAACCAATCCAAAGATAAAACCAACATCTTGAAAGAGAGTTTCTTTATAATTTATAATTTCAGTTGTCCCCAGCTTTAAACTTAAGGCAGAGCTTCTGTAAGTACTAAGAAAGCCTAGAGAACTAGGTATCTTCAGAATAATGGGAGGGCGTATTGATTCTTCTTGGTTAGGAAACATATAAGACCCCCTTCGTCCAAAGTCCCCATTGTGTTTCCTTTCCTTTGACAGAATCAAAAGGTTCAATACTTTCTCTTCCAGCTTGGAGAGAACCCCTTCTTCCTTCACCTCCTGGTACTCTTATCTTGAACAGTTCATAGAATTATAACATGTTTTTTTTAAAGTTGGAAAGGAAATAATCATTTCCTGCTTTTGTTTTCTTTGTATCAGAAAGAGTAGAGAGTCCCAACCATCTAATGTCATGGATGTGGACCCCCAAGCATCCCTTATTTCAGTAACAGACTATAAGGAAGAATGATTTGATTTTCAAGGTCCCTGCACTACAGAGAGCTTGAGCTCTGGCTGCAAGTCTCATGCCTGTAAGAGACATAAATAACCACAACTGCCAGAAAGTTAAGCAGATGATCTCTAGAAATGCCTGGATAAATTAAAATGAAATACAACCTATGACTCTGATCCTTTAGACTCCATTGATTGCTACATTCTCAGTTGGCTGGTAAGATTTTAATTTATTTTATTATTACATTTTTATGATAAAATGTAACATAGCTCATTCATCTCCATTAATCCTCTCTCCTTCATAAAAACGACATACGTGAGGATGACCTCCATTAAAGTGATTGTCTCCCATGTGTAGTGTTACACGGATAATCTATAAATAGTATACAAGTTTGTAGAAAATAAATGTATAAAGCACACAACAACAGAAAAAAATATAAAGATATAATCTTTCAAGTTTTTTTTTTCCCCCTGCTCATGTATTGAATTAGTGTTTCAGCCACTTAAGCCACCTAGTGGTAAACGTCCATGAAATAAGATTTCTCATATTGAAACATGATGTAAAGGCTTTAACAGTTTTCAGCTGACAAGGAGTGAACTAAGTAAAGTGAATCATAACCATGGTATACATTCAGATTTTCCAATTAATATTTATTTATTGGTAGAAGATTGAATGTTGTAAGATAAATTGTAAAAAACATAGCTCTTTGCTTATTTTGTTTCTTCTACTAGAAGCCACATAGCCAAGAAAATAAAAATGCCAAGACATAGTTCACTGATGAAGGGGAAGCTTTCAGTATGTGTAACAAAGAAACAGCTGTCAAACATTTAATGGACTAAAATGACTAAGCATTTTGGAACTGATTGTGTTCAAATGTAACCTTAGATAAATGGTGTTGGGTGTGGTCCTGTTTTCCAAATGTGCCCTCCAGTCATTCATCAGTCTCATGTCTTCTTAATTTCAAAGAACAAAAAGGTAATTGCCAATCTGTTCAGTGACCCATTAGAATACTCCATACTTGGATTGCATGGCAGTTAATTTTAGATTTCTTCAACTGGGAATTGTAGATCAAGTTCAGTTCCATGCTGTTTGCTCTGTTCTGGGGTAATAACTTCCAGGAATGCCACAGCACTCAGTAATTACTGCTAACTTCACATGTTAGAATTCACATTTGTCTTTGCTTTGTTAACTTTTAAGGGGCTTCTCATTTTATTTGTTGATCCAAGAATGTCAGGTTCTTTGGTTTCCTGCTATCTTTCTTTTTTTTTTTTTTTTTAACTTTTTTTTATTAAGTAATAGTCATTTTACAATGTTGTGTCTAATTCCAGTGTAGAGCACAATTTTTCAGTTATATATGAATATACATATATTCATTGTCACATTTTTTTCACTGTGAGCTACCACAAGATCTTGTATATGTTTCCCTGTGCTTTACAGTATAATCTTGTTTATCTATTCTACATTTTGAAATCCCAATCTGTCCCTTCCCACCCCCTCCCTTGGCAACCATAAGTTTGTATTCTATGTATATGAGTCTGTATCTGTTTTATATTTATATATAAATAGATGTTTATAAATATATATATACATATATATATTTTTTTTTAGATTCCACAGGAGTGATCTCATGGTATTTTTCTTTCTCTTTCTGGCTTACTTCACTTAGAATGACATTCTCCAGGAACATCCAAGTTGCTGCAAATGGCGTTATGTTGTTATTTTTTATGGCTGCATAGTATTCCATTGTATAAATATACCACATCTTTATCCAGTTATCTGTTGATGGACATTTAGGCTGCTTCCATGTCTTGGCTATTGTAAATAGTGCTGCTATGAAAATTGGGGTGCAGGTTTCCTGCTTTCTTAAATTGCCATATGCCTCTTAAGAAGGTTTTTTGTTTGGTTTGTTTGTTTGTTTGTTTGTTTGAGATCAGAATTAGCACAAACAAATGATTTGTCCTCTTTGAATTCACCAAGCTCCCTGTTTGGTAGGATTGCAAAGTCGTAATAAGAAATCAGCAGTGAAAAAAATATTCTCTCTTTTTGGTGATCCTGCATGTCTGAAGTCTGACCTCCTCCCATCTCATCTGTGCTTTCATTAAGTGAGCAGAAGGCAGGTAGTTTTCACAAGTGATTCCTGGAAGCAGACTATCTATGGAAGTTTAGAGTGTCAGCCTGGGAGTGGATGAGACCTTTCAGGAATAACTGAGCAGAATAACAATGAAACAGGCTTTAAAAGAGGAAAAGTTTCTCTGATCTGTAAGGCAGATCTATGGGGGAGCAAGGTAACTGAGGAAGGGTTCTGCAATGAGCCTATGGTGGGTATCCATTATTTTGCCTTTTTTTTTTTTCTTCTTCTGGAAATAACCATCTTTCTGGACAAATGTGTGGTTGTAGGGCCAATCAGAGAAATTCTGTAGGCATTCTGACCCTGGGACCAGTGAGAACAAGTGTGAGATCTTCTCTGGAGTGGAGCCTGGGAGATGAAAATTGTGATGCTGCCTCCGGCTGTGTGGAGAAAACCAGTCCAGAAGATGAGCCATGGAAACCAAGATGCAGCAAAGGGCAGAGACACAGGACAGAGAGAGTGAGTGTGTGAGCCAAGCTTCTTGGAACCAATACATTTCTCCTTTTGCCTCAACTAGTTTGACTTGGGTTTCTGTCATTTGCAACCCAGATAGCCCTGATGAACACAGAGCAGATGCTGCCTGCACATGGACCAGTGGCTTACTGGTTCAAGGGTCATGGTGAACAGAACATGCTGAAAGGTGAGGAAAAAGAGTAGGTCCTAGAGCCCCAAGAATCAGGTAGACAATGATCAGGAGAGCCCGCCAAGGCGTGGTGCTGACCAAAGCAAGGATAACCAACCTCATGTAACAGCCATGAGAAGTAGATGCACCCATGTGGGGGTCTGAGGAAATGCTGGAGGATATGGGATTTTTTATAGACTGCATGTTTCTTCAAAATCTTTTCTCATCATTAAAATTTGTACCAAACATTGGGATGACTAACTTCTACAACTGGGAAGTACCAAGATACCTAATAAGAGTTTTTGGGTTGGATCTAATGCTAGCTGTATCAGTATGGGTGCCTGTTATGCCCACAGCCCTGTTTGAGTAAAACTAGCCAGCATATCCTTATATAACACATCAATCCTATGCAGCCATGTTTGGTATCAGCTGACTCGCCCATCCCCATCCCAATCCCCATCCCCATTCCTACTCCCACTCTTAGTTCCTTAGACCAATTCAAATTTGAAAAATGTATTCTCCAGGAAATTACACAAATTCTAAAATGAACTTCAAAAGTCCCCAAAAGACTATAGAACAGTAAGTAAACCCACCCTGGAAATAATGAGGGGTAGGGCTTTCCTTTGCTCTGGGTGCATTTTTAACGTGGAGTAGTAGAAATCCACTAAAGGAAGGTCTGCTCGTGTTCACTTTGGCCTAATGCCCCGCCCGCTTCTCATTCTTCACAGGCTCTTTGAATGAACTTACCTACTCTCATGATTTTAGCTCTCACCAGTGTGCTAATGGCTCCCAAATTTGTGTCTCTATTACTGAATTCTTTCTTGAACTCAGTATCTAACTGTGTATTGAACATTTCTTTCTTTTTCCTTTCTTAAAACTCTTGTAGCAATCTCAACATCAATACATCTAACAACTAAGCTCTTCCTGAATTCTTCATATTCCCTGGGTCAGAGAGTGTTTTCCCATTTACCTGGTTGCTTGAGCCAGAAACCTATGAATCAACAGTGACTCCTTCATTTTCTGGACCTCTCCCCACCATCTTATCAGTTACTATGATTTTTCCATGCTATTTACTTCTCAAGTGCTTCTCTTTTGTTTCCATCCTTATCATGACACCCTTAGTCAATAAACATATTATTTCTTATATGGCTTATTTTTACCACCTCTTAACTTTTCTCCCAGCCTTGAGTTATCTACCACTGGATATCATCCTACTCTCTGGAGCAGGCTTTCTTTCTTTCTTTCTTTTTTTTTTTTATTGAGGTATAGTTGGTTTATAATGTTGTGTTAATTTCTGGTGTATAGTATGGTGATTCAGTTATATATATATATTCCTTTTCATTTTTTTTCATTATAGGCTATTACAAGGTGTTGAATATAGTTCTCTGTGCTATACAGTAGGACCTTGCTGTTTATTTTATACTTAGAATTTAGTATCTGCAGATCCTGACCTCCCAATTTCTCCCTCCCCCTTTCCCCCTTTGGTAACTATAAGTGTGTGTTCTATGTCTGTTTCAGCCTGTTTTGTAAGTAAATTCATTTGTGTCATTTTTTAAGATTCCATATATAAGTGATATCATATGATTTTTTTTTCTCTTTCTGACTTATTTTACTTGGTATGACGATCTCCAGGTCTATCTGTGTTGCTGCAAGTGGCATTATTTTATTCTTTTTTATTGTTGAATAATATTCCATTGTATAAATATACCACAGCCTCTTTATCCAGTCATCTATTGATGGACATTTAGGTTGTTTCCATGTGTTGGCTACTGTAAATAGTTAAATAGTTAAATATTGCTGCTGTGAACATTGGGGTGCATGGATCTTCTCGAATTAGTGTTCCCTCCAGATATATGCCCAAGAGGGGGATTAGAGCAGGCTTTCTAAATTGAAGAATCTCATAATGATGTTTCAAAAACCTTTCATTACTTCCCTTGCCAAAGAATTGTAAGTTCTTTTGTGTGGCTTTCCTTCCCTCTCTAACATAATCTTTAGCCAGTCCCTTCCTACCATGGTACTTGCCATCCAGCCATGAGAATTGCTTCCTGAATGTGCTGTGCCCCCTTTTGCCTCCATGCACAGGCAGCTCCTTACATGACGACCATCCCCACCACTCTTGCCTGCACAGTTTCACTCTTCAGCTCAGGCACTCTCCTTCAGAAAGCCTTTCCCAACCTTCCTACTCCATGCTGACTTCTGTGTTTTCCCCAACTCCTTGAAGCTAAAACTAGCACCTGGATATTGGATGAATAAACAGAGTCTTTCATTCAACGGAGACGTTCAAAGATGAATAAAACCATGGACTATTTACTCATCACACCATTTGGACTTTACACTAGGGCAGCATCAATTCTGAAGCGATCAATAAGAAACATGAAGATGGCACTGCTGTATTAGTATCGATAAAAGACACTGCAAAGGGGGAGCCTCCTGCCATTAGCCGCCCACTCCTCGCAGAGCAGATGGGTGGGTGAGAGGATGAAAGGTGGTAACTTAAGCCGACATAAGCTAGGGTGGGAGGAAGGCAGTCATTTCATTCTGTGTCATAAAACCTGGGTGGAGATTCTGCTCTGTTGTGAACTTTTAAGCAGCTATAACAAACAGTGGCAGCTGTCTGAATGGGCAACTATGAAACCTTTTGTCCAAAAAAGATTGGAAAAGGCTTTTCTAGATGCAAGAGAGAAAAGGAGCTTGTGGGATTTTATGAAGACTAAAATAGAAGGGTGGATACAATTTGGATTTTTATGCTCTCAACTCAAAGGAGCTGGCTAGGCACCTGTTTTCAGTGTGTTTCCTTTTTTTTTTTTTTTTTTTAATATAGGCTACTTCTTTCTTGATAACATTTAGCAATTAGCTGTTAAACCAGCATTTGTCTTTCTTTGTAGGTCAACTTAATTAGTCTCAGGATCTCTGTCTCTTTCCTCCTGGGAGCCTGACCCAGCTGAATTAGCCACTGGAGATACCCTGGTTTTTATTCTCCACAGAGGGGAGCTAGAGACACACTTGAGGGACAGAAAAAGGGATGTATCAGACTGGTCATATCAGAAAATGTCAGCAATGCTTATTTGGTACCAACTCAGGAGTTGCTCTATAATTTCTATGACAAAGGGAATTAGGGGCAAAATTCATTTAAAAAGGGGAGTGGGTGGGGATTGATGGGGATTATGGAATGTACAGTGAGGCTAGATCCCTCTAGGCTCCATGAACCCCCTTCTTATGTTGCTATGGTAACTGTTTTACTACATTGTACTGGACATAGTGGGAGATTGAGGGCGGAAACACAGCTTGATTAAAATGAACCCTGCCCTCAAGAAAATTACAGTTTGGCCAGAGGAGATAGAAAAACTAATAGGTTTAAGAGGCCATTCATCAACCTAGAACAATTTTGTGAAGACAAGTGAAGCACAGGAAAACCCTTGATAATAACTTGATAAATGAGGGAACAGAATTTCCGACAGGGTAAATATGGACTCAACATGATGGCAAGATAAATCAGGCAATGAGATGCGCCAGAGCAGCTGGCTGGCCACACCATTGAAGTCCTTTCTGGTCCCACATGCAGATTGGCGCCACTCTGGCTGATACCAATGGGGATGATTCTAGGCCTTTGGATCTGGCTGGACTTTCAGGGCCGCAGCAGGGATTCCAGAAGCCTCTGGCTCACTTGATGCCCATTTCTTCCACCCAGTGTGGGGAAGCTGGGCTGGGAGATGACTGTGGGTGTTGCAAGTCTACCTTTGTATCCCTATTTTCTGTGACAGAGTTGCCTGCAGTCTCTGTGCCCAGTCTTGGCCCCTCCCCACATGTGTCTCCCCTCCAGGAAATGAGAACTTTGCCTGCCCTGAGCCCACTTGAAAAGTGGGGTTGGACACAGATAAAGACACTTGCCAATATCCAATTACATTACATCTGAATTGACAGTATCCTGGGGGTCTGCATATCAAGAGATTTTTCTGTAATAATGTTCGATTTGAATTGAAAGAAATCAGAGTACTGCCCCAAGGAGAAAGAATTAAGATATAATGATTGTACAAGGTAGATACATGTGAATAGTAATAACTAAGCATTGTTGAATCTTTACTGTATCCCAGGCATTGTCCTAAAGAGTTAATTTGCATTATCTCATTTATTCCTCACAGAGGCCCAGTGAAGCCTGCACTATTATTATCTCCATTTTAGAAAAGTGGAAATTTAGGTATGGAAAGATAAAGTAATTTGTCCCAAGCATACAGCTACCAAATGACAAGATTGATAAACTCAGCCCTTACTTACTGTAGAGATCATGTTCTTAAAACCACAAGGTTATTTTGCAATGAAAGAGACAGGTTGCCATTTTTTGGTTTTGCTTTATAATTGCTCAGATTCACAGCTGGACCATAATAAAGTCTCAGTAGCGAGCTTTGTTACAAATGACAAGAATTCCATTAGGGTGGGAAAATCCTGCAAACATTTGGAATGTTGAGTTCTCAGTTCTAAAGAAGTTCTGATTGGATTCTATTCCTAGCTTCTTATATTTTCACGGAAGCATTTTGCAACCTTGTTTTTTCTTTCCCTAGAATTTTCACTTCTTCTCTTTTAATTTCTTCTTCTTTCCATTTAAATGCGCTCATGTCTATTGCATCCTGGGGGGAAAAGCATAGAGTGACCTGTTGTTGCTGTATCTATTTCTTATATATATATTTTTTAAGACCTAAGTCTTCCTTCCATTCCCACTTCTCCACTTTCTCAAGTTCCTCTCTTGAACACTCAGGTAATCGCTTTTCAAAGTTCAAAGGCATTTGTCATTTTCATGGCTTCTGGCTCTTTTATCTTCTCTATGGCCAAGCCTTCTGCAACTTTTTTTCCTATTCTTTTTTTATCCCTCCTCTTTCTCCTCTCCACTCGCTGTATGTTTCTCCAAAGCGTACTTCTCAGAACTCTGCTATTCTTCTGATGTGTTCTTCCCTTTGAAAAGGTCATCCATTTTCAAAGTTTATCTGTCTGCTCCTTAGTAATTTCCTCTTACCCAAGTGTCAGGATTTATTTCCAAGTGCTTCCTGGAAGTTTCCACTTAAGTGTTCTGTTGTCACCGTGAAGCTCCACGTATATAAGGTTTAGGTCATAATCAATATTCCCCATGTGAATTCTTGTGGTAATAATAATAATGGAAAACACTTATGCAGCATGTACACGAAGCCTGGCACCATTCTAAGCACTTTATGTGTGTTGACTCACTTAGTTCTTAAAGCAATTATTATCCTTATTTTACAGATGAAGGAACTCAGGCCTGGAGAGGTGAAGCCGTATGCCCCCAACTGACATCACACGCTACCAAGTGGAATAACCAAGGTTGACCCAGGCAGTACTAAGAGTCTTTTCTCCTGACCACTGCTCTGTATTCCTATGTGATGTTTTCCAAGTCCCCACGTTCAAAACTGTATTCATCAGCCTTCTCTTTTCTTGCAGTCCAATTTATGCCTTCTTTTTTTTTTATATAATTAAAAAAAATTTATTGAAATACAGTCAATTACAATGTGTCTGTCTCTGGTGTACAGCATACTATCCCAGTCATGCATATACATACATATATTCATTTTCATATTCTCCTCCATTAAAGGTTATTACAAGGTATTGAACATAGTTCTCTGTGCTCTACAACAGATAATTTATGCCTTCTTTACTTTTCTTTCAAAATGTTTTTGGTGTTTATATCCATCAGGGTCTGCAGAGGCACAAATGGCCCATTCAAAAAAAAAAAAAAGATATAATTAAGGAAACCATAAAGGGATGGGGAAGCTCCCAGGTGCTAATACCACGGGGGGTGTTGTTACCACCCCTAGTCTTGAAAAGAAGTAAATGACATTATGGGAGTCCAGAGAAAGCTGTATCTAATGAAGTGGGACCACCCACCCATTCCTAGAGCAACGCAGCCATTGCTGAAATCTCGTGCGGCATGGGATGGGGAGTGGGGAGAGTAAGGACCCCAATTTTTTTCTCCTTGTGGCTTCCAGTTTCCCATTTGTCCTTCATTACCTCATGTTCCCTCAATGGTCTATCTTCATTCCCCTCCGCTCTGTCCTTCTGCCCTATCACCAGACCACACTTTCTTTAAGATGCCCCTTCATTTTTCTTCTCATACCTTTAAAGGCTTGTCACTGCTCTTCAGTCTGTTGTTGACAATCCTCTGAATCCTGAGTCCAATCCTTTTTCAAATGTTATCTTCTCAACTCTCCTCGCCCTGTGCTCCCATTGGCCTCCTCCTTGCTGTCCCTCTTTCTACAAACATGCCTTTCTCATACTCACATCAAATGCTAGAGCTCACATCCCTCTCTATGCCTGAAATACTTTTGGTCTTCTATCCAAATGCTGTACATCCTTCAAGACCTTTCTCTTCCAGAAAGACTTCTCTGACCACTCCTACATACGCAGGTCCCTCTGTTTTCCCAAGTTTCTGCTGAATTGTGGGGAACACCTGGACAAACAGGTATTAATTGTTTCTATTGGTTTCATAAACATGTGCCTTGTCTCCTCTAATGAGGCTGAAGATCCAAAAATCGAGGATGTGGTTGATGGTTTGTTGGTGTGACTCATTTTCTAAGCTGCAATGGTTTGAAAGGGTACAACTAAAGCAGAATGGGGGACAAGTAACATGGCAACAAAAAGTGATCGACAGTCTAAGCCCCTTCCTGCAAAATCAGGGCAATCCCAGCCTTCAAGTCCCTCCCTCTCCTGGCTGAGTCCCAGGTGCTCTCCTTTGCTGCTAAAAGCACTTTAGATCCACTTCCCATGGCCATTTCCTCTGTGCTCCATCTCCGCTATTGTAGGCTGCAGGTTGAGACTGGTCAGGGTTCTGTAGGCATCTTTCAACTTTCATTTCTAAAAGGGGGTTGTTCATTTCTATGTGGTTAGTGTTCTTCTCACTCCAGAGAATTTCAGTCTACTGACCCATAGCTAGTATTTCTGGCTTAAGTTGGTCCAGGTCAACGCTTCCTTCATGTTAGGCAATGCCTGGGAGATGACCTTCATTTCTTTTCTTTGCTCAAGGATTTCAGTGCTGGAGGTTCAGTGAGCCCTGCCCAGCTGAGAACCCTTAATAGAACCTTCTGTGACATGCTTGGACATATCTGAGCTCCCCTAGACAGCATGACAACTTATTCTCACAGGGCCCTTGCCATCTGTCCCCTACCCTGATATCTACATGTTGGTTTTTTTCTTTCCTTTTCCCAATCTCTTTAAGACACTAGACTCTCCTTTACTGCTACTAGGAAGGCTTGAAACTCAACTTTTTGACAGTTGAGTAGAGGCAGGACGAGTTACCGAACATAAATGGACTTATTCCATTGATAATTTGGATGGTTTCTCTGGCCTTATGTCTAGATGCCTTTTTCATCTTTTTGTATTTTTCTACCCTGTCTTTTTCAATGAATGTTTCTTAAGATGACAGGTTCTCCAAGAGCTTAATCTGAAATGGAGGATTTAAAAAACAGATCTTAAGAAAAACCAAAGTATTTCAGAGGGAGGATGAGTTTCCATAGTGAAATCTATTAATAATGGCTATCTTGGGGTCTTCTGAATGATGTATGCACAGTTTATAAAATAATAACTCGCTGTGCCCATTAATTTTGGAGCAAAGAATGCAATGCTCATCCTTTTCTAGGCTACTGTAGTTTGTAATTAGGTGACGAAATGTACTCTTCTCCAAATTCAACAGCAGTTAGCTATGTAGATGTTTCTTTCTATCAAGTAAAAGCTATATTGCTTTTTTAGAGATGATTGCAGAAATGAAAAACATCACCAGACTAGCTATATCAAGACAGGGAATGGAGGAAAAAAAAGAACCATTTAAAAAAGCAATTGAGTCCATACAAGAACATTCCTTTTAAAGATTTTGACATCATGAGGAAACTTACAACTGTCTGTCTCAACTGTTATAAAATTGTATAATGTGAAAGAGGACGATTGAACTAGATGAGAACAGAGAAGAGGGCCCGGGCAATATTCTTTCACAAACACAAAGACCTTCTTTTGTTGGAATGGAAGAAAAAAGAAACAAACAAACAAAAAAACAACCCAGAAGCTGAACTTGGTAGGTTTGAGGGCTTGCAAATGCAACCAGCTGAAACTTCATGAACATTTAGCATAAAACTCATCTTTAATCTCATAAACTTAATTTTTTCCCCTAGCATATGGGATGCATAAAAAGGAAATAAAACTTTAGTAAATTGAGCCTTACTTGTGCTTTATAAAAAAGAAATTGAATTGCTGTAATGGCAGCTGCAGCTGGCTTTCAGCTTCGAACAACCAGTGTAAATCTAGTTTTTAGTGCTTGATTTAGTAAACTCTCAGCTGCAAACAGGCTTCGAAAACAACTCTGAATGTAGGGTTTTCTGTAGAGGCAGTTATGTAACCTCTGTGTGTTATGCCTTTAAAATATGTGAAGAGTGCAGAATCCCTGATTGAGGTCCCTGACAATTATCCTTTATATCTAACTCTGCATGGATTTTGCTACTTAGTATACATAGAGTTATTACAAATGGCTATACATTTAAATGTATGTGTAATACTCATTAAAAAAAAAAAAGCTAGAGTACTAATAACCAGCTCAGAAGCCAGAGTTAGTTGGACTTGTTGCTCAGTTATCTCCAAGTGGTAATCACGGCTTGTTTTCCATTCTGCCCTTCCCTGAGCCTCATCATGCTCCCCACACATGCAGGAACCACGAGAAAATCCTGGTTCGTATTCTGTTGAGCAGAGACTGCACGTGCCCAGCTTGCAATTTTTGCTAAAAATAGGAAGAAAATCTTGTTCCTGATGAACAAGATGAAACACTCAATTGCTTTTAAATTGACACACAAATAACTTAACAATTCTAATGTCAGCTTATCCTAAATGTTTCTTAGTGACCTGAACTGCGTTGGGGGGATTTTTGGGTTTTGGTTTTTGTCATTTTTTCCAATCACTCTATATAATGGTCATAAAATGAGAGTTGGCCCTTTATGACGTTCCTGCTAAAGGAATCTTTTAAAATAATTCTGGCTAGGATGACCAAGGTTAACCCAGGGAACAATACAGAATTAGGATAAATCAGTGCCTCTTTCTTCCTCCCTTAACCATTTTCCAGTATCTCAGGCTTATTTTCAGCTGGCTGCCAACCAGTCCTGCCTAGGGATAAGTGGTAAGGTACTTACTCTCTTTTTCAGGAACATTTCCAATTTTAAAAGACAGCCTTGACTGTGGAAAAGTCCTAAGACCCCCAAATGTGTGCTGTCTGCATGACGGGTTCTGGGGTTGATCCGAGCAGAGGGCAGTTTGTCCTAAGGCTAGGTCTGAACACAGTGGCTGGACTTTAGAGAAGAAAATTCACACACACTCTTTCTTTTTCCCACCATCTGGTCATTTGGCTGCCAGCAACTGGAGCTTATTCCACTTTAGGAGATGTGAAAACAAGATGGCTGTACAGCCCGGGGGGCGAGGAGAGTCACGAGGGAGGGACCTACTTGAGGCTCAGCTGTTACCAGCTGACCTTAGGGACCTTAGGGAAGTCATTTAAACTCTCTGAGCTTCTGTCTGGCCCACTTTTCAGAGCTGTTGCAGCATCAAATCAAAACATGAGACGGCACTTTGAAAACTGTAAAGTACTGTACATTTCCGAGGGACTTGGATTATTCAAGGCAGTGAAGGTTACATACACAGTGAGGAGTCTGTTCTTATTCCATGGGAGAGGGTAATCCCCCGGGAGAGGGTAATCCCCCCTGGGCCACTGTTTGAGAGAAGTAATGTGGGCAAGTAACAGACCCTGTTCTGCCTGTGGATGAAATTCTGAATCCTGGAGAAGATTAGGTCCCTGACTATGCAAACAATTAAAAAGGTATGAACGCACCACAGAAATACAAGTGAAAGTATTTACGGCGAAAAGAGCCGGGTTATTCCAGGTGTAGTGTGTATGATACCCCTCCCCTGGCAGGGGTTCAAATAATACTCCATCTCTTCTTAATATTCAAATGAATCACTTGAGAGCCTCCCTGTTTATATTGGAAGTTCAGCATTTTTCTTTACTTTCATTTTTCAATTAAATTTATAATCAAAGCTTTACATGCATGTAGTTTAAAGTGGCAAGCAGTAGTAAAAGATCTATTACAAAATTTGTTTCCTGACTCACCCCACCTCACGTCCCCTGGTCCCAGTCCTCAAAGGCAACAGGTTTCAATTCTTTTAAATCTCCTCTGATCTTTACACATCCCCAAAGTTCTAAAACTATGCATATATTGCTGTTTCTTGATCTGCCCATTTTAGATATTACTTGTTGAATTCTTATCATGAAAGGTACAGCTACCTCTTTTTTCTGCCATCATTTTGTTCCTCCTTCCTCATCTTCCCAATATAGTTCTACTACAATGTTGGTTAAATTAGCATGAAGATTATTCTCATATCCCTTATAACTGATCATGTCTGTGTACTATGGTTATTTCCCCTTCCTTCCTTTCTGTTTTTATAAAGTTAACGATGCCTGTTTTTTTCACTTGCTGAGTTTTCTTTGTATTTATTTTAAATTATTTCCATTTCTTCTAATGGTCTTTTGGTAAAGCTTTCCACAAAATCAGTCACAACAGCTGGCCTATCAGTTCCTATAGATATATTTTTTAAAGATACCTGCCCTAGAGACCTTTCTCAGCTGACAGGACGGTGATCACCTTTGGATTGCCTTTGGTCCCATTCCAGGCCTGGGTGGCTTTCCAAACTCATAACTTTCTCTGTGTGTTTCTCTCAGTAGATGTTACAGCAGAGGGAATCAGAATGCCCATCCCATGACTCACACTATTTCATTCATTCTGTATATGTGGTGCCCAGGTATCATTAGGACTTTTTTTTCACTATCATCTTGAAAATTCCTTTTCTCTTTACTGTATTCAATCATCTCTTCCCTGTATCCTGTGTAGTTCTTTTACTCTCTCACCCGGTGAAGGCATCTTTAGTAGCTTCCTGAGAAACTGTGCAGAAATGCAAGGTTTTTGAGACCATGTATTTCCAGAAGTGGTTTAATTTTATCTTATTTGTTATTTATGGCTGAGTATTGAATTCTCAGTTGGAAGTAATTTTCCTTCAAAATTTTGAAAGCATTATTTTATTGTCTTCTTCAACCGGTATTGGTCTTGAGAAGTACAAACGCATTTTGAACCCTGACATTTTGAATGTGCCCGTTTTCTCCTCTCTAACTTGCAGGAGATTTTCTTGGTCCACAGTACAGGCATACCTCATTTGATTGTGCTTCACTTTATTGTGCTTTGCAGATACAAACTGAAGGTTTCTGGCAATCCTGTGTAGAACAAGTCTCTTGGTGTCATTTTTCCAACAGCATTTGCTTACTTCCTGTCTCTGTATCACACTTTGGTAATTCTCATGGTATTTAACATTTTTTTCATTGTTATTGTATTTGTTATGGTGACCTGTGATAAGTTATCTTTAATGTTACTCTTGCAAAAAGATTACAGCTCACTGAAGGCTCAGATGATGATTAGCATTTTTTGGCAATAAAGTATTTTTAAATTAAGATATGTACATTGTTTTTTTAGGCATAACGCTATTGCACACTAAATAGACTATGGTATAGTGTAAATATAACTTTTAGGTGCACTGGGAAGCCAAAAATTTCAATTGACTTGCTTTGTTGTGATGTTTGCTGTATTGTGTGGGTCTGGAACTGAACCCACAATATCTCTGAGGTCTGCCTGGATTCTGAATTGATGGCCTTTATGGTGGGTCTATTTCTTCTACTGTCTTGGTACTTAGTGGATCTTTCAATCTGAAAACTGATGTCTTTTAGTTCTAGGAAATTTTGCTCATTATTTCTTCTCCTCTGTTTTCTCTCTTCTTTCTGGTAATCTGATCATTCTGATGGTAGATTTCCTGGAATTGTTTTTTAACTTTCTATTTCTTTAGTTGTCTTTCTATTTCTCTCTCCCCCAAGTTTTCTGGGTCTTCTAAATCTTATATTAAAAAATTCACTTGTGTTATCATCTTTTATAACTTTAAGAACACCTTTTGTTTTCTGAATGCTCCTTTTTGGAGGATTCTGTTCTTGCTTACAGAATGCAATACTCTTCTTGTGCCTCTGAGGATACTAGTTACAGTTGTTTTTAAAACATTCCTCTCCTTGCATTGTTTCGGTTTCCTCCAAGGTTTATTGTTTGTTTGTTTGTTTGTTTGTTTTGTTTTTGTGTTTGCTTTGATCTTTATCTTCCACATTGAAGGGTTTTCTCATATGTCTGACAGACCAAGTTCAGGATTAGGGAAACAAAATTGATTAGAATCTCTGTAAATGTGGTTGAGGCTTGTTAATTTTGAGCTTTATTGTGGGGTCATCTTCACTTGGGTCTTTTGGAGGTGAGCTCTGAGTGTGAATATCTTGAAATCTTTCTCTTTTTCTCTGTTACTATTTTGCTAGTCTTAACTTTTTTTTTTCGTAAAATTTCAGGATCAACATAGTAGCACGCACTACAGTATGCTATTGTAATGCTGTGTCTTTGAATAAGTTTTATTGTTTAGTAAGACATTTGTGAATCCTGTTTGTTTTGTCTTTTACTGACCTTGTAAGCTACTTAACTACAAAATGTGGCTTCTTACATAGTGCCTCTTGGTACTTACTCTTTCTGAAAATGAGATTTTTTTTTTCCATTGCAAATAAGACATACAATGTCTTTAAAACAAAAGAAGTATTTCCTAGTCTCCTTCCTATGAAACACATGATTTTCATCAGCTGCTTTTCTCTTCTTGGCAGCAACTGTTTGGAAAATGACAGACTCTCCTCACACCATCATCATCCATTCTCCCCACCATCTGCCTTCCCTCCCAGCCAACAGACATTTACTTCTTCCTGCAAGGCAAATCCAATCAATGATTATCCTGCAACTGTCAGACCCTACTAGTGGCACATCCATCAGCAGTACAAGAGTTGCCGATGTCATAGGATGGAACCACGCTGAGACAGGTGCCTTGTCTCCCTAGCTGTTAAGTAAGAGGATTTCTGCTATTAAACCCTGGGCTGTCCTGCCTCCCCAATCCTCCCTTTCCTCATGTCTAAGACAGGGATAATATCACTAATTTTCAGGGTGGTCACGAGTGTTAAAACAAATTATTAGGTTGGAGGTTTCTCAGCAGCGCTTTAGAGCAATTTTAGCATCCTGGCCTTTTTAAGATTTTTGAGGGCCCTGAAGCATGCTTACTCTGTGAGAGGATGCAGGTGCAGCCCAGTGCCCTAAGATTTGGATTCTAAGGCATATATTATTTCAATAATTACTCACATCAAGATATTTCTTTCTGAGGTTATTTTTGTTACTCATAAAAATTTCATTACAGAAAAGAAAGCCAGGTAATGAGAAATAATTGCATGAGATCCTAGTGTTGTTGGAAAGGACAAATGAGACCAAAGTGCCATGTTCATTCTCTTCCCTCTTTTCAACCAAGGATTCTGTCAGATGGACACAAATGAGTGGTTTTACAGTAGTTCATGCTACAAGTACACCGATACACATTAAGCATGTCTATTTAGTGGGAAAATCAGGCCTGATCCAGGGAGGTAATGCCATAGTATGAGAAGACCATGAATTCAAGAGCCAGGCTGGCTTAGGTTGGAGTTCTGTTTCTGTCCCTGCCTTTTTGACTTGTGTGAGTCACTTGTCTGGACTACCATTTCCTTGTTGGTAAGATGGGGTTGATGACACTTTGCAGTGCTGAAATGAATATTCAATGAAATTGTGATCCTAAAGTACCCAGTACATGGTTGGCACCCAATAAATATTAATTCCCTTTTTCCTTCATTCTGCCATAAAATAGTTTTTTGTTTTATTGTATTTATTTTGGAACACATTAAATATATTTAAATATATATATTTATTATAATATCAAATAATTGGTTGCTTTTCATGTTTTTTCTATCCTTGTGGACTTTTTACACATTGGCCTGAGTTACTCTTTCAAGCAGAGTACAAGTTACAGGTGTCCATGGGATAACTACTACTGTTACTCAAAATGACTGGCCACAGACCATGAGGTGAGCATTATATGGGGACAGATAGCCTTAAACTCTTTCCTTGCCTTCCACAGCCATTTCTCAGTGACCCCAAAGTCACTACCATAGCAGCAGGGCATCTCTCCTATGAACAGCCTTTTCCTACCCTGGGATGAGATGAACACAAAGGAATATTTACTTTATGAGTTACAGATGCATGCACATTAAATTCTCTTTCCTAAGATAATATTTGTGTGCTTACTGCTTTAGTTGAAATCAACCTAATTGTCCTTCCAGCAGCATTCCTTTTTTACTCCATCTCCCTAATTATATTATCTATGATTCTCTCTATACTTTTGTTCCTAATGTCTGATATTTATCTGTATTCTTTTTGGGGGAGGGTGAGGAGAGGATTTCAATCAGCTTTGAATTTGTGAGGACCTATTTGTATTGAACGTCTAATTACTTGAGCTTTTAAATGAGATGTTTTTATTAAAATCCAGATATACTGCATCCACAGGACCCACCCTAGCCACGGGAATTCCAGCTAACTTGTCATGCACTTATACAACAGTGCCAGGATGGAAGGGCAATCTGTTTATAAGGAATCTGTTAAATTGCAGTTTGAATTTTTAAGTAGACCCCCAAATATATTCTTCAAAATGTCTGCTAAAGACCTCTGCCACACATTTTTTTCCAAACAATTGTAGGGCATTTGAGAGAGAGTTTCTAGCAAGCCCAGCTTTTTCTTAAAGAATTTATAGATTCTCAAAGGGTAGAAAGAGGGAGGTCAAAAAATGCCATTCAGAATGCCACTGTGTATGTGTTTTGTTGTGTGTCCAGCACCATCTGAGCTGTGATTCCAAGTGTAGTGTTAGATGCTCCCCAGGCCTTGGTGGGAACTGGGTCTGTTAGGAGCAAGGGATGAACAAGTGCCTCATCTTCAGTCCACTGCTTTCTGAAGAGGCCTCATACTGTAGGAAGATGAAAGGTCTTCATGACTACCCCTTGGGTACCGTTCTCAGTAACTCCTGGTGTGGGCAACTGCTAGGCTTAGAAAGAACACAATAACCATCAATCCATAAAGCACTTATTAAATACCTGTAAGAAAATGTGTGCAGTAAAGAAATAGAGGAGCTGGTGGCCAAAAGCATGGGCTTTGGAGTTAGAAAGACAGATTTCAACCCCACCACTTACCACCTGGAGGGTTTTGTATAAGTTTTTTATCCTCAATTTCTTTCTTTCTTTTTCTTTTTTTTTTTAGGTTTTTTTTTGGGGGGAGTAATTGGGTTTATTGATTGATTTTTTTAGAGGTGGTACTGGGGATTGAACCCAGGACCCTGTGCATGCTAAGCATGCACTCTACCACTTGAGCTATATCCTCTTCCATCCTCAACTTCTAACCTAAAAAGAAAAAAAAAAGGAGATAATACTTCTTGATTTACAGGATAATGAAGATCAAATGAAATAATGAGTATAGATTACTTAACGTAGTCTCAATACATATTAAGTTTTTAACAAAAGGTTAAATAAATGATTTTTATAATTTTAATTACCATATCAATATTCACTAAGGATCCCTTGAGAGACCTCTCTATGTATGTAAATTCACAAGGCTATGGAAACCATTTTTTTTCTGTAAATGGGATCAAACTATATATTGTATTTTATTATTATTCACTTAAGTATATGTTGTAAGACATTTTCCAAGTCAAAAAAAAAAAAAAATCTAGCACTGCAGGCGGCGAGGTCCTGCCTCCCAGCGGGGAAGGAGGCGTGGGCATGGAACAGGCCGCTGCCTCCGAGCCCCGGGCCGCGCCGCTGCCTAGGGCGTCCCGAGGGCTCCGTGGGGGCGCGCCCGTCACGCTGCTCCGGGGACCCGTGAGGCCGGGCGTGGCCGGGCGCTGCTCAGATGGCCGTGCTCCCGCGGCCTGTGCTCACCCTCCTCCTCCTGACCGCCGCTTTCAAGTGCCAGGAGTAGGCCCAGACCACCGACTGGAGGGCCACCCTGAAGACCATCCGGAACCGCGTCCACAAAATAGACACGTACCTGAACGCTGCCTTGGACCCTCTGGGAGGAGAGGACAGGCTCTGCCAGCATAAGTGCAGTGACGGATCTAAGCCTTTCCCACGTATGGATAGAAACCATCCCCGCCAAATGGATGTGGCTCCCCACTGTTTGGTGTTCATCTGAACATCGGCATCCCTTCCCTGACAAAGTGCTGCAACCAACACGACAGGTGCTGTGAGGCCTGCGGCAAAAGCAAAAACGACTGTGATGAGGAGTTCCAGTCTTGCCTCTCCAAGATCTGCCAAGATGTGCAGAAAACACCAGTACTAGCTCAGCATGTTCAGGCGTGTGAAACCACAGGGAGCTCTTGTTTGACAGTGTTATACATTTGGGCTGTAAGTCGTACCTGGACAGCCAACGAGCTGCATGTAGGTGCCGCTACGAAGAAAAGACTGATCTTTAAAGAAGATGCTGAGAGGTGGTGACAGCAGATGAGGACAGAAGAACATAACTTTTGACAAGAACTGTTTTTACAGCATAAAGCTGCCTTATTTTTGTGAAGGGATTATTTTAAGACCTTGACACTAAAACTTCAAACTGAAACAAATGGAGGTTATCTTCTTGGATGTTGCTGCCTTGGTGTGCCAAATTGTCTTGACCAATCTGAGAAATGGGTGCATGTTAAGGGGAGAATTTTTTAAAAGAAAGAGTCTGTAGTTCAGTTTTCACAACTATATTTACCAAAAAAATTAAGTCAAATGTAAAATTTATTATAAGATATGTTCAACATTGTCTTATTTAGAAATATGGGGAAATCTTCACTTATAAGTATGTTTGTTTACTGTGAAATTTAAAATATACATTTATGCCTGGAAAAAAAAACTACATCTTTTTAAATGGCTATAGTGAATTTTATTTAATGTGTTTATTGTAATTTATATAACCATCCCCTCACATGTGAACATTTAATTTATGCCCATTTTTTAAACTGAGAATTTCTGGAATAGGAATCCTTCTGGGTACTTTTGGGGATGGGAGGACACACGTGTGCATATTTTTCCTCAAGGTAAATTTCAAGAAGCGGGATCATAAGATCCTTAAATACTCTTATTTTAACTAAATTGGTCCATTTAAAAAACAGTTGGTCATTCTCTGCTGGAGACCAATGCAAATTCTGGTATTGATATTTTTCTCAAAATGTTCCTCATTAATATATTACACATTAGTAAATTCATTTATTTTTTATTATGTAAGTAATGCATAATTTTTCAGGAAAAAAATCTACACAGATGTAGCAAGATGTCAACATCAATCTCCTGAAAAAAACAAAACAACCAGGCAAGCAAACATTGATATCAGTTCCTGTATCAGTAAATGTAAATCTGTCCCATCCTTTGAAGCTACTGTATATAGACATAACACGATTTTACCATGTTTCAACATATAGGCATTTAAAATGTTTCCAAATTTTCACTTTTGCGATACTCCAGGTAAAATCCTTATACATGCTTACTATGTACATATATGAATATGTCTCCAGGACAGATAACTAGAGTGGAATTGCTGGACCAAATGGTATGTACAAATAAAGCTTTAATACATTACTGCACAATGACGCTCCAACAAGTTTGACAAATTCCTACTCCTACAATAATATGTGAAAATACTCATTTTTCCACACCCTTGCCAATAGGATAGTATCAGTCTAAAATAATTTTTGCCAATTTGATGGATCAAAAATGCTGATTTAAATTGGATTTTACATTAATAATGAGATTAAATGATTTTCGAGGTTTAATGTCTCATTTGTAACTATTATTAATTCTATTTGGTTGTCTTTTCCCTATAGGTATGTTTGTATATGTATGAAGGTGAATGTGTTCTTGTATCAATTATTTTTCTTTTATACATCTTGCAGGGTTTTTTTCTCTAGTTATTGTTTGATTTTTAACTGTGTTAATAGAGTCTTTTCTTATATGGTCTCCAAAGTTTTATGGAGTTCAGTTTATTTAAAAGCATATGTGTGTGTGTGAATGAATTTTCTA
Source organism: Camelus bactrianus (assembly GCF_048773025.1). Classification (NCBI taxonomy): domain Eukaryota; kingdom Metazoa; phylum Chordata; class Mammalia; order Artiodactyla; family Camelidae; genus Camelus; species Camelus bactrianus. The sequence goes on along the minus strand of NC_133573.1, from coordinate 20,350,708 downwards.
GTCCAAGGTAATAAGCACATTCTTTTATATTTTGCTTCAATTTTTAAGCTTTATATATATTTTAATAGCTTTATTGAGAGACAAATCACATACTATACCACTCTCTTATTGAAAATATCCCATTCAATAGTTCTCAATATATTCACAGAATTGTGCAAACTTCGCCACAATCAATTTTAGAACATTTTTATCAGCCCCCCCAAAACTCCCATACCCATTTGTAGTAACCTTCCATTTCCCCTCAAACCTGCACTTATCTTCCCACCCTAGGCAACCTCTTTTTGTTTCTACAGTTTTGCCTATTCTGGACATACATAAATGGGGTTGTATCATATGTGGCCTTATGTGACTGGCTTCCTTCACTTAGCATAATGTTTTCAAGTTTCATCCATGTTATAGCTTTAATGTTTTTATAATTAGATCTTTAATCCATCTGGAATTTATTGACTTATATAAATTGGATAAATAATCGTATATAAATTATTGATCTTTTTATAAAACTTAACCAGTTGTATCAGTGCTATCTACCTAAGATTCAGTCCATCCTTTTCTCATTAATCTAACCTGTCTCCTTCATCGATACGGATGGACCTGTCTCAGAACTCGATTTGTTCATTCTAGTGTTTCCACTGTGAGGACTTTACCCTGATAATGTAGTTTTGCTGTATGGTAGGGCACACCACCCCTCATTTTCCTTTTCCTAAAACTTTCTTAGTGATCCTTCCTCATTTTCCCTTCCCTTTGATTTTTAGAATGGACTTGTCAAGTTTCATCAAAATACTGTGTAACTTTTGATTGGAACTTTGTTGAAATTATAGATTAATTTTGGAATAAATTTCATCTTTATAATGTTGGTGTTTTCAATATTTTAATTGAATTTATAGCTGTATTTTTAATTCATTAGAGGGAAGGTAGATATTCCATCTGGAATTAGCTTTTTAATTGGTTATTGATGTATAGGAAGGTCACTTACTGAGACAGAAACTGCAGGGGGAGGAGTAGAGTTTGATAAAAAGATAATGAGATCTGCTTAGATGCATTCTGCCTGAGATGTTTATGAGAAATGAAGATGGAGACATACATACCAAATATTGCACCATTCATTTTGGCGACATTTTTAGAATGGCAAGGGGAAGGTGAATGGTCCATAAGGTCTTTTGAGGAAGAATGTGGTTTTTAGACCAAAAATGAAACTACTGGATTTGAAAACAAATCCAATAGCTTCTAACATTACAGTTGCAAATTTCTTTTTTAATAAAGGGGAAACAAAACACCAGGAGTTTTATTTGACTTATCGCATTTTGAGAAGCTAGTGGATTAAATAGTTCTTGAACTCAAAGCTGCTCACGCTTCCTACACACTTCCCCTTTCTCCAAGGTCTGGTTGCAGTTGCATTTTTCCATCTTCCCAGGTTTTCAGCACAGCAGGTTGTGATCTGGGTTTCCTAGGCAACCTGAGTGGTTAAAATGAAGGTGATGATGGCAGTATCCAGCGACACTTCCTCTTCCCCGTACACAGCAACTCTTGCAAGATCCCTAATTTCTCAGTCTGAAGTCCCCCTCAAACACCTCAGGAAACCCTCAGGGGCATCTTGGTGGATTTACAAGCATGATCCTCTTAGGGTCCATGCAGAGCCTGACATCTCCCCCTCTCCTGCTGTGCCTTCTCCATGGTGACTTGATGCACTGCTCTCTGATGTCCACGATGCCACTTGGGAGGTGACTCATGGCCCTGTCCAGCACAGGGTCATGCTGCCCTTCAGCTGGGCCACAACCGACATTCTACACGCTGTGCCAAAGATGCTGTAGCAGATGCACAAAAGCCCTGCTGTGCTGTCTACTAAAGTGAGGAGACTCTCCCCTCTGTCTCTAAACATCATGTAACATTCTTACCCAGCCAGAGGACAGCCATCTTGGGCTATCCACAAATACCTGTCTGCATGGGGTTAGGTAGCTGGCTGTGCTGAGCGACTGCTCAGACTGTTGGCCCAACATCTCCTGCCTCTCCACGTGTCCAGCTGGGTGTGTGGTCCTGACCTTGAACCAAGCTTGTGTGCTGATCACCAGTCTCTTCAGTCTTGGTTCCACAGAGCTTTGGTGTCTCATCACTGGGCCCTTCCAGACATGACGAGAAAGTCTGAATCCTAGGATGACAGTTTAGTTTCAAGCTGGAACCCCTTCTGCTCATCTAAGGAAATGATTCAGAATCATGCATTAAGTTTGAATCATCTTAGTAGGCCTGTAGCCATCTGCTCAGGAGAGAGACAAACTGTGATTTGGGGCATATGGCTTTTGCTATTAAACCTATTGTCTTCTCCTAATGGTGAAAATGATGCATTGTTTAAAACTAAGGAATTGTTATAGCATGTGATTAAGCATACACTATAGAAGTTATATTTATGATTTGATGCTCAAACTAAATAAAGGAATGAGTATGAAAGCAGGGATGGATGGAGAATGGAGAATGGAGAAAATTGTGGCCATGGACAAAATAAAACCAGGTTATATCTTATTCATCCTTTTATTTTTTGCGGGGAGCATGGAAGTGGCTGGAAGTCATCAGAGAGAATGCCCGAATGGTCATTCCTCCTTTTCAATACTCCTAATAGTAAGTGTTGGTAACTACCTCCCCTGTGTTTGTCCTTTTCTTCATTTCAAGGGAATGAAGAGGTTTCGTGACCCCAGCTTGACCAGGCCTTCAGGACCTGCTGTGGATGACTCTCAATATGACTTCTCTGCTTTGGACTGATTCAAGCCATTGAGAGAATATATAAGTTGATTTTAGAGCGTCTCACCTTGGCAGTTTTAAAGAGTCTTCTAGTAGTCAGTAGAGACAGAAAGGTGGATGTGAGACATGAACTTTAGAAGCATGCTGTTCTAACTCAACCTCTGCTTTTAGACAGGACTTCCAGTCAGTCGTCCAATCTCTTCTAATAATATCTCAAAGCCTGCCTATGGTTACATATCCCCATGTGTCACAGGCATTATTATTTAGGAAAAACTTTCCAACTTTTGAAATGTAAGGGATGTGTTCCTGTTCCATCTTTGGTGAGAATGACAGATAGTTATTTAGTCCTTCTGGCTCCAAACTGCATGTGGAATGGGATGTACATAAGCTCAGATGGCAGACAAACTTGAATTTAAATCCTGGCTTCACCACTTACTAGCTGTGTGATTTTGGAAAAGTCATTGAACTCTCTGAATTTCTCTTTCTGTAACTCTCAAGTGGAGCTCAATTATCCATCCCAGCAGGTAGTTAATATGAGTTAAATGAAATGATAGGTGTGAACAGGGCTGGCATAAATTATTATGTATAGTCAACAAATGCCCTTGACCTACGTGTTATTTTCAGATATGCCTTAAATCTAAGTCACTATTTCATATTGATCCTGCTGCTTGTGTAGCCAGTGACATCAGCAAGGAAAGAGTTCATTACAATCAAGGAAGTCTTTAGAAATCTAGTTACAGCCCGAAGATTGGATTGATATCCAGGAGATGGAATTATTTTGCAGCCTAAGATTAGTTCAGTGAAAAAGATTAATGAGTCACATTATATAATCAGTTCAAGCTAATGACAAATGAATATATTCTGGTTTTTAGCTAGAGTTGATTTAATAACATTTGTGCAACAACAGCATTAAATTTAAAGTCTGTTCTAGTGAATTGGACTTTACCCAGAATTTTCCTTTCAGAGATGAGGTTATTTTCATAACCTGACTCACCACTTAGGGGGCAGCCCCCTGTATGGTGAAGATTCAAAATTGCCACAAGAGCCCCTCCAATCCCCAAACACCCCGATCTTTCTCCTTCCTCCTGTGATGTAACTATGAGGAGATTGAAGCTTTCATCTACTTATTTCCATGAATTACATTATCTGGAAGAATCATCGGTTAAGCTGGAATAAGGTATTAATACTTTCACTGGCATTAATTGCTCTGGTTAACCCTAGCAGAGAGTAGAGTCCCGAGGCAAGTTGTGTTGGAGAAAAACAAGTCAGGGTGGGTGGGAGACTCAGACCCTTGGGAAGAAGTGGGCCATCCACAGGGGTTTAAATCTACTGGGAAGGGGTATTTACTACTGATGCCCTGAGCTATCAGAACAGACTGCTTATGTTTCAATTGGTATTTGGGTCAACGGTGCCTTGTTTTGGCTTTCCTGTTTTCCTCTTCCTGCCTTCCCACTATGTTATAAAGTCTTCAAGGGAAGAGAGCTTCCTTCCCTTTTCTGTCTGTACGTTTTCCTGAGAGTGCCTTCCTCACCCGTAGGCATTCAATAAATGCCTGTTGAATAAATCAGTCAGTCAATGGAGGTAAAGGGGGTGAGCAAAATGAAAGGGGCAATGAAAAGGTGTTGAAGAAACTGCTTTTTTTCACTGAAGGCTAAACTTCATAATTCTATTTCCATTTATTGCTTCATGTAAACTAGCCTTCTGTAAAGTCTTGTTTGTCTTATGCACAGCTTTGGGTCTGTCGGCTTCCTCTTTTTGATCTTCATGGCCATAATCTCCAATGCATTTGACCAGGCTCACCTCCTATGTGAGGCAGGTGACTGTCTCTGCTTCTTCCTTCTCACTGAACACCTGATCAGCATTCAGCGGATGATGCTCAGAGTGACCAGGAAGAAACTTACCCTTTCATGCTAATATCAGACGTGCAAGAAACAACCAGGGAACACCATGCTGATGAAGTGCTCTGTCCTTAAGTTCAAATTACACTACAAAAATGAATTAACTCAATAATAAAGGTGAACAAATATTGCACACACAGACTAGAGCCCAAGACTAGAAATGGAGTGTCACACGAGATAGATACAGCAGGGCATGCCTGAATACAATTTTGTTGCCATGAACAACTTTTAAAATTTGCTCTGGAATATTGCAATGATTTTCTATTACAGAAAAACTCATTTCAATGTTTCTTTCATTAGAATGGATTGCATTGATTCGTTCTCCTTATTTTACCATGAGGGAAGAGTATATTTAGATATTTTTTCATAATTAAACTTTTTTATCTTGAGGTAGTTGTAGATTCATATGCAGTTGTAAGAAATACTGCAGAGAGATCCCATGTGACCTGTATGCAGTCTCAGCCAACGGTAGCACCTTACAAAACTACAAAACAATATCACAACAGGATACCGACATTGATACCGTTAAGAGGCGAAGCATTTCCACCTCCAGCAGGGTCCTTCATTTTGCTCGTTAATAGTCACACCCACTTCCCTCCTGCTCACTCTCTTCTTAATCCCTGGCAACAACTAATCTGGTCTTCATTTCTATAATTTTGTCATTTCAAGAATATTACATAAGTGGAATCACAGTCTGTAACCTGTGGGATTGGCTTTTTTCACTCAAAGTAATTCTCTGGAGATTCATCCAGGTGGTTGCGTGTATTAACAGTCCATTCCCTTTTATTGCTAGGGTATGGATGTACTGCAGTTTGTTGAACCATTCACCCATTTCCAGTTTTTGGCTATTGCAAATAAATATGCCAGAAACATCAGTGTGTACACTTTGGTGTGAACATAAGTCTTCTTTCCTCTAGGATCAGCACCAGGGAATGCGATTGCTGGGTTGTATGGTAGTTCCGTGTTTGTTTCTTTGTTCTTTAAGAAACTACCAAAACATTTTCCAGAATGGCTGGACCATTTTCCAGAACTGTGTTCCCTCTAACAATGTATGAGTGATGCAATTTCTCAGCTTTCTTTGCAGCATTTGGTATTGTCATTATTTTCCACTTGAGCCATTCGATATGGATATAGGGATAGTTCATTATGGTTTTAATTTGCATTTCTCTAATGGCTAATGATACTGAACATCTTTTCATACATTTGTTTGCCATTTTTATATCTTCTTCATTGAAGTTTCTCATGCCTTTGCCCATATTCTAATTGGATTTTTTATTTTGTTTTTTTTTTAACACTTTTGAACAGTTGAGAGTTCTTTGTATAGTCTAGATATCAGTCCTTTGTCTAATATGTGGTTTGCAATTTTTTTTCCCCAAGCCTGTAGCTAGTCCTTTGATCCTTTTAGTGGAATCTTTCACCATTCACAACTGGTCTTAGAAGCATTTTTGCAATGGCTGCTTTGAAATACTTGTTAGATGATTCCAACAACTCTGTCACTTGATGTTAGTATTCACTGATTGTCTTTTTGCATTCAGTTTGAGATCTTCCTGGATCTTGGTGTGATGGGGGACTTTTTAAATGAAATTTAGACATCTTCATACTGTGTTGGGATCTTATTTAACTCATCTGTTTTAGTTAGTAGTTTCTGACAGTGCTCTGGCAGGGGAAGGGGAACCTGATTACTGCCGGGTAGAAGTAGCAGCCCAGGTTCCCCATTTGGTCTCTGTTGACACCAGACAAGAAGGCTCCTCGTTACACCTGGGCAGGGAGGGGAGTTCTTGCTCTCCACAGATACTGCAATATCTGGGCCACAGTGAAATTTCTGACTCCCCACTAAGCCTTCTCCGACATTACCTCAGTGCCGTATACTCACAGGTTTAAAAATATCTTCCTTATATCTAGGAAATGGGTGTGACTACATTTCCTTAATGAATTTCATAGTTTTCCATTTCTATCATTTCCTTGCTGATTAATTCTTTTATTTACAGTAAATCTTTTCACCTGAGTCTGGCAACTGCCTTGATGCCGTTTCTTCCCCCATGATGGATTTTCTTACATGCAGCTACTTTTTTCTCCCATCTCTATTCCAGTATTTCTCTGCTCCCTCTACTGTTTAATCACATTTCACCTCCTCTTTGCCTTGCTTCTCATTGTTTACTCCTTCTGAAGGCTGGTTTGTATTGCGTGTGCCCTTTTCAGAGCATTTCACTTTTAAAATCAACAACAGCCCAAAAGGGGGTTCAGTTAAAATGCTCAAAGTACAAGTCAACACATCCTGAGCTGAGACCTCTCCCTCCGGGTAAAGGGGGCATCACACGTGGACCAGGGAAGGGTCAATAGCTGAGGAGCTGATTTTGAAGACTAAAACCCATTTCCTCTGAGGAAAGGAAATAGTGCAAAATTATTTAAGATCATATTTCCTTGTCTCAGCCACTTGGATGTTGTGGGAATCAGAGGCTATAAATAGATAAACTTTGCTAGAAGCATCTTAAAAAACCACCAGGAAATGGCTAGCCTTGCTTGTGATACTTTAGAAACTAGCATGTTAGCAACTGCTCCCATTATCTCTAATTTCACTTTTGCAAATATTATTTATAGATATTGTCATCCCTTTGTCAAACTCTGGGATACTCAGAGGTGTCCTTTATTATTATTATTATTATTATTGTTGTTGTTGTTGTTGTTGTTGTTGTTATTAATTATTGAAGCATTGTTGATTTACAATGTTGTGTTCATTTCTGGTGTACAGCATAGTGATTTATTTATACATATACATATGTATTCCTTTTCATATTCTTTTTCATTATAGGCCATTACATGGCATTGAATATAGTTATCTGTGCTATACAGCAGGACCTTGTTGTTTATCTATTTTATAAACAGTAGTAGAGGTGTCCTTTGAATTAATGCCCCATTTCCCCCTTCTCTACACACTCTTGGGCTTCTGGATGGCCAAACAGGATTTGAGTAATTGATTAGCAAGTTCTGCTAATGGTTTTGATTAGCTTTATTTGTTTTGCATGTAATTATCTTTCCTTGGTAATTAGAATTTAGTCACAGTATTCATATTTGATATAATTTTAGATAAAGATTTTGCTAGTTAAACTGAGAGATAATTTCCAAGCAATTATAGAACAATCTATCCAAACTTATGGTAGTTGTATCTTCTGAGGAAAATAATGTCCTGTTTTGTCATAAAGTATAAAGCAGTTTTTGCTTACGAAGGATGACTGACAACACAAATTGATTGTTTTTAAAAATAATGTTTCCTGACAAATTATTTGCTAAATGAAATTGATATTAATCTAAGACATAGTAATCTTTTATTTGGAGAGGCATTTGAAAGAGTTGGCCTTTTGGATCTATTTATTAGATTAATCTCTTTTTTAAAATCCCAATTACACCATATCTGGTGTCTGGGAAAGAAACAGTGTGGTGTCCCTGTTCACCTGTATTCTCAGACCCCAATAAAATATTGTATTTGTGGACTATAGCATTCAGCTGCCTGAGCAGGTCTCCTTTTATCCCCTTAGGGAAAATGAAGTGGTTATCTGGGTTTATCCAGGTCAGCAGCAGAGCTGGGCTGAGCAGGGCTTTAGCTGATCCTTCTCCGAGTACGTGGGCAGCTGCCTGGCTCCTGAGCCCTTGCCGAGAGGGGTAGAAGCACCAGCGTACCCTGATGGGGGCGGTACCGACGATTCCTTCCCTGGCCCGCCAGTAGGACCAGTGGGGATGAGAACACTGGGCACTTTCGACAGTGTTCATCCTTTCATACTTTCTCTTTTGGAGGCACTTAATGATGAGTATGAACCGCTTTCCACCACTACTTTTAAGGTCCCCTTAATTGGCCACTTTCTGTTATGAAGCCTTTCAAAGAGACTAGCTACAGATTCTTTTGCTCACAGCTGCAAATTAATGATACTTCGTTGGAATTTGAGGAAAGCAGCTTAAACTCCAATTTTCGTATGATTTGATAGTGGTTACAGAGTCATCTAAACTAAAGCTCCCAGTGTGGCATGAATCCTCTGGCCGCAGCTGGTGAAGGAGCCGAGCCCAGGGACTCATCCACATGGGCACCCATGGCATGTGTGCTGTCGCCTCAACAGTCCAGCTCCCTATGGCTTGGTTTTTCCACAGACACTGCGGACTGTGACTGCTGATAAGCCGAATAAGGCTGGAGGTCAACAATCCGGAGATGGCTCCTAATTATTAAAGGGTCAACCACGTCTTAATGCACACGTCCTGTGAACGGGGGGTGGGGTGGGGTGGGCCCGCAATCAACTGTGTTTCAGAGAAAGCAGCTTTCCCTTTCTCTAATTTAAATTAGCAAAAACAAACAAAGCATTTGTTAAGGGAAGCTAAAGGGTTCTCCCTGTATTCTAATTCTAAGCTTGGACCCTGAAATATTGAATAGGCAAGCAGCTCTTAATGACACTCCGGACTCGAGCTGCTGTTTGAATTTCTTTGCTGCCGTGATCTATGCTTCCTTAACGGAGCTTTGACTTGGGTCCCACACCACGGAGCACTTGGACCCAACAGCACAGAGCCTCACCCGAGCCTTGGGTGACTGCCATGAATTAGTAGCTTCTATGGCCCTAAATTAAGCTCCTCGATGTGTAATTATCCATCCCACGCATTGAATCTAGCTCCAAGGCAAATGCTTCTGCAAGGCTAACGGCTGGCTGCAGCACGAACAACAAAGTACAAAAACCGGGCCCTCCTCCCTCTGCCTGCTCCATGGCCCCACCGCCGCCAGGCAGACCGCGGGGCCTTCCTGCTGCTGCTCCGACCCTGTTGTCGGCTATAGCGATTACACAAAGGTAAAGCGAGCCAGGGAAGTGGTGGCGGTGCTTTCCCCCTTCTTTCTTTTTTCTTTTTGAAATTTGAGGGAAAGGTGTCAAATTTGTTAAAAACAATGAAGTTGAATTTAATGTAAAAATTAGGAAAACACTCAATCGATAATTTACAATATTACCAAAGGAATTAGCAGCTGAGTGAGTTATCTCCAAATGCAGGTTGCTCACCAGATGATGAGACTACCCTGAAAAGGTGGCTGCACTGAGTGATCAGAAGTGTCTGTTCCAAATCTTAGCAAGATGAGGTTTCAGGGATTCCGAATGAGTATCACCAGTTTGTGGCAGCTTCCCTATATAGTTGCAGCGGGGTTGCAGGCCAAGGCAGAAAAGACAACAGAGGCAGACAATTCACTTTGAAAAAGCAATGCAACAAAATGGTCAAAACACAGAAAAAGAGAGCTTCAAACTAATTAACAAGCCTAGAAGTCCAAATTAAAAAATCTGGTTTTGCCTACCAAATTTGCAGATATAAGAAAGAGTTAACACTCAGGATAGGCCAAGCTTATGGGGGCTTCACCAGAGTCCAATAGACTGGTTTTGCCTCCTAGCTCTTCCTCGTACTAGCAAAGGGAAACTGTCATGCCATTTATTTTCTTGAAGACTATTTTAATCATCTCTAAAATGTAGATAATATTACTAACCACCTCACAGGGTTTTTGAGGGAATTAGTGAAATAAAGTATTTAATACCTCATCTGGCACTTAGTAAATGCTCAATTAATATTAGAATAATAATTATTATCATAGGAAGCTAGACCCCTAGCACACTAAAGGGGGAGTATAAATTGGTAAAGCCTTTAAGAATGAACATCTGACATATATACAATGTAAAACCCATACAGCTTTAATGATGTGTATACATATGACTTAACCATTCTATTTCTAGAAATCTATTCTGAGGAAACAGGCACAATGATATGTTTACAAGGATATCTTTCATTTTTTTATATGATAAAAATGGAAACAGTTAAAATATCTAAAAGTAAGGAAACAGTTAAAAATTATGGTTTGTCCACCTACTAAAGTTTCCTTCAGGTGTTACACAGCATGTTTTTGAGAATGTTTCAAGACCGAGAAGCGTGATACTGTGTGCAAATAATGGTTTTCAGTAGGCAGTGGGGTTACCTGCTATTTTTATTTTTTACTAATATTTATTTGTACTTTTAAAGTTGTTTGTAGTCAGTCAGTAAGCACTTTTTGGATATCTGCTGCAAATTAGGCATGATGGTAGGTGCCATGGATAAAACAGAGAATAAAGCAGACAGGACACTGCCCTCATGGGGCTTCTAGTCTCTCCATTGGAAAATGCACTTTTTTAAAAAATTGAAATATAGTTAATTTACAATGTTGTGTCAATTTCTGATGTACAGCATAGTGATTCAGTTATATGTATATATATATATATATATATACACACACAAACATATTCTTTTTAATTATAGGCCATTACAAGGTACTGAATATTGTTCCCTGTGCAATACAATAGGCCCTTGTTGTTTATCTATTTCATATATTATAGTTAGTATCTACAAATCTCATACTCCCAATTTATCCCTCCCCTCTCTCCTCTCCTGGTATCCATAAGTTTGTTTTCTGTCTGTGAGTCTGCTATGTCTGTCTCTGTCTTGTAAATAAGTTCATTTGTGTCCTTTTTTTTTAATATTCCACATATAAATGATATCATATGGTATCTTTCTTTCTCTTTCTGGCTTACTTCACTTAGTTATGATGATCTCCGGGTCCATCCATGTTGCTGCAAATGGCATTATTTTAATTTATTAATTTTTTTGAGTAGCGTTCCATTTTGTATATGTATATACACACCACAAGTTCTTTATCCAATTGCCTGTCAGTGGACATTTAGATTGCTTCCATGTCTTGGCTGTTGTAAATAGTGCTGTTGTGAACACTGGGGTGCATGTATCTTTTTGAATTAGAGTTTCCTCCATATATATTCCCATACATATTGCTGGATCATAGGTTAAATCTATTCTTAGTTTTTTGAGGACTCTCCAGGCTATTTTCCATAATGGTTGCACCAAACTACATTCGCACCAGCAGTGTAGGAGGGTTCCCTTTCCCCACACCCTCTCCAGCATTTATTGTTTGGACTTTTTAATGATGGCCGTTCTGACTGGTGTGAGATGATACCTTATTGTAGTTTTGATGTGCATTTCTCTGATAGTTAGTGATATTGAGCAGAAAAATATGTTATTTTTGTAATAAAGAAGACTATTAATAAAACAAAAGGGGGAACTGTATGAGTGTGCTAGAGCTGCCATTAAAAAGTGCCACCAATTGGGTGGCTTAAACAACAGGAATTTGTTTCCTTGCAGTCCTGGAGGCTAGAAATCCAAGATCAAGGTTTCATTCAGGGTTGGCTTCATTCTGAAGTCTCCCTTTGGCATGCAGGTGGCTGTCTTCTCTCTGTGTCTCTACATGGTCTTCCTCCTGCAATTATGTCCAAATTTCCTCTTCTTATAAGGATGTCAGTCACACTGGATTGGGGCCCATGCTAGCAAACTCATTTAACTTAATTACACTTTAAAGATCCTGTCTCCAAATAGTGGGGTTCTGAGGTGCTGGAGGTAAGGGCTTCAACATATGAATGGGGAAGTTTGGGGGAGGGGCATTCAGCCCATAACAAAAACCATGTGATACCATTTCTTGTCTGAGAGTTCCTCCTTTTTGCCTCAGTGGTGTATCTTGACAAGCCCCTTGAGGAAGGCTAAAAATGTGTCTGAACTCTCCAAAAATTTGTTCACTGGCTCCAACATGGGCAGCTGTGGAAATTTCAGTTTGGGTGAAGGTTACCTTAGATTGATTTTCATAAGTCACTTCTGGAAATCAGTGACATTTAAGAGTTTTTCTGGCACTTCGAGTCTGCTCCTAAGTGAATTCTGGGACACCTGTCTGGTCCAGGGTCCCTACCTCAGCCCAGAGCAAAGCCTTCCAGGGAGGACTTCCCGAGGTAGAGGGCGGTGTCCTAGCATCTGATCAGATTCAGAGGTGCAGTCAGAAAATGAAATCTTCTGGGTGTGGCAGGGGCCACCCACAGAGAATGAGTCAATGATGAACAGTGGTAGTCAGGATGGGCATATGGCTCTGTCAACTGGAAGCTTCTTTTATTATGGAAATCCAATTTACTTTCCTTAAATCACAGATAAAGGAAAGAGGAAATGGATGATTGTTCTCCACTGGAGAATGAGTGAAGTTTAAGATTGATGCAGAAGGTGGAGGTGAAGCTAGAGGCATCAGGTCCAGCCCCTTGTTTGAAAGGTTGGGAAGCTGGTCCTCCAAGGCTGCCTGGATTTGCCTTAGATCGCACATCTGATGAGCAGCTATGGCTGATCTCAAGTCCACAGATTGTGATCCTGGTTCAGTATAATTTCCCTGATACTCCATGAGAGATGGAGGAAATATTGGATGTAGGAGTTAGGATTTGTGAGTTTCCACCACAGCTCAGCCTCTAAACATGGGTGCCCTGAATCCTCTCTCTGGTCTCCTGTTTTTTTTTTTTTGGTTTTTTTTTTTCACTTTCAAAATGAAAGTTGGGTAATAAAGTTCTTTCTGTCACTAACATCCATCCCACAAGACTTTCATGGGTGCCACTCATTCTGTACTCAGGCAACAGAGTTGACAGGTGGGTGCAGATGTGTTTGACCGAGAATGGTTACATAATGGTGCTTAGCACACTAGAGAGAGGAGCAGTGAGTGACCTCACATCTCATCTAAAGATTTATTGAAGATTCAGAATTAGGAGGTTAAAAAAAAAAAAGACAAAATGTGGAAAATGAGTAGTAAGACTTGCAATCTTATGTTTACCTCCACATACACGGAAAAGAGAGCTTCTACCCACTCCTCATCTTTTGATTGAATGCTAATACATTTTGCTTGCTTTCTTAGATTTCCCACAGCAACGATTTTGACCTGTTTTTATTAACAATTGAAACATCTCCATCCCATTATCTTCTCTTCTTGAAGTGCTAAGCTGTGATTTTCAGGGCGCCAACTGTCAAGGGAGTGAAGAAAGTCACTTTCACTTTTCTGTTTGATTAGGTTATTATTATTATTATTATTATTATTTTGTTTTTCTTATTTCTTTCTCTTTCTCCCCCTTTTTTGTTCTCTTAAGTGTATGGTTAGGTTTGTTTTCAAAAGGTGTTTATAACCTTAGCAAAATTTTCATTAGCATTCCCCATGCATACTTTTTTTTTTATTTTTATTTGAGGGGGTGTGATTAGGTTTATTTATTTTAAAGGAGGTACTGGGAATGGAACCCAGGACCTCGTTCCTGTTACATGCACGCTCTACCACTGAGCTACCCCCTCCCCGCCCCATGCATACTTTAGTTAAGGGAAACTCATGTTTTGCTCAAGTCACCAGAGAAATGAAAGGAATAATCTAATGCTAAACATGCTTGTACTTTGCATTAATTTAACTGGACCTCCTTCTCCAATGTAAGGACAGAAATAAGGCCAACACCCACTCTCAGAAAAATTCCTAAGTAGCACAATTCCAAGACTGTTTCCAATTATCTCGTGTCCTTTTTGGTTTTAAAGGATGAAACTCTACATGAGGAGTTGTACCTTCCTGTATGAACCAGAGCATTAATTGCTGATATTTTTATGAGCTGCTCAAGAGAGTAGGTGAGGTATAATGTATATATCTCTACAGTGTTCCCACATCAATTTCACAATTTTGCTCCTCGCTTACTTTCATTAGTCCTTTTACTAAGCTGATGCAGCTAATTTCATTCACCTTATAAAAATTGAATATAAATGGAAATATACATTGAAAATATATGGAAACATAATAAACTATATTTTACATGTCAAACTATCTCTTATCGTGCACAGTGATTATGGGAATAAATGTCCTTGGGATTTCCTGCTTCTTTTTTTTCCCACCAACAAGGTGGGAAAAACAACAAGAATGTCTATTTTCTTTTGATATGAACTCTCAGTTCTGTGATCTTATATGCACCTAAAACCTTGCTGTAGAGTGTCAGATCCAAGAGCCTGTATTTCTAGTGACCCTCATGTGGTCACTTTAAAACAAATTGCTTTGAAAAAAATCTCTCATTTTTGTGTGCTTTTGGTCAGTGTGATTTAGAAATTATCCAGGTTAGTGAGGACATTTTTAATGTAACTCATTCCATGTGCCAAAGAATGAAATGTTACAAAAACTGCCTGCTTGTGTTCCTTGGCAAAGAATCCTGAGCAAGCCGGGAACCTACTGAGGGCAGAAAAGAATTGACAGTTATAGGGAATGACCCCTGCCCCTGGTCTAACTCCTTCCGCCTTCTGTTGTGGCTTCCGGGGACTTGCTCCTGCAACCACTGGCTGCTGAACCTGAGAAGTAAAATAAGGGACATTAAAATATCCACAGAGCAAAGAGTGGATGAGACCCCATCCTGGTCAGTTCACAACCTGTGCACACCATAATCCAAAGGCAATCCATTAATTCATAGTGAGAAATCACTGTTGCAGAGGCCTGAAATGCTCAGAATCTGCATGTCATTCTCCCTGTAAACTGACTTACATGGGAAGCCAAATAATAATTATAAAACTGCTACATAAGTATGGAATTAGAAAGTAGGGAGTTAATAGCATCTGGCTAGAAGAGCTGGATGTGTCCCTTTCATAAAAGGGATGCTCTTACTAATGGGATCACAAGATCTGAAGCCCATTAGCCAACTCCCCTTCATCCCTAAATGTGCTTGGATAGGCATTCTAGCATCCATCTCAGTGACTCGCCTTGTTCTGTGCTTCCTAACTGACTGGCTCCTTTTAGTGATTGATACATTCTTTATTTAGACATGTCAATATATTTAATCAAATCATGGTGAAATTCATCCAGCCTGGGAGCCATTCTGTCTCTTTAAAATGATGGTCATTCATCCATTAAATATTTATGGAGTGTTTCCTCTGTGCCAGGCCCCATGCCCTGCATCAGGCTTACAGCAGTAAGCAAGGTAAACCAGTTATGCAGCCTGGTGAGGGGGGGGGAGGGGAAATAGCAACTAAACAAGCAGCCACAGTAATGTGTGATGTGTTACAGCACGAACAGAGCCATAGGTCACATCACCCCTAGTCTAGGGGGCTCAGGAGGGCTGCCGGGAGAAAATGATGCCAAATTTGAAACCTGAAGGATGGAGTTGGGAAAGGCAGAGATGAGAAAATTGTTCCTGGTAAAGGGACGTTCTATGTGAAAGCCCTGAGGAGAGAGAGTTCAAACTACCCATAAGGCACTGAAATACTGTCATTTGGACTAAGAAGCAAGGTGAGGATGATCATGGCTAGTGTTCCTCTTGAAGGATCTCACCTATTATTCAGTAACGTGTGTCAGCAACAAAGGTGACTTCCTTTCTTCCGTCTTCCAAATCTCATTAAGAATTTCCCTGTGGCCCACCTTGGAGCATGGCTATTAGAACCCAGATTGCCACCAATTTCTCCTCCATGCCTCTTTCTGAGGCCGGTTCTTGAAATCACAGGACCTGGTGGCAAATTAATTCCTCATATTTCTAGGTCGCATCATCTGTCTTCTGCATCGTGGGGCTTCGTGCAAGTCTAGAAGTTCTGAGAGAAGCCAGAAACTTTGGGCATCTGAGGATGGGGAGGGTCTAGTGTGTCTAGAACAAGTGTTTGATTAGCACTTAGCAGTAGCAGGATGGGAGGGAGGCAGGTGTATTTGAGGGAATCTGAGATGTCTCACAAAATATCTGTTGGATAATCTCAATAAAATTTGACATAATAGGGCCTTTAAAGCCTGAGCGGAAAATGTTTTAAAACTGGACCAGAAGACTTTGAAAGGCTTATTTTTGTTGGGCAAAGAAACATATTTCTAACACCTGCCACCTGAGACTTACAGTTCTTATGTGTTGACTCCAAAACGTTTTTGCATGATGATATTCATGCAAAGTCAAGGTGGATTTCCTGAATGCATTGTGCTGCTTCTGGCAAGAATTATTGAATGTTAAAGAATTATATATATATATTTGTTAGATGCTTTTCATTCTATTTGAGAAACAAAGCCATCCCGAGTAGAAAGATTTAGCAGTCGATCGTTTTAAACATGGTCCTGACAAAAGCAATGCTTGGCTCAGAATTAACAAAAACAAATTTGAAATATTTCCCTCTGCCTCCAGGCTTCATACATGTATTCCCAGTCCTGTCTTTGCAGAAACAGAGTAAGAACAAATACGAGAGGTATTCTCTGCCATAAGGTACTTCAGAAAAGAGGGTTTGATGTCAAGACTATAAGCATATACAAATTTATTTCCTCTACCTGACTAGTTCCCTTTGGTTCTCGTCCTGAGTTACTACCTGTGACAGACGATGCTTACATAAATAAAACACCCTGGGGGCTGAGGCGTAGGTGAGCTCAACGGTGCCTTTCATTCCATCCTCGCTCTGCACCTGTGGTACCATGCACTTCTGTCTCACTTAAGAAATCTGATCAGAGTGCATGTGAGTCATGATATGGATAATGCGAAAGATGATGTTGTCAGACACAATGCGGTGGCCGGTTGGTGAGCCAGTGACATGTAGGCTGGTAAAAGAATTTACCAGAAATAAAGTATGGGTCACAAGGTACCTGATGGGCTTGTGCGCAAGCCTCTGATTGGCTGTAGGTGAAGTAAGAAGTTGAGGGTCTGTGATGGGTGGTGGGGTCTATGACCGATAAACAGGGCTGAAACAAGCCAGCCTGAACTATTGTGAACGTAGGCATTACCTGGGGCTATTAGTTTGTTAGGGCAAACACGCCCAGTGAAGAATGCACTTTATCTGTTGAGGGATCCCAGGCAGACATCTGAGGGCCCAGACATGAGGGTCATTGGACTTTGAAGGATGGCAGATGGCCCAACAGATAATTTACTTTAAAATTAAATAATTTGTAAAATTTGGTATTTTACCACTGAAGTTTTTTTATATACATATATTATTATATAGCACATGTTTATAACATGGATTGGTGCCACAGTAAGGTTTAGAACTGCAATTTGAAAAACTGGTTTTGAGTGAGAATAACCTTCCTTTCAGCTTCTTAAATGTACCTATAAATAAAGTTGGGTGATAGGCCCACTCTTGTCAGTTATGGTGGGTGACCGGGGGTGTGGGTTACGGATTCAAACTAGGTCACCAGTATTCTTTCAAGGTTTAAAATAGCACTTTATGTTATTTTAAAAGCATCAAATTACTGATTAGTTGATTGTCATGACTTTATGGTGGGGTATAGATCAATTTTAATTCCTTGATTGACTTCAAGTAAAACAAGCCACGTGGCGCTTTTAGAAAACAAGGCAGCAGAGACGGTCACGAGCAGCAACATGAAGGAGATAGAGGTTGTCTGTGTCTGTCCCTCATCTCCATTTCTGCAGCCATGAAACCCTCCAGCTCTTACACAAGCTCTTTTGACAGCCAGTCATAGAAACCTGGCTTGGACTAGCTCCAGTCAAAAGAAAGAATCTACAGTTCTTGTGAGTGGATTCTAGGAGATGACTTCCAACATGGCTGAATTCAGAGACCCAGGTGATATTATCACATCTCTCTCTCTCTCTCTCACACACACACACACACACACAGTTTTCACCAAATCGCAGCACATCAACGTGTAAAAGTTTACTTGACAGCTCTGGTGGAAGGGATTTAGGGAAAATCTAACGGATCAGGCTGAGGTGTAATCAACCCTGAACAAATCAGTGAGCGCTGTCAGAGGATGGGCTATTCCAGCTGACAACCTTGAGTCAGTGGTTGGCAGCCCCACTGTGTAGTAAAGAAATAACTTTCCCCAAGAAGAAGTCTGGCCTTTGTCTTAGCCCTTGGGAGGCAATCGCTAAACCCTTAGAATTCCAGAGTGTTAAGAGTGTCTTTGTCATTAAAGATGGCTCCACTGGACCACACCAGACAGTTTATGCTAATGAGGTGACTCAGGGTGGGGACATGGCACATCAGAGAGGTCCACTGTGGGATTAGAGAGTTGGGGCTTTGAGCCATGAGAGATCAGTCCAGAATCAGGGTAGGGATAGGGTGTTAGAATTGTTAGAAATTGAATCCAATTATGTGGGCAATGATTCAATCATGCCTATGTAATGAAATCCCAATATAAACTCTGGACACAAAGCTTGGATGAACTCCTGGTTGGCAATATTCTTTGACTATTGTCACATTTCAATGCTGGGAGGGTAAAGTGTCCTCGAGGATGATCGAAGCTTTATATTTGGAACCCTCCCAAACTTAACCCTATGCATCTCCGGTTCTAATTTGCATCCTTTTGCTATGATAAAACCATAGTCATAAGTATAGTGCTTGCCTGAGTTCTCTGAATTGTTACAGCAAATGATCAAACCCGAGGATGTTCATGGGAATCCCTGCATTTGTAGCCAGATAGTCTGAAGTGAGGGTGGCCTGGGACCTCCAAACTTGCAGCTGGTGTCTGAAGTGAGGGTAGATTAGTATTCCTCCCCGAATTCATGTGTTGAAGCCCTAATACCCCAGTGTGATGGTATTTGGAGGTGGGCTTTTGGGAGGCACTTAGGTTTAGATGAGGTCATGAGGGTCGAGCTTCCATGATAGAATTAGTGTCCATATAAGAGAAAGAGAAACCAGAGCTTGCAGGATACAGCAAGAAGCTGGCCACCAACAATCCAGGAAGAAGGCCCTCTCCGGGGACTGAACCTGCTGGCACCTTGATCATGGATTTCCCAGCCTCTGGATCTGTGAGAAATCAATGTCTATTGTTTATGGTGCTTTGATATGATCTCCAGAGGTGACTAAGACCTTCCAGAAAATTCTTAACCCAGACCTATAACTTTGGGCAGCATTTTGTGTTTCGTACCTTCTCCAAAGTACCACTCTCAAAATAAACATTTCAGCTGTTATTGATAATGTATTAATGTGCTGCATTTCTTCTAATTTAATTTTGAAAGGTTTTTGGTTTTAAATCCAAATCAGAGAACACTCTAGAATGTATGCTTCACAAGGGCAAGGACTGCCTAGAAAGCTGCCCTGGGTCTAGGGAGTCATTTAGGACAACGAGCCCAACAATTCAGCCTTTATACACTTACTGCAACAGTGTTAGCAAGACGCCACAAAGAGACGAGGTGCTGGCTCCCCTACACTGTTCCCTGTCTCCCCGCAGCAATGGCACTGGGTGAGGGGCAGGTGGACCAGCACGCTGCTGAGGGAGGAGAACTAGGAGTGGAAGAGTAGTGGGTACTGACACACAGTGGAAGAAGATGTCTCCGAGATCCCCCCTCCTGGAAAGAGGTCTTGGCAGAGGTGTCCAAACCGTGTCTCAGCTGAGTGTCCCTCCCCCCAGTAAGGAAGCCTTCAATTGGAAGCACCCAGGCTAGGGACACAGGTCTGTGCAGAAGCTTGGCCAGCCAGGGGAGGTTGAGTCCCGAGTGCCACTTTCTGCAGAGAATGCCGTGCACTGGCTGTGCACCCCTGACCGCTGCCAAGCAAAGCCTTGTAATTGGCCATGGTCAGGCCTGAAAGAGATCACATAGGATTTTGGCCCAGAGTTGGACTCCTTAGGACCCTTTTCTGTTTTTTTCCCTAGTGCATCATAAGCAACTAAAATAATGAGCACAGAGTAGGTGCTCAGTAAATTGTTATCGTTAATAGCTGGTGACATTGGTGGGGGAAATTGAGCTGCACAGACACTCCAGGGACTATTCCATTGCCCTAACATTACCGAAGGTTAGAGCAGCTGGCTCCAAAGTGAATGAGTTCCAGCAACATATCCAATGCCCGCACACTTGGGCACACACTTGGGAAGCAGATTGAAGGAAAAGAACTGGACAAAAAAAGAAAAAGTGAAGAAAAGAATGAAGGGTTCCTGGAGGTCTGGGGAAGTGCCCTTTTGTACTCATGGTGTGAAAATGTAGCTTTATAATCCTAAACGCTTGTCAGAGGAGAGCAGAGCAGGTTATAAAATTTATAACGGCTCCCTGCACCTTCTGCCATTTGGCGTTTGGGCTCATTTACAATGTAACGGTCATGATGCTCTTTGGGCCCCACAAGTCAGCAGAAGAATTGTCTTCCTGCCTCTGATTATAGCATATTCCATTTAAGGGGGTGCTCTCCTGATCTCTGCATGCTGCTCACCCATCTGTCCCTCCAGTTCGCACATTTGCCTAAATTCAAGCTATAAGTCACAGTTTACCCTGTAATGTGGGATGTCTGTGGCGCTCGGTGCTAACTCACTGAATAGAAAGGATCAGAGAGACTGAACTTTTTAAACAAGAAAAGCCTCTGATGTTGAATGCTTCCTGAAAATTTGCATATTTTCATTTCACTGCTTTATGAATTATCACCAGGAAGTTAAATCTTTGTAGTCTATAAACAATATGATGAAGTGCATTTTTTTTCCTCTAATGGATTTGTTTTTAAAGAAACAAAAACTTGGACTCAAATATTTCAAAGATGTTTTCTATGATCCCATGTTATTTAAAACTCATTCATTAAACATCTGATGAATAGGTCTATTACCTTTTTTTTTAAGCTGATTAAATGCTCATTTTGGAAGAATGGAATGAATGGTAACACAATGATTTCACTGCAATACATCTTTGTAGATGTCCAGTGCTATATGGAATTGAGTCACAATTTGCTGTACAAATTGACAAGCTAGCAATCATTATTCTTCCTGTATAAGCAGGAGTCTATCTTTGATCTTAATCATATTTTCAGTGGTAGATGATATGGAGGTAGTGAAGCAGTATTATTTTTCCCTGCATAGAAAATTATGCCACAAAATAAATCATGTGCAGGACTGTCATAATGGCCACAACGGTTATGACGGAAAAAAAGAATAGTGACAGCTACCCTTCAGTGCACAGTGAAATAGTGACCAATTTGTTAAATATCCCTGGAGTCAATTAAACCAGCATATGATTAGTTTGGTGGCTGCCAAGCCTCAGTGGGAGCCAATGAGAATTCACCAAAGATGAAAATGGATGAATCTGTAAAAACACTGTTGATGGAGGAAAGCAAACACATCACTGAGCTAAGAATAATCTTGTTGGGCATTCTCTGAAGGCTACTGATCAGCAGAGGGCTGTGTAGTTATGCCATGTGCACAGTTTCCTGAATGTTTTCTTCTGCAACATTTTAAGCCATCACTGCAAGGGAATTAAATTAGTCAGATTTAGCCACCACAACATGAGAGAACCATTCTGCAAATTGCAGCCATTATTAATTTTGTTCCAGAAGTAGTCTTGCATGAAACATTCGTGTGATTTTTTCTTTTCTTTTTGCATTTAAACTACAGATTAACACCACCGATTGCCCCAGATGAATGCTAGGGAAATGCCAAAGACTTTACCACAATTCCTTTTATTAAGTCAGATATTCAATTCTGAAAGATGTTCGAACAATCTCATGATGGATGTTTATTAGTTTGCTGCTGTCAAGACAAGTTACCACTCCACATCTCTGATGCTGATCGTGTTTTTGCAGTCATGATCGAGTTGTTGAAGGAAAAGAACACGCCACCAAACTCTCTCAACTGTGTCCAAACCAGCACCAACCTGAAACATCATTGGCTTACTCAGCAGCATCAAAACCCACAAAAGCAAATAAGTTAGATCCATCCCAGAGACTTTTCTGCAGCACTAAATGGATTTGACCCCTTTAGAGCAGGGAACACAGTTCCAACACAATTATTCTTATTGGAATAGACTAAGGAATTTATTTGAAATGAGGTTGCTGGTTGTCCTGTGGAAGCTGTGTCAGAAAAAATATCCGCCTTCCCTTCAGAGGCATAATTTGTTCATTCTCCCATGAAACATCCGTGCCCCATGAACTGTATACCGCCAGCTTCATTTAGATGGAGGAAAAATTCTTTTACTCTACCAACACTTGTATAGCTCAGGTAAGGTACCATTTTAATGAAAACACTTTAACATCCAGTTCTGTGCAACGGGACCATTTTCATATGCCAGGTGTCCTGAAGCAATCACTCTTTGTTAACTTGTTCACAATCAATTTTATTAAGGGAAGAAATCCAAGTGACAGATGTCAGCAGTGAATGTCCACGTCAGTTTAATGAAGAGGCGCTTTGAGACGCATCATTTGTAGGGTACCTATTTAAATGTAAGGTCTATACTGTTACAGTTTGACAAGATGTAATGCTTTTCAGATGTAGGAGGGCAGGCCCTGCCAATTCCTCATGAGGTAGAGCATATACATCATCTTCCTTTGAATCCAAACCCTGCTGAACCTACGACAGTGCTGGACACAGTAGGTACTTAGGAGTTGCTCATTCTCTGGAGTGACTGGTATTTGCCATGAGCAGTAGGAACAGGCTGGGATGTGCCATCAAGAGCAAGTGAAACTTTTTATGAGAGTGTGAAAATTCATTCATTCTTTCTAAAAATATTGTGTTCCTACTAGGTATAAAATATTAGGTAGAAATTCTAAGTGATACAAGGTCATCATGGAATAACTTGGATTTCCTGATTTGGCTTGAGCTGTGAGTGGTGAAATCTCATTTCTCTGTATTGAAATTTAAAGACTGCCAACTATGGGCTTCCAGTTAATAGAGGATCCTAGCATTGGCTTATAATGATCTCCAAATGAGGTTGTTAGAACTGTCCCCAAAGTGGAGTCCTTTGGGAGAACTTCCCCTGGACTGAGAATTAGACAGTGGGAGCCCCAGGGGGTACTAACAATGGCCTTGGGAGGACTTACATAGGTCATCCTAACACCAACACCCCTCTGAGTGTTTAAAGCAGCCATGGGGGACATGAAGGCTTATATCTCATTCCTTAGTCCATTGACTCTGTTTGGAAATATCCATGCCACTTATATGTGTCCAAGGCAGCCTCCTTTGTATTTGCAGGCTGGGACCACCCCTCTTCTGTTGGCGCCATAAAGGTGTGTTCCTTGTCCCCCCTTACCCTCGACTTGACCAAGTCCATGTCCTCACTGTAAAGGCACCATTCAGAAACTTGTTCAACCCTTTTTCTCTTCATGTGCCCTGCCCAGCTGACCAAGGCTTTCCTATTCTTTTGACATCAATTGCATTTTCTCTCTAGACTTTGAGTCTTTTAAATATTTAATGTATTAAAACTGAGTGCTACAGCTGAGCCTGCTCTATCATTGGTATCCAGGGATAACAGTGGGGCAGATAGTGTTAGAAATATCTCCTTTTCAAAGATGTGTATTTTTTTTTTCCATTCAGTATCTGATTAAATCAGTGCTTCCAATTTATCATAGCATATTGGTAACAAAACCAGTCAATTTTGACAGGGCCCTTCCATCTTCTAGTCAAGTCCACAGGACACAAAGAGTACATTTATCATGAGGGGACTATAAAGGTTCCCTTTGACATTTCAAGGGAGACTGATTATATGCATTCTTTTCATGAGATGGTGAAAATCTATGTGCGTATCAGTTACGCCCAAGGAACTACAGTTCTTGACAACTGTCCTATCTCCAAAGTTAGACTGTTTGAGCCCACACTTAGGGGAAATTCCCACTTTTTAGCTTGCTCTGGACTGAATATTTGTGTCCCCTCCTAAATTTGTATGTTGAAATCTAACCCCCAAGGTGATGGCGTCAAGAGCTGGGGCTTTTGGGAGGTGCTCAGGTCATGAGGGCAGGACTAGTGCCCTTATAAAGGAGCTCCCAGAGAGCTAGCATGTGTGGTCACAGCAAGCAGGCACCATCTATAATGTCTGAGTTCCTACCAGGCATCCAACCTGCTGGCTCCGTGATCTTGGACTTCCCACCCTCTAGAACTGTGAGAAGTAAATGTTTGTTTATCAGCCACCTAGTTTACAGTATTTTTGATATAGAAGCCACAACTGACTAAGATATAGCTTAAAGATGGTTCCTAGGATGTTGTAAATAAACAGAATTTCTTAAGCTTTATGCACATTGATAATATGCAGACAATTGAGAAAGTAAACACTTTTTACAGTTTTTAATGTGGAAACTTTCAAATACTCAAAGACAGAGAGTAGAGTATAATAAACCCACAGGTACCCATCTTCAACAGTTATCAACATTTTGCTAACTATACTTTCTTCCCTCCACCTATTTTTTGCTGCAGTGTTTAAAGAAAAAAAACCAAAAACAAACCAGACATCATGTCATTTCATACCTAAAGCTTATGTATATATTTCTAACTAACAAGGTCTTTCCCCCTTCCTATTTTTTAAAAAAAGAAGCATAACTACTATGCCATTGTTATAGATACTAAAATCAACAATAATTTATTTAATTTAACCCCAAGACAATATTCAAATTTCCCTGATTGTATCAAACCTGCCTTTTTATGGCTGATTTATTTATTATAGGTTCCTTACAAGGTTCACATGCTGCATTTAATGACCATTAGGCCTTTGTAGTCTTACAACCACACATCTCCCTTACCCCCCTGATTCATGCCATTAGCTTTTAGAAAACAGTCATTTATCCTGTAGAAAGTCTCACATTGTGAACTCAGTCAGTGCCACCTCATCACGCCAACACATTTGTTCTTCTCTCCTCCACATTGTCTACAACTGAAATTTAAGTCTAGAAAATTGGTTAGATTCAGGTTTAAATTTTTTTAGGCATGATGACTTGGCAGGTGGTGTGCGTTACTTCTTTCTGCGTCACGTCACAGGTACGGAGTAATGGCTGTACCATTTTAGACCTGCTAAGACTGGGCAAGGGGAGCAGGTGGTATCAGGTTAGTGTCTCCATTATAAAGTTTGCCATCAACCTTCCTTCAAATGAGCACCTTTTAATTACATGTTCACTGACAGCGGATTTATTGTTAATTCAATCACGTACTTGAGACTCCTTGACCCATCCTCACTTCAAACGCATCTCTGGTTCCTATTACACTCCTTATTCCTCATTTTGACACCAATTTTATGCTTCAAAAAAGGCGCTTTCTTTAACAGTGTTCTTTACTCTCCATTTCCCCCAGAGTGCTTACACAATCTTCTTTTTTTATTGGTGGGCACTTTTCTTCACCCCTCCTTTTTATTTTACCAAACACAGATTCACAGTGTTTTAGAAGCAGATCTTTTAGGAAGGTCCAGGGCGACTTTAACTTGCTCTCTGTTGCAAAATTGCATCATTGCAACAATGGCATCGTCCATGTGGCAGGTCTGCTGAGCCTTCATCTCTAAGGGCCTGTGGGTGCCAGTACGCTGCTTAGAGGAACTGCCATGATTTGTCAGTGACCTTGCAACACAAAACCACCTAGAAGCTTCCAGGTAATGAATTCTATTGAATGAACAATTTATAATGAACTATACTTGAATTTTCAAATTCCCACTGTTCATGTGATACATAAATAGTAAATAACATACATTCTTTTATAACCCATTGAGTCCCAGTCTTGGGAGCAAATACTTCCTTTGCATGGGAAGAGTGGGTCCAGAAGATATTTAGGGTGGTTTCAGAAAACCATTAAGAAAAAGGGTTTGGGATAATAAGAAAGATTCTTTAGGCAGCAATTCAACTGGGCAATAGTTATGTTTCAATTAAGCCCTTACATTTCCATGAACCTGTTCCCACCTTTCCATGAGGGAACATCCTGAAGAAATAATAGGAACAGCTAGCATTCCGTGAGTGCTTATTGGGTGCCAACCACAGGAAGAGACTTCAGCTTCCCGAGGCTCTGAGAAATTATATAACTTGTGCAAAATCACACAGGGAGTAACTGTCAAATTTCTTTCCAAAACGGAGGTCTGTTAAACGTGACACTGCATTTGCTCTTTTGCTGGAAAGTCCTGAGAAAAGCCACAACTTTGCAGTCTCTACATTGTGGAGATTTGTGCAATCATCATTAGTAATAGCACAACTCTCAAGACAAAAGATTGTCCTCCAAGGGCTAAACTTGGAGCAACTGCAGATAATGAGACAGAACTCTTTGCGAAGGATGACACGTTAATGACAGTTCCGGAAAGCCACCAAACCAGCTCCCCCATGAGAAGCACAGGAGTAAAGAATGTGATCTGAGGATGGAGACACAGGAACAGAAAAGGAAATGGGGCAGGGAGGTCATGACTCTGTGTGTACTACTCTTGGCCAAAGTCTTCACCAAGAGACAACAGATGGGTAGGTAATCCCACACCCAGGCTGGATTTTGACTTAAATTGTTTGTAACTTGCTGCCTGTATACTTGTAACAAAATAAGTAGCTTTAGTTACTCTCAACCAAAACTTCCTTCTTTTTATACACCTTCAAAATTGAAGACTCTTCAGTTATTATTAAGGGCAGCATCCGGACCAGGTAGACTTGAGCCAGAGATGTAGTCATCCTCTGGGTGCTGTGATAAAGTAGATTAAGTGAGAATCACACTTAGAAAATAGTTCCCAAATGGGGATAATGTTGGAAAGAACCAACTGTTACACCTGCATTAGAAAAACACACTAGATTCACTGGATTGCTTGGTCTTAAACAACATGACCAGCAGTCAGTAATCAATAGCCATCATAAAATGTGAGATTCCTATAAAACTTCCTAGCTGGACCACTGTGAAGATAATCATAACTGTATAACTCCTTCCATTTTAAAACCAGTGTTTAATTATACCTGTGATACACGAACAGGTTCTTGCTCCAAAAAACAAAAACAAAAACAAAAAACCCCCAAAACCAAATCACTACTGACAAAGCAAAGATTCAACATTTATTCTGGGGTTATAAAGTAAGTCCTTCTGAACAGGTCTCCACAAGTGAAAAGAAAGCAATTAATTCAAATGAGCTTTCTTTTCACAGCAATTGGAGGGGCAGTTGCTGAGGACGAGTCCCCTGGGAATTTGCCCGATTTTCTGTTTGCTTCTGTGATTTTCTGTTTGCTTCAACCTGGCCATGTGTTGCCTTAGTTAACAACTCATGTCTAAGGCTCACTGAAAGGAATTTCAGGGGTCACATAGTTTATTGCCTGTCTGGAAGCAAGACCGGCGGGGAATCCATTTCTCAGGGGGATTTGGCAATGGTATATACTTAAAAAAAGACCAAAGAGATATTTTCTGGTTTTTCTTCTTCTAAGATTATTTCTCCTTCTGCAGATTCTAGAACCAGAATAGTATTCGTTCTACTATTTAAAAACAGTGAAATTCTCTGTGTCATGATTCTAAAAAAACTTTTTTTAGCTTTGTTATCTTTTCCTGCAGGGCTGTCATTAAGGTACGCCAATGAGAAGAAAAACAAAATTAAAAGCTATTCTGAGAAATTAAGAATTTCTTTTTTTAGGAATTTTTTTTTTCAGGTGGAAGAAAAATTGGGGATTTGAGGTTGCTTTCATTATTGTTCTTCAAAAATCACAAATAGCTTTTACCCTTTTATCTTTCTTCTTTTTAAACAGTTCATACCTTTTTTAAGAAAAATAACCTTCAGTTTAGATAAAAGGCAATGTAAAGCAGAGGAATGTGGATAATGTTTTACGGCAGTTATTCCCCAGGGATTTGGAGGACTAGGGTAAGGTCTTAAAGCAGAATTACCAGTGGCTTTTTGGTTTTTGTTTTTTGCTTTTTTCAAGCTGTGTTTGCTTAGTAAAGGCAAGACAGATTTGGGGGGGGGGGGCTGAAGGTGATATCGGGAGGGCAGCGGTCTCTTTCCTTCTCAAACTGGTTAGTGCTGCCTTTTGTTAGAATTGTTGAGAGGTTCTCAAATGAGTGAGCATTTGTCCAGATTCCTCCTTCCCTCTTTCTTTCCTTTTTGGGTCAGGGGAGATTCTACTGAGCATCCAGACTCCCTTGTTTCCCACCATAGGAGCTGAGCAAGGCCAGGTACTTGTCCCCAGCCTCCTCTTCCCAGCCAAGTGTGAGAACAGGGTCCAGCCTGTCCGATCGCATGCGCCACCATAGCTCAGAAGGAGGAGCGAGTGGCATGGAAGCCGGACAGCTCCAGTTCCCAGGGGCAGTGGAGCCAGTGGCCATACTGTGTCCAGTGCTGGGGAGGGGAGCAGGACCCACAAGGAACCCACACACACACATTTCTGGTCCCAGTTCCCTGTTCTTGCTGGCCAGTTCTGGGAGCTACTCAATGTGCATCTGGCATGTTCTTTTTCTGCCACAGCCACTCTGAGTGGGTTTCTGTTGCTAGCAATAAGATGCTCATGGACACAGGCTCTCTCTGAGAACTGAGCTGGAGATGTAGAAGTTAACCTGAGCCCCTGTCGCACAGCACAGAACCTCATGCAGGTGGCCTTTCTAAAGTCTGACCTGCTCCCTCTCACCTGATCTCACTCAGGACACTTTTCTTGCCCAACTCAAAGCTCGAAGGAGAATGATGCAGTCACCAACAGCTCACAGAGAACAGAGTCAAAGAAGCATAATTTCAAGCAAGAGGTGAATGTCACCCTTTCTAACCCTTTCAACATTGGTTAAATTACTGTTCTTTCATGGACAGCAGCAGATCTGGACAAGACACTGGTGTCTTGAGGTTTCATGTCGGAGTTCACTTAGCTGGGCCTTGTCGAAGACAAACCTACCAGCAGCTGACAGTTACCTTTCCCTGTTTCCCTCCCACCCATCCACTGAATCCATTGATGGGTGGTGAAAAGCAGCAACTCGGAGCTCAGGATGGCTCTTACCTGCTGAGACGTTCCGAGACAGAGCCTCTGAAAATGAGACTATAATTTATCAAGCCATGTGTGTTCAATGATTCAGAAAGATCCATATGTGCTTTTGTTTCAGCTACTCTAATGAGAATGTGTCAACCTCAGTTAGATTCTTCTGTTATCAGACTCATTCCTGACTGAGTGGCTGCTCTCCAGAGAGGCCAGGGCTTCCTGCAGGGATAAATACCCTAGGTTTGCAGAGAGGAGGTCTGCATCATCCAGGATCTTCAGGTTAGCACTGAGCCCCTTCCATTGTCAAAAGTCAATATGTTATTTCCTCAAGGAATTTGACAACATTCCAGCATCACTATCCACCATCAATTTTCAGCAAGCAAAGAAAAAAGTCTAAGGCAAGATCTTCAAGAGTGAGTGGTTTAGAGGGGAGCTGGGTGGGCTGGAGCCAGAGGCCTGTGCAGAACAAGATGTCACATTGTTTAACAGACCAAAAGAAAATGACATTCCTTTCAGTTTCCTGCTGAAATGAAGGTCAAGTCTTCCGGTTTGGAGACAAGTGGTGTCCCACAGGGACAGAATATTTTACAGTCATAGGCATGTGTTGTCCAGCAAATAGATCCTGAAATACATGAATGGCCAAGGATTTAGTTCCAATGTTCCACTGAAAGAAAATGAGCCTCCTCCCTTCTAGCAAAACCTTGTGCTTTTGTATGGAAAGAGAAACCCTGGGGATAATAATGAGAATTTAGTGTGAAGCAAACCATCTTTTTCTTTCTTTCTTTTTCTTTTTTTTTTTTTTTTTTGCAACTCAATATTCCATCTGCCTTAAGAGTGAAGAACGCATTGGAAACTCCATGGCAGCAGAAACCAACCTGAACATGCTCTGCATGGGGCCAAGCATAATGCCTGACCTGTGAGGATGGGCACGTGAGAGCAGGGATCCATAGAAAACAGAAGACAAGGGACCAGTAAGACCTCCTCTGAGTTTATTACCATGTCATCATTCCTGGGGTGCCTGAGACCAAGATTCCTTACATCAAGATTCCTCAGCTTTGGGCTGAGATCCTCATGCCTATTCCTTCAGAGGCAGTTTGTTATCATTATTTTTTTATTGAGTTATAGTCAGTTTACAATGTTGTGTCAATTTCTGGTGTACAGCACAATGCTTCAGTCATACGTGAATATACATATATTCATTTTCATATTCCTTTTCACCATAAGCTACTACAAGATACTGAATATAGTTCCCTGTGCTATACAGTATAAACTTGTTTATCTATTTTATATATTCCAGTCAGTATCTGCAAATTTCAAACTCCCATATTATCCCTTCCCACCCCCTTCCCTCCTGGCAACCACAAGTCTGTATTCTATGTCTGTCAGTCTGTTTCTGTTTTATATATAAGTTCATTTGTCTTTTGTTTTTTTAAGATTCCACATATGAGTGATATCATATAGTAATTTGCATTAGAATAGCTGCAAGTCAGGGACGAAGCTTCCCAAATTTGCTTTGTTTTACTCTTTGGTGGATGTCTCTAAACCATATCATCAGTCTCTGGGGAAATTTAATAACTGTCAGCCCTCATGAGGACCTGGTAACTGACAGCAAAAACTTCGAGTTCCCTTTGGGAAAAAAAAATAATCTCAGTGATTCTTGGATTAAAATTCCATCTGTAATGTACGTCCTCCGTTCCTCTCCTTTGAATGAGATCTGTGTTTTTCATTGACTGGTTCCTAGTATTTGCTCTTTATTAACATCCTGAGGGAGTCTTGAGATTGTTGATGGTTTTAGCAAATTACTAGAATTTTGACAGCATTTTGGTTACTCATCTTTTTATGTAATAATAATAATAATAATATTTATTGAGTGCCTACTATGTGTCAAGCACTGTAATTTTTTAAACAAGCCTGCTTAATGTCAATGCTGTAGTTCATTTTAAGGATTATGCAGCTTTGGCATGGGGATTAGCTAAGTGATTTCTGCACACTAGCCGTTCTCTTGTTGGCTTTCACATTTTTTTTTTTTATTTTTTTGTGGGTTCAGGCGGAGTCTGGCTGGCTTTGTGGGTTGACGAATGCACATTCGTGATATTTCACTTCTTTACGCACCTCTTCCTGCCACGTCAGGAGCACCTTATTCAATGTTGCAATTGTTTCTGATCCTTTTCAAGTTACAGCTGCTTGGCTTGCCCTTCAGCAGGGCATCAAAATCGGCTGCTGGGGGTTGAGAGATACTATCAGAGGCTGCAGATCAGAAAATGCTCCATCAAATAGAATGGGCTGCGGCTGTGAAAGAGCAAGCCCATGGGGAGGCCTTCCCGTCACCGTGACGGGACCTCAGTCAGCAGGGACTAGTCTGCTGTCTGCGTGGGTGTCTTTGACTCAAGGCCTTAAAGAACTATGCTATTAGCTGCCTGTTATCTATCTGAAATCTCGTGTTGAAATTTCCCCAGACTCTGAAAGGGTTGAGCCCACAGAGTTATCCTTTTGCTAAATGCTGCATAAGTTGAGTCAGAATGCACAGTTTGTTCATTAGATTTCTTTCACATTTACCAACATGCTGTCCAGTAAGTACCTGTATGACCTGTAGGAACCAATCATGTTAAAATATGGATCCAAAATGAGCAACTTAAGAAACAACTGTAAGATTTTTGGGGTAAGATTTCTTTCAAATGATTATAAAATTTCCCAACATAGATTCCCTGGGACAGTGACCCCACAAGTTGTTCCCTGAAGGAAAAAAAGAAGTGACACGGCCCAGTAAAACTGGGGGACAGTGCATACTGTGCTTCTTACTTGGAGAGCTATGGTGCACGTAGCACGTTGCAGGACCTGCAACCCTCTGCAGGAGGGAATCTGGGTTCTCCTTAAGCCCATTCTTTCTCAGATGTACTGGTGCAGGGAAGATTTTGTTGGGTAATACCTTTTAACATCCCCCAGGCCACCCTTGGGGAAATGCTGGACAGTGAAAAATAGGAAGAGGTAACCTTAAGCTTTTTAGATGTGGATTCCTCCACCAGAGAGGCTTTGAGAATGCCAAGCCTTGCGGTCGGGATTAGCACAGGTTCAAGCCTGTGACAGAAGTTTTGGGTGGCAATGTGAAAGAATAGCAGGGGCAAGTCCGTACTGAGATGCACACATCCGACCTCCTGGCATGTAATTTGGACCAGCTCCCCGCCTCCCCCTTGGTGGCACTCTCTACACTTGGAGAAAGGATGCTGTGTTTGCTCCCCTCCCCCAACCAAATGCAAAAGACGGGAGGAGACTTGTGAAAACTGGATACTTATCCCTTATTTATATTTATAAGAATTTGGGTGCAATCAGAATTTTTTCTGAAGCAAATCACATCAACACTTTTTCTTTCCTTAGTGGGAAAGTACAACTCTTCAGGATCCTATAATCAGTCTTAAGGTCAGCGTCTATATGCTGATTTTTTGAGACCTATTGAACAAGAAAGGAGTTTATATATGTTGCGATCTATTGCATTATATTTGTTTTGAATGTGAATACTGCATTTCACGTCCAACATACTTTCCTACATCCTGTGGTTATATCATTCATAGGAACTATTCCAATTAGATCATGGCCCTTTAATGCTGGCCAAACCAAACTCCAGGAAAGGTGCTGGTGTCAGTTTTTATTAGCCCTTTTGCTTAGATTAAAAAGCTTCCAAATGGAAAAGGTGACAGGCAAGAGTCTAGGAAACTCTACTATATGTCAGCAGATCAACAACTTGAATTTTCAAAGAGGTCGTATGTCTTCCAGCTGTCTTTAGAGGAGGGGAACAGATCAGGATTTCATAAGCTTGAATTCTTGGTCCATGGCCCCTCGCCAGCTTCCTCCTGGGACCCTGCCCAGCTTTTGGTGTTATCAGCAGGCTTGTGACGTGCTCCCTCTGAAGAGGGCTTTTTAATCTGGAAGGTGACACTGTCTCCCTTGTTGAGAGGGAGTCTGGAAGGATATTCATGGGCCTCCTGGAATCTCATTCAGCCTAATGTACTTGGAAATGAATTTGCTTGTCAGAGAACAATTGACAAAAGAAAGAAAAATCTCGATTAAATTTTGGGTCTAAAAAAAGCTGCTCTTAATCACTTCTTAAAATAGCAGCACTCTTGTTTCATCACTGAGCCCACAAAAATGTGCAGGCCTGAAATTTGGTCATTCTTGTTTCAAAGATATGCTTGTAAACTCTGTGCAGCCCTCCACCACCTAAAACAAAACACATCAAACACACACACACACACACACACACACACACACACACACGCAAGAACCAATTAACTAGGGAAAAACATATTTCTTCTTAGACTCATTCGTACAATTCCTAGTATTCTTCAGGAATAATACTAGCTTTGATTCCAGTAGAAATATTTTACTAAGAATTTTTTAGCATTCAGGCAGATTTCCAGACTAGAGAATCTAGGACCATAGTGTTATGTCTGTGTCCTCAAGGGAATAGTTTTCTGAGATAGCCATGAAATATCTGTCAGTGAGGATTGCCAAGTAGGACCCAAGCCTGAGGTGCTTCTGCTGTCATTTCTCTATGACCGAATTAATCACTCACCACAAGGGCATCCAACCTGTGTAGGAGGGAGAGATTAGAAGTCTGCTGAAGTTAAGATTACTGGAACTTGGACTTGCCAGACAAGTGTAGACAGATTGAGAGATACATAAACAGGTACATACTTACATACATACCTACATACACAATAGTACATGAGAAAAGTTTGTTGCAAGTTGGGTTTCCTGGGGAACAGACTGGATGAAGAGTAGTTTGTGGGATGCTTGCTGGTGCCCTTGGGATGAACACCTGTTGGGTGGGAAGGAAAGAGCGGTAGCAGGATTGGGCAGATGGAGAAGCTGGGCTGAGATGCAGTCTCAGCAACCTTGGGAAGCACAGATGCTGGGACTGTTCTTCAGTGTTGTCCCAGTTGGACCCGGGATTCTATCCCCTTATACCTCTAGGTTGACCCAGCCATTGGATTGGTCCACCCTAAAGAGTGTGACCTTGTGGGAGGTGGCTCTTCAGCTGAGACTATTTCCATAGGGGTTTGGCAGGTGGGGAGGGTCTCTCACAATGAAACACTCAGCAGCTGAGGGAAAGTCTTCCATCCTGGGGGGAGACGTGCAGTAGAGCATCCACTACAAAATTCTTGAGTTTTTTTTCAACACAGATGCAACTCAACCCATGAACCTAGAGAAACAGAGCTCAATTAGGGCAGAATGTTTAATGTAAAGAAGTCTTCATGACTCAAGGGAAGCAGAGACGGCTGGCACCCGGTGACAGTGGTACTGCCTTCTACAGGCTGGGGAGAAGCTCTGTCAGAGCCACAGTTTCTACTCTCCTGGATGGGGAACCACCATTTCAGCTGTGTTGAGTTTGGCAACAGCCTTGGCCTTGGCATTCTTTCTCTGCTTCCCTGCCCCCAATCACCTCACCACTGTGACGTTCTCTCTTCTTACCCTCATACCTTGCTTTCTCCTTGTGCCCTGTAGATGCCTTAAGGTACAATATTTGGGGGGGGGGCATATTTAGTATTATTTTATTTTTAATAATGTTTTTGTGTATGACCATCTCTTGGATATCATCTAAATTATATTTCACCCTTGATAATGAAATTCAGACAACAAAGAATGCTACTGAGTGTTTTCTTTTGTTTCTATGAGAGTCAGCACATGTAGGGTTCAAGTGCAAACCAGCCGGCCAAGGTCTGAGGCTGGCCCAGCCCTTACCATCACATCCACTGGGCAAGTGGCTAACCCACCGTGCCTCAGTTTCTTCATCTGTAGCAGAGAGAAAAGAATAGTCCTTTTCACAGGTTGTGATAAGAATTAAATGAGTTAATTTTTTTAAGTGTTTAGGACAGACTCAGGCACTAGTAAACATTATGTAAAGATTTTCTTATTGAAAAGTAAATTAAAATACCCTAAGCATGCTGTCTATATGTCTTCATCTAGAAAGGGAGAGGGTTTGGAACTAGCATTGCCATGTAGCTGCTATGTGTCAGAATCTGTGCTAAGATGCAAGGCTTGCTCTCCTTAGCCCTCATGGTGTCCTATGATGCAGAATTACTCCCTCTTTACAGATGAAGGAATTAGTACCTGCAGAGTTTAAACTGCCCACCATCATGGAGCCAGTGAGGGGTGAGCTGGGATTCAAACCGGAGACCACCTGGTGTTAACACCTTTGTTCCGCTTTCTTTTGTTCCCTTTCACGCTCATTCCCACCCCTTTTTAATGAAACCCCCTTGAAATGGTTTGCCATTTCCAATGAACAAAACCTGATGTACACTGAGGTGTACAAGCCAGAACTTCTCCCTCCCGTGAGAATGCCCTCTGAAACTGTAAGTTTCATTATTTTTTCCTGCTACAACATCAAACTAAGAGTAATGGCATGAAAAATAGGACTTGACAGCATCATTTATATTATAATTTCCCCCATATTATGAACTTCATCCCTAAAACAATACCTTTTATGGCAAAAAAAATTCACTTACTTTCATTCTATTGTTAACTACAAAAATTATGCTTTAGTTTTTTTGGGTTTATTTGTGTTCAAAGAACTCATGAGCAAATATTTCTACATGGAAGAAAACCCCAAAGTGAGAAGATTAATTCATAATAAGTCAAATTTTGATGCTAAAATAGTTTGATCTGAGATTACCATTGACTACAAATTGCCATCTGTGCTTACTTGTTAACGATGTCAAGCGTAATTAATTCAGTGGACCCACTATTTGACAACCTCTGTTAACGGGATTTGCAGAATACATACTGGTGTGTTAATTTTCAAATTAAACCTGCCAAAGGGTTATTGGCTTTGTGAACATAGCTGCTTCCCTCATTTGGCCAAACTTTGAAAGGCCCATAAGGGGAAAATAAGTGATCATTTATCAAAGATGTTCTATGTGCCAAGCCCTGTGCTAAGTGCTTTTACCCACATTACCCTGATTCATCCTCTGTACATTCCTGGAAGGGGGCAGTTACTAGCTCCTTTAGTGAAATAAGTTCCCAGAAAGCTTTAGCTTCAGACCCCATGAGATGGGAGAACTTTAACTTGAGCCTTTACCTGCAAGATTATCAACATGTATGTGCAGACCTGCTCTTCTCTTCCATGCTCTTGGGGGAAAATAGAGGACAGACAGAAAGAAGGAATCATTTTATCACCCATGTGTTGTCCAATTACCACCAGTGGTCAAAACCCTTAAGAACATCTCAAGGGGTTTGTGTCCTTGCATGAAGGCTACGGGGGATGAGCAGGCAGACTGACCACGTTCATATTTGGTCCGGGAGGAATAACATCTTGGGCAGAGGTAACAGGAAGAAGGAAGGAAAAGAGAGACTGGCGGACCACTGCTTGTGAACAGTATCAGAAATGAAACATTGACGGAGGAAGGTAAAACCTGGGCTAAGCCAGAAGATCGAAAGCAAGCCTTGACCCAGAAACTTGACCCTGAAACTGCACTTCTCCCAAACTTCCACCCAGGGCACCACCTTGTTTTCCATAGTTCCCAGCAACCCACCATTGGTCCTGCCCCTGGAGCCCCTGCACCAGCCTACAGAAGCCACTCTAAGTGTCCTGGGTTGGAGAAGGTCTCACCGTTGTCAGACCTCAGAAGGTAGAAGGTCCAAGTCCCACTGCAGCATGGGAACAAAACTCATTTCTGACATCTCAGCTCAAAAAGGAATGTATTTCCTGTGACACAGTTGTAAGAAATGGTATTTAGACTGAAGACTTGTTGGAGCTAAACTCCAGCAACAACTTGTGAGAGAAGGTTTTGTTTTGTTTTGTTTTGTTTTTGTGAACTGGCCACCAATTGTGGACAACATAATTGTTCTATAAAGTGTTTTCCCAATTTCCTAACAATTTATTTTTTTAAAATATTTTTAAAAATATCATAAGATGGGACTAGCTTAAATTTGAAGAGCTACGGAAGGGACAATCAAAAGAGCCTAAGCCATTTCCCAAAGTAGGAATGCAACAATTGGCAAGTAAAATGAGAAATGGCTCACAAAAGGAGACGCTACAATTGGGGCAAAGGGGGAAAAAAAAACCCTTGATTTACTTTGAAACAATTCAGTAATTTACAAACTATATTTATGCTTAAATGTATGACATAGTTTATTAGAATTTATCTCAGATAACGTACCTTTGCCATGAGATAAAATACATACCAAATATACAAATTTATTTATTTACTAATTTTTAATTTAAAATTGTATGTATTTGTACCAGTTGTTTATAGAGATGTGTACTATAATTTTTTTCTGAAATAAATTTATACTGCGTTAAATAGGTGTCAAAGTTCTTAAATTAATGAAACAAATCCTGCCTCTCTTATAATCTTGCAATATCTCCATCCCCCAAGTTACCTACTTTAACTTTAAGTTTTCAGTATTTGTCTGAACCTATGCTAAGGGAAGCTTTTCTTCTTTATTTTTCTTTCTGGGTTTCTATACTTTATTGGACTTTAATTTATGTAGAGTCCTAAACTAAAAGAAAAAAAAAATCTTGCTTACTGTGTGAGCAAGGTACAGGAGCTGAGGAAATGCTTGCTGTTCCTTTAATATTTTTCTCCATAATTGGATCTATTTTAGCAGCCTGAGCTATTGCCACTATTATGAATTGAACAATGGAGAAAGGCCAATTATTCCAAAGCTGCATTTAATGGCTGTTCACCTTGTACAGCTATCTCTCTTCAGAATCAACTACAATGCCACCTGCATTTTCTGAGGAATTCAAGAGGCAGGCAGATCAATACTATTAAGCAGCATCATTTTGAAGTCTAGCGTCAGACATTAAGAATCTTGGACCATCTGTCCTGTCATCCTGCCTCTTAAGAGTTCCTGGCCAGTTGCACTCTTTTACTACATTTTAAAAATGCAAATTGATGATTCGGAACTATATCAAAGAATGTTTGTTCATAAAAATCTTCTATAGAAAAAGCATATTCTCATATGTCCTGTGTATTCAATATAGATGAGTTCTCCCAAAATTAGCCTCAGAGTTGGCTTGAGCAAACAGCTGTAAGCATTAGGGGAAATGTGTATGCCAAGATGAAAATCCGAATGAAAGGGACCAGTTGAAAGAGACTGGAAAATTGGGTAATAAAACTGAGTTTAAAAATAGCAAGTGGATAACATAAACTGCTGAAATGGCCTCTGTGTGTCCAGGTGTGACATCACTGAAGCAAACCTGACACCACAGAGGTCCCAGTTGACTGACTTGTCTTTGCCTTAAGAATAATGGTGACTTGAGCGATGTTTGTCTTCAGCACCTCCCTACTTTAGGTGATTCCCCCATCACTGCTCTCCTCAACACCTTACTTCAGTTTCCTGAGTGCTTGGGATCCCTCCCCTCCTTGCATCCTCCCTGGTCAGCATCCCACGTCCTGGATCTTTCCTGCCATCAAGGAGTATCTGACATGCATTCAGTTCCTCAAGGCATGGCTCCCACTGAGCTAGTAGCATCACATGATTTGTGAATCAGTTAGGTCTGGGTCCAAATTCTGGCTTGGCTTCTTATCAACTGTGAGACCTTGAGTGATGTATTTAACCCTTCTGAGCACTAGTATGTTCATAGTAAAATGGGCATAATTGTAGGAGTAGCTAATAAGGTTGTTATGAGGATTATAATGCATAGTGTATGTGAAGTGCCTAGTAAGACATCCAAAAAACAGAAAGAGCCCAATAAATGAAAGATATTATAAATGACTTGATAGTGTATAGTGAAAAGAACCCAGACGTAAACGTTAGTGAAAAATCTAGCAAAACAAAACAAAACAAAACAAAACAAAAAAAACAAAAAAAACAAGAACAAGTACTCTGTAAGAAAAAATAAATCACAAAACTTTATTGGGATAAATTAAGGAAGATCTAAATAAATGGAGTTGATATGCCATGTACATGGATTTGATACACTAAAGTATATAAGAAGGCAATATACTAAAGATTTAAAGTTTTCCTAAATCAATCTAAATATGCAATGGAATCCCAATAAAAACTCCAATAGACTGACTTTAAAAAGCTGCAGAGGTGGACTCCAAAAGCCAGTTGGACTGTCCCGATGGCTTGCTGGGCCACTGTCCTCTTTTACTCCTTTGTTAATGATTAGACATGGTCCCAAACAACAAAATCTTGAACAGAAACAGATGACTATTATACAGAGACTGTTCTTACAGCGTGGCGTTCATTCATCCCGCAGACATCTATGTGCCAAGCTCCATGCTGGGCTTTGTGGCTGCAAAGAGGGAAATGACACCAGTCCTGTCCTCAGGAAGCTACTGGTCCTGGAAGAAAGTCAGCTAAGTACACAAAACCAGTAGTTTATGGGTTTCTAAAGTGGAGTTAGGACAAACAAGGCTGGAAGAAGGAAATAGATGAAGGTTAGAGAAGATGTTTTAACCACAACCTTTTAACCAACCAACTAGCCAGCCAACCAAATAATCAATCAACAAACCAACCAACCAAATAATCAACCGGCTAACCAACACATCTACCCCTCTTTATTACCCACTCCTGTACTCGTCTCTAATGACTTTAGAGCTAACTCTGTCCCATCACTTGCTTTTTAACTGGACTCTAAATTTTTCTATTCTTTGTTTTAGAAGATGTGATTCTTCTGGGTTCTCCTTCTCCCCACCCTCCCACCCCACTCCCCAGCTCCCACCACTCTTCTCCCCTCCTGTTCCCTCTCCTCTCTTCCCTTCCTCCCCTTCTTTTGGCTTCTGAAGTCATACCCTGTCCTTTAATGCCTGGATCAAAGGCACCTTTGTCTGTAAACCTCACGATACCTACCCCCTCTAAACTGGAAGTGAGTGCTCCCTTTCTGACATCCTTCCACATTTTATGGATGTCATTTTTGTGGTCTTTAGTGTATTTTATCTTAAATCATTATTATTTATGTACATGTTTTCTCTCCCCTTCTAGAGTGCAAACTCCTTCAGCCCAGAGACCATGATTAATTTCTGAGTTTGTCAGCCTTACTGAATAGAAACGGACACATAACCAGAGCTGAGGGGTGTCTTGGCAGAAAGCTGACCAACCTTTTGGTGGTTGGATGGGTCTTTGGGAGCAAAGGTATCATGAGTACCATAATAACAACTTACAGTATGTCAGTATCTTAAACATTTTTAGTTGGGACCAATGGAATTGACATAGATGAATGCTATCCATAGGTAGAAGAAGACTGTTGAAATTACTTATGAAAATATTTTCTCCTTTAGCAAGAAAAATAATTTATGAAGAAATAATCAGGTTTTCATGTGTGTAGAATATTGAAATGATGGCCAGTCACCACTGATCTCGGCTACCACACTCATGAATTCTACCATCAACTGCAATAATTACAGAATTTAGAACATAACAGACATAAAATATCCCCTTACCTTACATTTGCAATTGTTTCATTTTTGCTTTGTGACATGGAATAAAATCACTACAATCCTTTCAATATTCTGGATTGGAAATTGCTTCCATTTTGGTTTTTTAGTGGATTTTTCATCATTTCCTTATTACAGCTTTTTTCTTTTTTTCCTCTCTATTGGAGAAATTTTCTAGCTACCGGCCCTACAAAGTAGGTAGGAAATTTGATAAAAATCTATGAAAGTTTGATTCCTTTTAGAGACCTCTCCTTGAAATTTCTTCTTGTTTTTTTAATGTTTAATGTTAAATGATCCCCAGGGAGCTCCATGATGTAGCTACCTAGAAGTTCAGTTTAACGTACCCAACCACCTCTGAGGTGTACATCCAAAAGAGAGTGAAGGATATAGGAAAAATGCAATTTTTGATGCAGGTCAATAGGATTGTAGCCTCAATTTCAAATTCCTCCTTTTGCTGTTGGTGTATTGGGACAGCTCACCATTATTCCTGTGACATTTGAGTTTCCCTCTGGGCTTATAGCTCTGCTCTCCCTCCATCCTCAGCCTCTTATATGTTGGTTGTCCTCATAAACCATAAACCAAAATGGGCTACTGTCTGTTGGTTGGGCTCTTTCCAGAGACACACTTGGGGTACCTCATTAGTGGGCCTTTGAGGTGAGGAAGTACAGGGAGAGAAGACGGCGCAGACAGCAGCCCTATGTCTGGGCCTCATGGTGAACGGGGACATTTTCAGGATGTCACATCACTCTGGTGGCTGTCCCTGCAGATGTGGGCATCTACTGCTTTGTACGCATTTTTGCAGTGGCTTCCAAACATTTTTGATCCTTCAACAGTGAAAAAATTGGAGCATGATCCCGCCCTGCCAATATATGCATTTTATAAGGTACACAAAAAATAAAAATGAATAAGTAATGAAATAAAGTAATGAAACAAATATAAACAGGTGCTCTAGCATTTTCTTCCAATGCCACAATGGATCATTTTGCGAACCCAACCTTGGGCATCACTGCGGGGGTCCACTGCTCCATGGTGAAGGGCATCTCAGCCACGATCTGTCTCTTTTGCTGCTCCTATAGCTAAGAGCTATTGTTTGTATATGTTATGGTTTCTCTTACTGTGTCTTGGTGTCTCCATTTTTGCTTTGCCTCCTCTGGTGCTGATTCCTTCTGTATGTGTTGCATACAAACTCCATAAGAAATGGATCCAGGGTGGCCGGTCAATCCCTGTCCTTTGTGGAACACTTTCCTGGACAGGGTTTTCTCACCAAGCCCCAGGAGAACTACTGACCAACCTAGAGAGCTTCGTGGAGTTGGGAGTCTGGCCTTGGTTCAGCCATCTATGGTCTGGGCGGTGCTACCACATTTTAGAATGCACACATTTGGTGTGGAGGGGGCC
Organism: Camelus bactrianus; assembly: GCF_048773025.1. Classification (NCBI taxonomy): domain Eukaryota; kingdom Metazoa; phylum Chordata; class Mammalia; order Artiodactyla; family Camelidae; genus Camelus; species Camelus bactrianus. The sequence goes on along the minus strand of NC_133573.1, from coordinate 20,308,917 downwards.
GTGGGTGAGACAGTCCCTTGTAGGGACCATGCAAGGCTCGGAACACAGCGATGGCGCTCTGCTCTGCATAGCCATCCTTCCTGGGTCAGTGCTAGTCACCCGGCTTTAATTCTTCCTTTCTTGTGTGGTCCTCCGCTTCAAACCCAACCCATCAACTGCAGAGCCACAATTTATGTATTAAGCCCATGGTGGGGAGGGCCCACTACTACTGTCTCCTGATGTCCCCAGTAAAGAAAACACTCATTTAGCTCACTCTTTGTTAATAAAAGTCCTTCCCTCCCAGAAGGAAACAGGAGTTCTCACCACACACCTCAGGGTGAGTCCTCTTTGCACACTGAGCCCTTCCCAGGAAGGACGGGGTGATCCTTTGCCCATCTCCCCCTCCTTGTTGAGAATTTTAGATCTAGAACTACCTGATAGCCAGAATTTGCCTGGGTCCTTGCTCTTCCCAGAGCCTACGGACATTTGTCTGAACTGCACCCCTGGCACCCAGCACAGCCTGCCCACATGTGCTGTGTGTCCTGGAGGCTGAGAGGACGAGGCTGCTTCTGGGCCCCGCTCCACCATGTGACACAGCGGACAGCAGAGGCTCTGAGCAAGGGCACCGCAGCCAGGCTGCCTGGACCCACAGGCCAGGGTCGGCCACGCGTTCCTGCTGTGATGTGACCACGCCGCTTAACCTCGCTGCGCCTTGGTTTCCTCCTAATCCTCCTCACAGGATGGTTGTGAGGGTTAGTTGAATTGAGATATAGATGCTCATTATGATTAGTATTCAGTAAACTCCTACGAGGAATAATATACTTTGTGGGTTTTGTTCACTGGGAGGACTTCTTAGACTTCTTGCTGAAACAAATGACAATAAACAAAGTGGACGGGCGGGCTTGGTTCCCTGTGAGACGCCACCATGGTAAGCTGGGGCCTGCCTTGTTCACTGCTCTAGCCTCAGGATGGAGCCCCATCCCTGGTACAATGGAGACATTCAATAAATGTTAGCTATCGGTCTAGAAAATGTTGGGAGGTACAGTTATAGAGAAGCGAGTGCTCTTAAAGGGACTTTAATAAGTTTGTATTTGCTGAAAGAAAAATGCAGTGATGCTAATAGACCCTGGGAGTGTGTGATAATGATCATTTGCGTTTATTGACTACCCCCGCCTCCCCCAGCCAGGTATCTTCTGTAATCCTCATAAAATCCTCAGAGGTAGATATCAGTAGTTACATTTTGCAAACGGGAAACGGAGCTTCACAGAGCTGGTGACCTTCACGGGGGTCACAAGGCACCGGGTGACAGAAAGGGGATGTGAACCAGGGCCACATGATGGCTCTGAGGTCTCAACCTTTTCTGCTGGTTTGTTTCACAGCAGTGAGGACAGCTCAGAGGAAGAGCCTCTGTCTAGAGCCTCAAGCACCCAGAACTTGGAGAGTGAAGAGTCAGCCACTCTGGGATGTAGGGTCCTCAGGTTTCCTAGATGTGCCACTTAAGACACCCACCATCACTCAGTTCCTAAGCTGATTATCAGAAAAAAAAAAAAAAAAAAAACCCTGGTATTTATCTGATTAGAATTAAGAGACAAATTGCTATACTAAATTCAAGTGCCTGATGAATTTTCACCATAGGTTTGTCTTATTTGATACTTCTTATTTTAAAAAATGCAGAATCTAGTTGATGCATCATGCAAGAAGGATGAGAAACTAAAAGATATATACTGGGGAGCCAGGGGAAACCCAAAAACACTGTGGAATGGGGCAGTTAATTTCAAACTTTTGTTATTGTCTGCAAAAAAAAAAGTGAATGCCTACTTAACTTCAAACCAAAGGGGGATTTGCAGGAAGCATTATCTAATGCTTAAAAAATAGTTTTAAATAATTAAGATAAATGCTAAAAATAGCTAAGCAATAAACCTGTCTTAAATATTTTACCAAAGTATATTGCTAACATGCCTTCTGTTCAGACTGTCTCCTGATTTGGCTATTTCATGTTTCCACAGTTTACTTTGTAAATCACTGACCAAAATTAAATAAGGACTCTACCTCATTACAGTGATCATTTTTCATAGGCTGCAGGGAGAATGAAAATCTTAGAAACAAATGCTTTTGCTCGGAATGAATTTTCTCTGAAATAATTTGTTGCTTGGATGAGTGATTTGTTGAGATAATGTGATATAAAGGGTGGCCACAGACATAATGGTATGAAATGAAATTGGAAAATTTGGGATGGATAATCAAGAAAACATAAAGTTTTAAACTTTTAGACTGTGTGGAAGTCTTTGTGAGGAATAGGTAAAAGTCCTGGGTATTCATGTCAGTTAAGCCCCAACATAAATACGGGGATATTTATTCAGCAAGAAACATTCCTCTGCTTTCTAAATGCCATTCAAGAATATTATCAAGCACACTTCTAGTGTTGTCCCTTAGATCCTGAGCAGGTAAGACTTTGGTGTCTGTGCATCAGGATTGAATTTTAACTCCACCAAAAGTAATTATTCTCCAAAGTAATTTTCTTTAGATGTTATAAATTGTCTGATTCTATCTACTTGAAGGGAAGGGAATTTTTATCTTGAAGACCTATGATCTGATCTGTTATGGGACTGCAGAACCAAAGGCAGGAGCTTGACCTCTCTTGTGAATCTGCTCAAGGCTCTCTTGATGAAAATCCTTAAGTCACAGAAACACAAGCACCTCCAACCTCACGGGGCATTCCTCTGGGAGTCAGGAATTTCTGTAAGTTACCCAGTGGTCCAAGTGCAAACAAGATTGAGAACCACTGCCGGAATGGCTGAGATCCACATCTCATCTCTTACCTGTGGTATAAACCTGGCCCTATCTCCTGATGCTCATGAACCTTTGATGACTGCTTCTGCAGTTTTGCCTGAATGCAAGGAAAATGGCCTGTGACACCTCCACCAAGGTTCTTAACTGTGAGGGTTAATTTTATGTGTCAACTTGAATGGACCACAGGTGCCCAGATTAAACACTGTTTCTGGGTGTGTCTGTAAGGGTGTTTCTGGTTGAGATTAATATTTGGATCAGTGGACTCACTAATGCAGATGAACCTCCCCAAGTCACTGGGCATCATCTACTCTGCTGAAGAACTGAACAGAACAAAAGGCAGAAGAAGGAGGAATTTGTCTCTCTCTCTCTCTCTTTTTTTTTTTTAAACCCTGTCTCACTGATTGAACTGGGATATCACATTTCATCTTCTCCTGCCCTCTGACTAGTATTTACATCATTGGCTCCCCTGATTCTCAGGCCTTGGATTTGAACTGAATTACACCACTGGTCTTCCTAGGTCTCCAGCTTGCAGACATCAGATTTGTGGGACTTACTAGCCTTAATAATAGCATGAGCCAATTCTCTCTGTCTCTGTCTCTGTCTCTGTCTCTGATCTCCTATTGGTTCTGTATCTCTGGACAACCCTCACTAATACACTAACACTTTTTAATTTATTGACACCTTGGGAGAATCTAATAAAAGCAATAAAATTTCTCCCAGGAAAATGTACTTTATCGTGGAAACAATTTAAGCATGTTTTAGAACTCCAGAATCCCATCTCTAAAAATCCAGCCTAATGTCCCTATCTCACTTAGATGATGCCTGAAACCAGATGCCCATTTCCTTATCCATCTGGAGTTGCTGCCTCTGAAGCCTGTGCCTGAGCCCAGGAGACTAGGAAATTGTCATGTCCTTTCCCAAAGCAGCAGAAAACACCAGTAGTAAAGCCCAATGCCGGACTCTGCTGGCTTGGCTGTTCAGAAATTACTTGGAAACTTAGAGGTACAGACACAAGAATATAATTCAAAATCAGAGCAGAGTCCCGACAATGCAACCCCATAAATGTTATATACAAGTGCCATGGGATGAGTTGCTTCAGTCTGGTTACCAGAACCAATCTTAGCAGCAGAGCAGATGGTGTTAGGTTGGTTCCCCTGCACCTGGGAAAGGATGGATGGACCCCACTGGAGCCACTGTGCAAACAACCACGACATCAACACCGGTTCTCCCTGGTTGTCCTGTGGCAATTCTAGGATGTCAGCTGCAGAACCTCCCAACACGTGACCCACTGAGATGTCCCCATCTCTAAAGCAGTGTGCACCATTTGTCAGGAATCTCAGTGGCTGCACCTACTTTCAGGTACCTCTTCATTGTTTTTCCTTTCTGAGGGGTTTAGTTTTTCATCAGGAATTTAAGAAATTATATAATCTGCATATACAGGTTTGTCTTATGACAATCTGAACCCAATTTAGTGTTGATCAAGACACATTTAAAACTGGATTGTTTTGCTTTATACATTGCTTAATAGAGAAATGTGGCTTGGATCAGAGCTCCTCCAAGTATTATCTAAACTGGCATTTTTTCCCCCATTGTAAAGGAGAAAGAAACACTGTCATCTTTAATCCAAACAAGGAAATGCTCATCACATCATTTATTTGAAACATTAGTTTTGGGGTATTTTTGTTTGTTTTTCTGGTTTTTTTTTTTTTTTTTTTTTGGTCTACCTTTCTACGCGGCAGCACTCAACATCAGAAAATCCAGGTGAAATAGATGATAACCTAAAAAGATATTGGCTCAAAAAGAGAAAATTTGTTTCGATCTTTAACTATAGTAAATAGTAGATAAGTATCTACACCTCCCAAAAGTCAATAAGCCAGTTTATGGATGAGTTCTTGCAAAACCTTCAACTAACAGATAATTACTATTTTAAACTGTGGAAGAGTATTAAGAAAGAAAAGGAGAAGCTTTCTTATTTACTCTACACAGCTTGCATAAGCCTGATGTAAACATTGGACAGGCATGGCACTCAAATAAAGGGAAATTATAGTCCAACTTGAATCTATAGGTGCAAGTACATATATGATGTATTAAGAAGTCAAATTTAATGGTGTTTAAGAAATACATGATGCCCAAATAAGTTTCATCTCATGAATAGAAAGGTGGTTCAACGTCAGGGTACCTATTAGTCTAATCCACTACATTAACAAATGAAAAGAGAGACCACATTCAATCCTCAGTCATGAAACTGATTATTAAAAACACTCAAAAGAAGGGAACTTTCTTAAATCCCAAAATAAACCTGATGGTGAAACATTAAAAGCCATTTCTACTACAACTGGCAAAAAGATAAGGAAAGCCACTGCCACTGTTACTGTTCAATATTTTATGGAGGTTCTAATTATTGGAATAAATCAAGGAAAAAATCAAGTAAATGATCTGGAAAACTATTAGGATTTATAAGAGAATTAACAAATGTAGTTGGAAACAAGAACATGCAAAATTGATGGCATCTACCATTACCAGTTAGAAAATGTAATAAATAAAAGAATGCCATTTACAATTTGCAACTCATTTATAAAATACCTAATAAGAAATGTTAGAAGTATATGAATAAAGCAAACACACAAAAGTTAAGGACATAAATCAAGGAATCTATCTATCTATCTATCTATCTATCTCCTGGATGAGAATATCAAACATTACAAAGACATCAAATCTACCACAAATTTATTGATCAATTAGCTATAACACTAGTCAAAATTCCTTCAGAATTTCTGTTAGAAATCTGAAGTTTATTCTACGTATCATATGAAACAGAAAAGAGAATAAGAATAGCAGAGACATTTATAAAAAAGAACAGGGAAAGGGATGCTTCTTCCTTGCCAGGCAGGAAAAAATACCACAAAGCTATAGTAAATAAAACAGTGAGGCAGTGAGGCACAGAAACAGGCATAGCAATTAGCGCAACATGGGAGCCCCAGACAGACCCCTGCAGACATGAAAATTTAGTTTTGATACCGGTAGCATTTCAAATACAAGCTAGTGTGGCCAATGTAATAAATGGTTGCTGAATAATTTCCCACACATATCAAAAAACATAAAGCTAAAGTCACTATAAAGCCCATACATTTATAAGAGATGTAATGAAGAAGAAAAAATCCCCCTTGGAAAATAGTTTGTCAATCTCTATAAAAATGAGAAAACAAAATTATAAAGCAAAATTATAAACTTATTAGAAGGAAATACAGAAAAATATTTTATAGTATTGAGTTGAGGTAGGTCTTCCTAAACAAGACAAGAATTCTAGAAACCTAAAGTTAAACCAGGTATTCTTTAAAAAAAAATAAAAAAGATAGCATAAGCAGAATTAAAGATAAGCAGTAAAACTGAGAAAATATTTACAATATGTTTAATAGGCAAAGATTACTATTCAGACTATGCAAAGAGAAAACATAAATCAATGAGAAAAAACAAAACAGTTGAAAGATATGAATAAACAATGCATGGAAGTGGAGATTAAAAAAAGGACAAATGAAAAGACTCTCAATGTCACAGTTAATCAAAGAAATACAGACTGAAACCTTAAAATATATTTTAACCATCCTACTGTCAAAATTTTAAAAAATGCTATACGAACTATTGGGTTAGGATGCAAGAAAGCACATTTCTATAAACTATAGGCGAAGTGTATCTTGATGCAGCCTTTCTGGAATGCAAGTTGCTACTCTTTATAAATGATAGGAAGTTTCTATCATTTGGCCTAGGAGTTCTGTTTTGGGGATTCAAGTCTTCAGAAATATTTACATTTAAATCTGGAAACATATGTATAAGATGTTCCAGTATTGCTTCCTGGCATGAAAAACTGGAAACAATTTAATCTTCAGCAAAACATAGTATTTCAGCTACTGTTGAATATTATATAGCCTTGAAAAATAACAGTCACAGAAAACCATCAAGTCACAAAGCAGAGCTAATGTGATCCCATTTATAAATCTTTTTACCACATAAACATATATGTGGATGTGAATGTGTGTCTGTGTGTGAATTCATGGGAAAAGGTTAGGGAGGATCTATGACCAAGATTAAGTCATAAGCAGAAGAGAAGGGAAGTGAAAAATCTTACATTTTTCCCATTTATTGCTATTTAAATATTTTATGGCAATCAAGTAATAAAGTATAAAAATAAAATAATTTAATAAAGAATTTTGATCATACCACATAATGTAATGATGAATTTCTACCTCCAACCCTTTTCTACTTGAATCAGTAGATATCCTTGACTACCTGGCAGGTGAACCAAAGTGTTTAATCTTCCTGTACATGACAAAATCATTCAGGTGAGCCTCAAAGTCCAAGATTAGATCCACAGAGTGAAAAGATAAGACACGAACTGAGAGAAGAATTCACAAGTCATATATTTGACCCAAGACTTATATCTAGAATCAATTAAAATGTTAAATGGAAAACTTCTGTAAATCAATAAGGTAGAAAACCAAATCAAAAATAAATGGCAGAAGCACACCGGCTTCTTAAGGAATAGCAGAGTAAGGACCTCAAAAAACCACTCCTCCATCCAAGCAGTCAGAACACTGACAAAAATCGCCAAAAATAAAGTTTTTCAGAACTCTGGGGTGTACGTAATGGGTTTACAACAATTGCAGGAACATCTGTGCAAGAAAAACAGCTGAATCTTGGTAAGAACAGTGAGTTTGGTGGCACTGCCCCTTCTCCCTAGCTCCACAGCAGCCAGGAAAACGAAGGGCCTTGTAACCATGGTAACTGTGAAAGCCAGAAGCCTAGCAGCCACTGGCGGGAGCAGCCAAGTTTGGAGCTGCCCCAAAAGCTCTCTCCCCAGAGAACTGTTTCTATTTGATCTGTCTGGCTGCTCCAGCCCCATTCTCAAGGTTTGTCTTTTTGACTGGACACAGAACTTGCTCTATGTGAACAGTCTATATCCTCAGGGTGTTTGTCAAAAACAATCAGTGGAAATCATTTCACATCAGTCCCAACTGCCTGAGATGGGGATGCAAGCTGGGATACGCAAGAGGCTGACCAAAAGACTTAAAGGAAAAAGAGCACGGGAGTGAGATGTCCACAGAACACTAGGGGAAACATTCCTATTTCTGGCAGCCTAGAAAGCCCCACCCATGCAGGACTGTGCTCCTATCCAGAAAAGACCTGAGAAGGTCCCAGTCTCTCACCTCTACCTTTCTTTAAGATGCTATACAAATAGGAAGGGAAGATTAAGGCAGAGTTACAAGCTGCTGGAGCACTGAATGTTTGCTGTAACTCATACCCTCGACACTTTGGCAAAGGTTGAGAGACTTGCCGGCATTTGAGAAAATCTGTGTCCAGTCACTGGCAAGCCCAATAGAGACTTCAGTTGCAAGTGTGCAAATCAGCTCACCCTTCACCCCTATGGGTTTGTTATCATTGTGGTTGCTGTTCTTGGGTTTTATTTGCTTATCAACTTTCCTGGGCTAACTCTGTAAAGTCTGAATGCTTTGTTGCAGGTACAAAAGATGAAAAATGACACGAGACTGAATGAAAAAAGTAAAATGACAGACATAAATTCTGCTTTATCAATATTTACACTGAATGTAAATAAAACATTCCAATCAAATGGCAGAGTTTGGAAGAATGGATTTAAAAAATATGAATCAAGGAGCCTACATGAAAGATGCTAGGCAGACGTGGACACAACTGAAGTACAACCATATGCATGTTTGATAATAATCACTTCAGAGCTTGAAGAGATCTTTAAAATCATCTATGCAAAGCCCTCATTTTGCATATGAAGGAAAGTGCAGGAGAGAAAAGGAGTCACCTTTGTTTTGTTATTATATAGGATATTTTAATTTGTAAATAGTCTTTAGTTTTCAGTCTTTCCCTTTCTCCTTTGCTATGTCCAGCAAGGTATTTCTCTGGCCAGAATTACATTATAAATCAATTTTGCTTTATGATTTTATATTTTCACACTTAAACTTTTGTGTAAATCCTAATATAGAGTGCAAATTGATGCTTGTCTCCAAATCACTATTGTTATTAATTCTATTCTAAGTACCTCAGTATTCTTCCATCTGTTTCTTTAATCTGTTTGGTTTTTTTTTTTTTTTTTTCCCATGAATGTGTCCATTCCTGAGTCAGAATCGAACTATTTTAGTTTCTGTGGTTTTACTATGTTACAATATATGGTAAAGTCTTTTCAATCCTCTTTTTCAACATATCCTGGCTTATTTCAAATTGTTCTTTAAGTAGAATTTTACTAGCTTTTTTTTTTTTTTAAGTTCTAAATAGATTTTATTTGGAATTACAGTTTAGATTGTTTTAAATTTGTAGAGTCCTGCCATGGGGTGTTAGAGTCAGAGCAGGATAAAAAGGATGCTCATAGAAAGGGAGTCTGGAGTAGGATGTCGAAGTCCAGGTAGGAAAAAGAGGGAAACATTGCTTGTTATTGTGTGTCACAGCCTGAGTCAGACCTGGAGGGTATCCACCAATTGGAGACAGCCTAGTTGGGAATCAGCAGATCATGGTTTAAGTCTATGGTAGTCCTGCCAAGGATGCATAAGCTGAGTTCAATTTTGAGGAAATATTAGACAAGCCCAAACTGAAGGACATTCTATCAAACAACTGGCCTACATAGTCTTCTAAAGTCTCAAGGTCATGAGAGTCAAGGGAAGGCTGAGGAGTTATTAAAGACTGAAGGAGACTAAGGAAGCATAACTAAATGCCATGCATGATTCTGGACTAGATATTTATGTTATAAAAGATTATTGAGACAATTGATGATCTTTGATTATGGGGTTTAATGATTAGAAGACAGTAATATATGAATCATAATTTCCTGATTTTAATGGCTATATTGACATTATGTAGATCATCCTTGTTTGTGGGAAAAACACACTGAAGTTTTAGATGATAGGAAAATGGGAAAGTGATTTACTCTCAAAAAATTCAGGAAAAAAATCAGGTACTTACATTGTGCTTCACCTTTTCCAAAACTGTGTGATTGCTGCAAAAATATTTTGAACAGGAAGCAATTAGCTGCTTAAAATAAATTTATAGACTAAATTGAGAGAGAATTGAATGTTTTCAAGATTGAATATTTCCCCATTCAGGAACATTCTAGTGTATCTCCATTATTTCCAATTTTTTTTAATACTCTCCAAGAAAGTGTTTTTTCTTCTGTATGTCTTGAGTATTTCATTCTTAAGCATTTTATAAATATTTTTGCTGTTGTGAATGGGATTTTTTCCCATTTCAATTCTCCCTCTCCCCCTTCTCCTCCTCCTCGTTTCCCTTCCCCTCCCCTCCTCCTTCTTTTTTGCTTCTATTGTGATTTTTGTTTCTTTTGTATCTTTGGAACTCAGTTGACATTCTGACCTTTTGTTAGTTTTATTGTATGTTTAGTCATTTCCCTTTATTTTCTTAGAACTAAATGATCTATCTGCAAATCATTTTAGTTTTGGCCCTTCAGTTTAAGAATTTGTACCTTATTTCTTTCATCTTTTTGTAAATAATCCCAAAATGATGTAGCAAATAGTCTTAAAAGCTGATATCCTTGTTTTAATCCTACTTCAGTGGGAGTACCACTGATGTTTTGCTGTCAGCTATGATCTTTACTATTTGTTTTTAATAGATACTCAATCACGGTAAGAGAATATATTTTTATTCATTAGTTTGCTAAGAATTTTTTACATAAGGATTGGATATTGAATTTTGTCAAGTATCTTTGTGGCAATTATGAAGATATTCAAACGATTTTTCTCAGATAACTCATTTGAGTAATGAATTAACACAAACAGATTTCCTAAAGTTGACCCATTCATAAATTCTTAGAGATAATTCAAGTTTGGAATTATTATGACATTGGGTTTAATGTTATAATGTTCTATATAGGAGTTTTACAACTTTATTTAGAAATGATATTGGTCCTTATTTGTTCATGTCTATTGTGCTATTCTTGTTCATTTTTAACTTTAGGGCAATGTGAACCTCATAAAACAGACTGGGAAAGATTCCAATTTTTCTGTCTTCTGTAATTGCACAAATAACATAGTGACTTAATCAAACCTTCAATGAAAAGAGAGAACTTGTCCATAAACCATGTGGGTCTTTTGCCTTTTCTTTTCTTTTCTCATTACAGCATTATTATTTTTAACCCTCTCAGTTTGTCTCCTGGTTAAGTCAGTGCACTATGCAAATTTGATATGGTCTCGAGTCAGTTTTGGTGTGCTACATTTTCCCATAAAATCATCTATTGACTACGTGTTCTAGCTTCTTTCGTTCCCTTGCTGTCTTCTGTTCTATTGATCAGATTTCCTTTGATCCCTTTCTCCAGTGGTTTGAAAGTGAGATGTCCAAGTTTTATTCTATTACTGGTTACCCTTACATTAAAAATATAGTTGAACTTAAATTTCCTTGTCATTCTCCAGAACAAAGTAATATCTCTGTACTCTCATTCTGTCTCCCTCTCCTTCCCAAAGAAGATGAAAGGTTAGCTTGCTTTACATCCTTCTTTCTCCAATTCTCTCTTAGATTTTGTTCAAGTAGCTCCAGGTAATTTAAAAGTATTATACATTTTTATATTAAAAATATTTACAATCGCTTTACTCTTCACAGCCATAATTATTATTTTTAAATTTCTTTTTAAGCAAGTAATACAAGAACATATTGTAACTGTAAAACTCATTGTACATAAAACTTAAGTCTTCCTTTATCACCACCGTCAATGCCAGTGCCTTCCAAAGAAGTTATTGCTATTATGAATTTGGTATATATAAATAAATATTCTAGATTTTCCAAACATAAAAGGATCTACCTAGAGATAAGTTGTTGATAAAGAATTGTAAGTGCTAAGCGTGTGAAAAGTCAGGGTAATTCACTGGAACTTTGACTTCAGTTTCTACCACTGCTGATGCGAGCCCAGTGTTAGGTGGTCACTGCCAGCCATTGCTCCTGGGGCTGCTGGAATCACTGCCACCCACAGCCATGGGGCTGGTGACCAGATGGCAGATTATGACATGTGGCCATTGCAAACCCCCTCACCCTTTAGAACCTGCTTGTCTGTCCACATTGTCTCAGAAAGATGGTATAACTCGTTTCTTCTGCCTTCAAAAAAGCTCATACAAATGTGTTTAACTGGCAGAACTAAATTTACATCCAGAATCTTAGCAGCAAGAGTCTGAGGAATGTGGTTTTCAGCTTTCAAATATCTCCAAGTAGAAATAAAGTATCAAGTCAGAGCTGAGAGTCAAACCAATCTATCACAGTCTGAACCTCTGCCCACTCAGTACTCACAAACAAGTTTTTATGCATGTGCAGTCTTCCAAACAGCCACAGTGGCAACAAGTCTCTCCCAGTTAACACTATGTAACCATTCCACACAGAAATAAAACACACCCTTTCCCAAAGAAAATACCCAAATCCCACTGAGCGCTGGATCCATCCCTGAAGATGTTCATCCTTTTCTAGTTCAGCCACAAATCTCTCTTGGTATCCAGTAACCTCAAGACTACATTACAGTTAACCATCACCTCGTAGAAACAAAGTGGAGAAAAGAAAATAGAAGAATTGATCAATACATACAAATATACACATAACAAAGCAAGGAATAAAAATATGTACAGCTATTACTGTCCTTGGTCCTACAACAGGTCAGAAGCATATAGTTGGCATTTATAACTTCTTCTCTCCACTACCAATTTTCTATGGCAGTTTGCCCTCAGCCAGCAATGCAGTGGTCAGCATTCTTTATCTGGAGGGGTGCCCCAAGCCTTCCTTCCCTAAGTGCCTGTGCCCTTCCTGGTTCTGCCTGGATTGGGTTGCTGTGGTCTTCCACTAATCTTTACTATTGGATAGAGAAGAACTAGGAGACATCCCGAGGGATTCTCTGGGTTATAAATACTCCTTCCTGCCCTTGGTTTGTACTGGTAACTCAATTTCTGCTTGATAATCAAGGTCAGTCACTCAAGTTAGAATGTAAATCTCTCTTCTTTGCCTGTTCAGTTCAGTCGCATGAGAACCCCAAAGTGACTCACCTTTCAGTTCAGTTTAATCACTGTGTCATAGGTGGGAAGGACCCTCTCTTGGGAAATAGGACATGTAAGCCAGAAGAGTTCAAAATCATGGTAATAAGAAGCAAAAATTTTGCGAGCAAGTAACTAGGTATAATATTGAGAGGAACCACTTACACTGTACCCTCTTGAGTCCCAGATCCTCGTATTTTACCGACAGGAGAATCGGCAACATGTTGCAAGACTGTCTCCAATATCACAGGGGGTTATTCATCTGGTGCATTGAAGAGTTTTCAGTGGGCCATCCCACCATTGTGTAAGGTGTTTGGAATACAGAGTAAGAGCTATGAATCTCGTAAATGAGTCCATTGTCTCATTTCCAAAAAAAAATATAAAGTGAGTTCCCATGTCAGAAGGAATATTGTGCAAAGTACTAGGACAATGAAGAAGACAGTCAGTAAGTCCGTGGACGGTCACTGTGGCAGAAACGCTTGGACAGAGAAGGCAAATCCATATCCAGAATAAAATTATTTTGAGTCATAGATAAGAGATTAGGCCCAAGCAGGTCATGAGCAAATTTCATGAGCTCCATTTCCAGGATGCTCACAGACCTGACAGTTAGCTGGTGCCCAGAGGTATGGCCATACCAGATGTGAAAAACAAAAACAAAAACAAAACAAAACAAAAACTTAAATACCTCTGCACTGGTTGGTAATTGGTACTCTTATTTCTCTGAATTCCCTGGCTGCCCATGCTCCTTTTTTCAGATCCAGGCAGTAGGGTGAGAAAAGGTATAACTGATCTGCTTTTATTTTTGTTATTGTTGTCCTAGGGACAAAAAAGATGCAGGCAAGGAACTTCATTTTTGTTCATATACTAACCCTGGCATTCCAAACTCACCTTAGATAGAAACCTTCTCTATAATGAGAAATAATGGCCATAGTTTTTCCTGCTCCGCATCTGTATCTTATGAATGCATGGCAAACCCTCACTATTTGTGGTTTGATAAATTGACATTTCTTTTAAACTTTGATTTGAAACTTTCCCCCTGGGAATTCTAACTTGAGACTGAAGTTTAGGACCCAGCCCTAGCTTTTCTGAGTTTGTCCTGTCCCCTGTTAACAAGGTTGTGGGTAGGGCAGGGCAGGCAGGGGCCCTTTACCGATTTGTCTGTGAGACTCTAGGGCAAAGGACAGTGGTGGGTTATCATCCATGTCTCACTTTATCCCTCTCTTTTTTTCACATGCCAGCATCTCCCTGAGATCCCCTCAGCCCTCCTGCACATGCTGTGGTCCTGCTCTGGTTTATGTCAGAGCCACAGGATTTATCCTTGTATTTGGTCCCTCTCCTCAGTGTAAAAGTGGGAGAGGGAAGGGATGAGACCCTAGGCTCAGGCTGCCATGTTTGTCTCAAAAGTTTTCCAATGAAGTTTCTTTGAAAACATTTAATATTCTGATTATAAAAGTAAACGTGGTCACTAAAAAGTGATATCATACAGAAATATACAGACAATGAGATTCACTTCTCCTGTCTTCCACTGGCATCAGTTTTGTGTCATACACACACACACTTACATACCACACACACACATACATATGCTATACCATAATAATTTATTACTTAATTAATAAGTATTTTTACTAAAGGAATATTAGCATACAGTTTTACATTAAAAAAAATTAAATATATTTATTCATTTATCCCTGACAGAGCTTCTTTCTCCTTTGAACAGTGGCGTAGTATTTCATGGCTGGTTGCACTATCATTTATTTCATCAATGCAGTATGGATAGACATTTAGAAGTTTATAAGTTTTGCCTCTTTTATATCTATGCATATATGGTGGATAATTTTAAAAAGTAGGAATTTCACCTTTTCCTCCTTAGATCTTTATCAAAGTTAGCAAACATGGAGGCTGCCTAAACTGACGGTTTCTCCAGTTGATTTGGAAAGCTAGACTTGCTTTTGGGTGTTAATTCAGAATCACTTCCAAGCAAAACAAGCCTCTTTGTTTCTTTGTGTTTGGAGAGGAGGGAATTGGAGTGTGTGGTGTTAGGAAGTGCAGTCTGTGTACAATTCTTTAAATAAATGTGTGGCATGAGATGCTTTCTAAAGAATACATGTATCTATAAGGTACATTAAAATAACCTTTATTTTTGCCTTCAAAGAAAATAAAAGTAACCTGCATAATGATATTTTAGCTGAACACACACACACCAGAAGTTGCAACTGCTTAGGTCAGGGAGGTTTTTATACTCCATTTGTAATAACTTTAAATTTTTTAGTTGCTGAACCATTGTATCATCAATTTTCATTTCTTTTTATTTTACTTTGAGGTGGACTGGTTCCAAGTTGACTGAGCCACACATTTAAAATAATTAAAAGTTTCATATTGTAGAAGAAAAATAAACTCTTTCTTCCACCTTGGTGCATGTCCTTTTCTCCACTCATTTATCACCATAATACTGAAAAATAGTAAACCAGAGCAGCATTTCATGTCTAACCTTCTCTCCTCAAACACTGAAACAGGAATATATACCAGCTCCTGCAGACGGGGCCCCTAGTCTTAGCAAAGACATTGAAACAACAAAATATTTTTGAAATGACATTTCCAAATAATGTCTGTGTATCTGTAATACTTTCAAAAGGCTACTTCATGCTAGAAGTATGCCTATATACAAACGAAGAACCAAGGTGAATAGAGCAGAGTGCTATGTACTGCAAAGGCAAGTGCATCTTAGTTGAAGACCGAAGGTGACACCCATTGGTCCTCATGAGGTCATAGCAGCCTGTGAATTCTCTTTTCCTGCACCCTACACCCTACTCCTCTTACACCCTTCCATGTCTCCTCTCCATAAGTTACTCCTGTAGATGCATTGCACTCATATTTATTTCAATGGAATACTATACAGCCATAAAAACTGACAACATAATTTTAGATGATGGGGACTCCAGGATGTCTACGCAAAAGAATTAAGGGCTGGTGCATCATGTAGGAGAGGAGCTTGAAGCTGGATTTGCATTGCTCTTTATTGAGGACATTGAGAAAATATTGATTCTATTAAAGAATGCCCTTCCTCCCCCACCACCTAGCAAAGCCATTGCTTTTAGAGCAGAGAGAGAACTTAGAATCAGCTCTGATTCTGTAACTTCATACATGAGATGCAGGCCCAGAAGCTGGAGCGAACTGCCCAGCGGATGGCAGACACAGCCCTCCACCTCTCACTCCAGTCCTGATATTTGGGAAGCAGATTCAGATTGATAAGTCATTACCACACACTTGATATCGGGGCTTTGAATTTGTTTTATGTTTATATTTAAATGTTGCTATTCCTGGTCTTTATTTACTAGTGAATTTAGGAATTCATCTTAAATGAAATAATCACGTCATACCACAAAGGCTTAGTTTAGGCAGATTATGCAGAGTTGAAAAAATTCACTTTTCTACTCTTTCTCATTGCAACTTCTCTTAAACTTTTCTAACATAGTGTTGTGGTTGAATGTCCAAGTATTCTATCTGCTGCATGAGAATCTACTCATTTGGATACACTAAAAACAAATTTTCAACAAAAATAATTAGGTAGTCTATTGTGGGTTCTTTCTTTAAAAAATTGAAAAAGATTTTCCAAGGTGAAGGCTTATTGCTGGAAGGTAAGATGACTGCTCTGGCGCCAATGATGGTTTAATTGTTGATTATATGGAGATTGGGAAAGAATGGGACCATGGAATCTAAAATCCCTCCTTGGGGTATTAATGTTCCACCTCCACATTAGTACATCTTCCTAGTCTTTATTTTTACCCACAGAGAAAAACACATGAGGTGCCTTAAAGGTACACTAATTACCATATAAAGATTGGTGTTAAGAACTTCAATGCTTGCTGGTGGGAATGCAGTTTGGTGCAGGAACTGTGGAGAACAGTATGGAGATTCCTCAAAAGACTAAGAATAGACTTACGACCCAGGAATCCCGCTCCTAGGCATATATCCAGAAGGAACCCTACTTCAAAAAGACACCTGCACCCCAGTGTTCATAGTAGCATTATTTACAATTGCCAAGACATGGAAATAGCCTAAATGTCCATCAACAGATGACTGGATAAAGAAAATGTGGTATATTTATACAATGGAATACTATACAGCCATAAAAACTGACAACATAGTGCCATTTGCAGCAACATGGATGCTCCTGGAGAATGTCATTCTAAGTGAAGTAAGCCAGAAAGAGAAAGAAAAATGCCATATAAGATTGCTCATATGTGGAATCTAAAAAACAAACAAACAAAAAAACATAAATACAAAACAGAAACAGACTCATAGACAGAGAATACAAACTTGTGGTTGCCAAGGGGATGGGATGGGTGGGAAGGGACAGACTGGCATTTCAAAATGTAGAATAGATAAACAAGATTATACAGTATAGCACAGAGAAATATATACAAGATCTTATGTTAGCTCACAGAGAAAAAAAAGTCACAATGAATATATATATGTTCATGTATAACTGAAAAATTGTGCTCTACACTGAATTTGACACAATATTGTAAAATGACTATAACTCAATAAAAAAATGTTAAAAAAAAAAAAAAGAAATCTCAAAAAAAAAAAAAAAAAAAAAAAAAAAAGGACTTCAATGCTTGTTTGCAATGACACCAAAAGTTGCTTCCGGAAGTGGATGTCCACATAATAAAATGTGTAGGATGCCAGAGTGAATGGTGTGACATAGAAATGGTTGGGGCATCTCTCTGTGCAAAGGTCCAGAGACAGAAGAAACTTTGGCTCTTTCATGGATGTGCAAGATTTTTAGTAAAGTTGAGCAGTGCCATACAGGAGAACTTTCTTCAGTGATGGAAATGTTTTATGTCTGTGCTGTTCACATAGACATTTGCTGTATGTGGTTACTGGGGACTTGAAAAATGGCTAGTGTAACTGAGTGACTAAATTTTAATTTTAGTTCATTTTAATTCATTTAAATTTAAATAGCCACACGTGGCTAGTAGATGCCATGTTGGTCAATGCAGTTCTAGAACACAGATGAGAGTGAAAAGGGATGAGGCTGGAATAAGACATAGTAGGATGCATGGCCTTTGTCCTCTAGGTCACAAGGAGAAACTGAAGGTGGCTGGTGGCTCAGGGCCATGAAGTTGGCATAAAAGGAGAAGATCAAGGGCACAGGTTGAGCGATTGGCCATGGCCTCAAGCTCACGGCCTGGGGTCAGAGGCCAGGAGGCCAGGTCGGGTGTGAAAGAAGCAACAATTTATAAAGGCAGGGAGAAGAGAAGGAAAATTTAAGGAAAGTCCTATCAGATAGATTTGTTTTTTTCCAGGTAGCAAGAGACCAGTTTGTCTACTGAAAGTGAGGGAATGAAAGATGAACTGAGCACTTGGAACATGTGGAGAGGAGAGCAGGGTTGACCTGGAATGATCATCTGGGGACCGACCGATGATAAGTCACAGGGTTTCCAGGTGGTAAAACTGAGGGCAGAGCTGAGGTTGAAAACTGTGGCTTTGAAATGGCTGCAAGCTGCAGTTCCAGAAGGGTTTACTTATCTACACGTGGGACTGGAGAAGATGCGCTGTAGCAGGAATCCAGGGTGGTAGCCCCAAGCAGTTATTGTAAGAGGCCTGGGGTGCAAGGGAACTGAGTAAGCTAGCGAGAGGGTCCTTCAGGTAGTCGATAAATTGAGGTCATGAAAGATTTAGAAGAAAAAGTTAGGTCAGAGTATAGAAAAAGTTGAAGATTTCAGAGGCATGTTTATCAATGACCACAAGATCCACGGTGTGGCCATGGCACCGTGGGGCTGAAAGGCTTAGAGGTGAGAGCAACTGGAGTGGAAGTACTGACGCACCACTAATGACAATATGTAAAGACTTGAGATAGAAAGTGAGGATGTGAACTACATGTCATTAATGAACGACAGAAGTTATCAGGACCTCAGCAGTAAACCTAGAAAGGGAGAAGAAGGTGTTATGGTAAGGTGGTATGAGCATTAAAGGGGGGACATTTTTATAATAAGATAGAGAAATAATGCAAACTCTACCTCCTGATCCTAGAAGAACACTCTTGGGAGATGAGCATCTCCAGCAGCTGGTGGGAACACAGTGTCCTTCAGAGTAGAGGGAGATTTCAGTTGAGGAAGGAATTGGAGTAAGTGTTCAGTGACCAAGTTAATGATATCAGGGAGCTTATCTACTGGGTATGCAGAGTTCAAGAGGGCCCATGAGTTACACAGCAGTGAGAGGACCAGTGAGAGAAGCCACAGCATAGGGACACAGGCAGGGTCTTTCATATTGTCACAAATTTGCTAGTAGGAGATAATAGTCATTTTTACTAACTTTGGAAATGGGTTAGGGAATAAACAGAAAATTGGACCCTATCACCAGTTAGATGTGGGGCAAACAGCCTTCACCACAGGTGAGGGATGACGGGATCTAGAACTTTATTCTCTCCTCCAGGTCATGGCTGTGCATGCAGAGAGGGAGCAAAGAAACGGGAGAGATCTGTGGGTCTGCTTTTCTGACTGTCTTTAGAGACGGGATACATTCTCCTTAGTCTGGGATGATTCAGGTGTGACTGCCCACCTGAAAGAGAAGGATAAATTACACTGCCTTACAAGTGCTTTTCCATTCCAATGAGTTTGTGAATCTAAGCTAAATTAGCTCAGCTTTCTGAGGATTATAAATATAGGGGAATAGCGCTACACCATTTTTTGAGGGTTCATGGTGCCCTTATTTTATAAACTTAAAATCATAACACGTGGTCCATCAATTGTTGTTTTCTAATCTCTAAATTAAATAATATGAAATGACACATGGTTAGATATTGAAGGCGCTACCTTTATAGAAGAGAGTAAAATAAATTTTTACTGGAATTGTCCCAGAGAAGTCTGAGATATATGATCACAATACTTACAAGTGAGAATAATTTATCAGGTGGATATTTCAGTAACCATGCCTTTATGGATATGGTTTAGCAAATTCTGATCTAGGGCACAAAAAGTCCCAGTGAGTTTCCAGTGAAGCCCAAATTCCAAGAAATGAGATATCACTCTTGTTGAATAATTTAGACTTCTCTACTTTAAGGTGCTCTGGTCTTACTTTTCTTCTGTTTTCCTAAGTATTCATGCCTTATACAGGTTCTTTGCTTTACTCAGCTGCTCAGAAACACATCATCTCACTTAAAATGAGGAAGCCAATGAGAACGAGTTAGCTCTGTTTTCAGTGCTGTAATTTAAGGAAAATTCCTTCTTCTGCACATAATAAAGAATTCTCAGCATGTTTAGCCACAGCTAATCCTATTCCTTTGGGTGCAATGTGGTGCTTGTACTTTGGAACATTTTAAGAGCATTACCCAGCTAGGCGGTAAACCTGCTTTTAAGGGCTTACTGGTATTATGCTGTCTCAAAGCAGAAATAACATCATTTCAAGTTGCCACATCCTCATTCATTCTTTCTAAAGATGCCTGTAGGCTTTTAAAGGTCTTTTGCCCCTTCCGTGACAGTTTAATTTTGTAAGGGAACAGTCTTAGAATTCAGTGTGTTCTACAATCTTAGAACATAGCCAAACAGAACAAACAAGAAAATCTCCGTACTTGTTTGAAATTTCATGAGGTGGAAGACTTCTGGTCAAGAGACCAGGTCCAGCCTCTTCTTACCAGGGGCAGACTTGGAGTTTCCTACGAGCTATGGTTGGGAACTGTCCATGCCACAGAAAACACTTTTTGGAGAAAAGAACTTTAGTTGGGGTTATGGGGACTGGAAGAGAGGAAAAATAAAGACATGAGAGGGGAATGAGAGGAGAGAACCCCTTTTAGGGCCAAAAGTGGGCAAAGGACGGCAAGGCCAGAACTAGACTAGGGGCTTCTGTGAGTAGGGCTGTGGGAGCTGGACGTGATTTCCCATTAAATCTGGGCTCTGAGGAAGAGGGGTGCTTGACATACTTAATCCTGGAGACTTGGGAGCCTTTTCTGAAGTTTCCAGGCATCAAGACTGGGAGTTGGGGGTGGGGAGGGTGTAGCTCAGTGGTAGAGCACATGCTTAGCATGCACAAGGTCCTGGCTTCAACCCCGAACACCTCCATTAAAAACAGTAATAATAGGAGTTAGGAACTGTAGCCCAGAGATCTTGACCATGAAGACACTGTAAGATTCTCTGAACGCATGTAACTGCCCCGGGTTATAGTTTTTTGTTTACTTGTTTGTTTTTCAATTTCCTTTTCCCCGCAGAGACACTGGTAAGCCCCTCAAGAGTGTATGGTCCATACCTTCAGTTTGTGAACAGTAAGGAAGAGTCAAGCTGGGGAAACAGTCTCTTCTGTTGCCAGATTTGGAGGATGAGGGAACAGAGGATATAGAATAGGAGCAGGCAGCTTTACTAGAAAAATGGAAAGCAGGGTTTTGGGTGACCTCAGAGGGACTCCTCACAAGAGGCCAGCTTTGAATGTGCACTATTTGTACGATGTATAAAATCCTAACATAAAGGGGACCCTGCTGAGACCTCAGAAGAAAAGGCAAATTATTCCTTGGAGTAATGTAGCCTCTATGTAGCCATCCCCAAAAAGAGAGTACCCACAACAATAAAACCCACAGTTACTTACACACACACACACACACCCTAAGCCAATAGGAATGAGAGTCAGCAGAAATAACAAACACAAAACCAGATCCACAAAGGATTAGCAGAGGGCAGTAAAACAATAAAGTTTAATATCTTTACAGAAATAAAAGAGAGATTTGTTTTAAAAGAATAAGGACAGAGAGGCTATGTAGCAACCAGACAGATCTGAGAAAGAACCAAACAGCAATTCTGGAAATGAAAAAAAATTATTTAAAAGAAGAACGTAATGGGATGGCTCAATAAGGAAATAGACGTAGCTGAAGAGTCAATTCTGAGAAATGCTGTTTAGGGGAACAGATGAAAATGTAAACGGAAGGTCAAATGGCTGAGAATTTTCCAGGATTGTTGAAACACATATCTCCAATCCAGGAGACCAACACATCGCTATCTAGATAAATAAAAAGAAATCCACACTTATACTCATCCTAGTAGAACTGCAGAACGCAGAAAATAAAGAGAAATCATTAATGGCAGCAAAAGAAAAGGCAATTTACCTGAAAAGAAATAATGATTAGACTGAATGCTGAGTCAACAACAGCAATGAAGACTGAAGAAAGTCAAATATTTAAATATTCAAATTACTGACAGAAATTGTGAAACAAGAATCGTGCTCCTTGCAAAATAATCTTTTTCACAAACAAGAGGAAAAAATTTTCTGTATAATAAAATTGAAAAGATTTACTGGCAACAAATTTTCCCTTATGGAATCTCTGAAGGATGTTTTTCAAATGAAAGGAAGAAATCTCCAAAAGAAGATTTGAGCTATGGGGGAAAAATGGCATACAAATAAAATCATAAGTATATTACTAAATCTACTCAATATTGAAACTATAAAATAATAATGTCTAATTTATGGAGGTCACAACAAACCATGTAGAGTTAAACAACTGGGCAAACACAGACTGTAAGCTGAGGGCTACGTTGGCAGTGGTTGAAAATAAAACAATAGACTTCAGTATATTATTTAAAGCATGGATAAATATATCCATTAGAAAGTTACAACAGTTCTAAATATATATACACCTAATACAATGGACTGATATAAAGGAAAAATTAATAGAACTACAAGAGTAAACTGACATACACTAACCAGAGTGAAAAATTTCAGCTTACCTGTCTCATTATTTATAGATCAGGAATAACATGAGAAATACAGAAAAGCTGAACAACACAATTAACAAGCTTGATTCAATGGACAATATAAAATTCAGTCAAAGAATATGAATATTCTCCAACAATATGGACATTTACACATTGATCACGTGTAAGGCATACAAGTCTCAGTAAATTTCAGTAAATGGTTATCATATAGGGCACATTCTCTGGCTACACTTAATTAAGAAGTTAACAATAAAGAAGTGAATTTTAAAATCTCAATGTATTTGGAAATTTAAAATAGCTAAATAACTCATGGATTGAAGATGAATCAAAGTGGAAATTAAAAAATATGAAAACTAAATGACACCGAAAACTTGTAGAATGCAACCAAAGAGATGCTTCCTGGGTAATTTATAGACTAAAATGTATATTAGAAAAGGAGAAGGCTGAAAACTAATGCAATTTCCAATTTTAAAAGTAAGAAAATGCAGTAACAGATGATAACAGTAAAGATAAGAGCAGAAATCAATTAAAAAAAAAAAAGCAAAGCTACAATAGAGGATAAAAAGGCCAAATGTTGGTTGTTTGAAAATTAGAAGTAGATAAATCTCTGTAAGAATGTTAAAGAAAGAGAAAAAATATACAAATAACTAATATGAATGAAAAAGGAAATCAACCAGAGGTACAGCAAACATAGAGAAATAAGAGAATACCATCAGTAACGTTTTTCAGTATGTTTTGACAACTTAAAAGAAATGGAAGAATTCCTGGAAAAATATAACCTGCTATAACTGAGTATTAAATAAATTAAAACACTAGCTAAAAATCTTCTCAGGACCATAAAATTTTACAGATGAACTCTACTAGATTTTTAAGTAACAGATCATTCCAATCATTTACTAACTCTCCAGGTAGCAGAAGAAAAAAAAAAGAACAGTATTCCCAAATTCATTCTGTGAGGCCAGTGAAACCTGTATCCAAACCAGGTATGAACAAAAAATAAGTAATGATGAAAAATTTAAAAATAAAAACTCAATAGAATTAAAAGGCTAGATGACAACAGTATGTAAGCATTAAGATGAGTGATCTAGTCAAAGCATTCATAACTCATATTATTCAGCAGACAGGTGAAGATACTGATTACTATGAGTTTTAGTTTTAGTTTTGGTTTTTAATATGTAATCTTTTATTATTCTGTAAAAGGTAACAAAATATACTGAATGAATTGTTCCCTTTTTTAAACTAAAGTTACAAACCCTATTATCACTTACATATAAATACTATACTCTATAGCTGATCATTTTTTAGGTGTCTAAGTCCAACAATGCAGCTAACGGTTAGGCAAAAAAAAAAGAAAGAAAGAAAGAAAGAAAAAGGACAAAAAGAAAAAAGAAGAAAAAAATCAGGCCTGTTTGGCACTATGACACAATTGGGAAAGAGAAACCAGGGACACTTCCATTGGTCCCAGCCCCAGAACATCCCCACTGAAATAACTACTCTTTATAAAGGACGTAGGTGTGGGTGCAGAGAACTAGGAGTAGGGGCTGGAGGCGGCCAGCGGCCTCCCTCCGGAGCCCGCGCGGCTGCGCCCCTCGCATGGCCTCAAACTCGCCGATGCGCTGCTTGGTGTTGCCCTGCCGATCCGCCGCAGCGTCTTGTACTTGTCCCGGCCTTGCCTCATCTTCTCGTTGTGGATGATGTCATTGTGGGTCCGCTTGTTCTCGTCTCTGGCCTGGGACAGCTCATCGGTCAGCGTCATCAGCTGCCGCTGCACGCGCTCGTTCTTCTCGGCTTCGGTGATCCGCTTCTCGTCGTTGCGGTCGTCCAGGATGCCCTCGCTGGACAGCTCGGCGCTGCAGCCCGTGTACTCCGTGCCCTCCTCCTGTGGGCTCTCCCAGACGTGGTAGATGATCACGGGCTCGCATATGGCCGGCGGCGGCAGCGGCGACGTGGGGTGGGGGTGGGGGGGCAGACTTCACCAGGTGCAGCTCCTCCTTGGTCTTCACCAGGTCATCCTGTGCTTCTTTGGCCCGGAGCTGCCACTCCTGCACCTCGTTCTCCTTGCGTCTCCGCGCCTCTTGCAGGAGGGTGATCTTGGCCGTGTACTCTGCGAGTTCCGTGGCCAGCTGCTCCTGGCTCTTTATCTGATCTGCCGCCTGCCTCTCCAGCTCCTCCTTGGCTCGCAGCATGGCCGTGCGGTTGGCCTCCAGGCGCTCGCCCTCCTCCTGATCAGAAGATCAAAAAGAAGAAATGCGAAAAAAAAAAATTGAACAATAAATAAGAAGAAATAAGGCCAAATATATGAAGAATCACAATGAATGTCAAATGTATAGATTGATAGACTGGCTTTAAAAATCCACTATATACTGTTTACGTGTACAAGCTGACAGAAATTTTCTTCACCTGGCTTACCTGCCCTAGAATAACCTAATTATGTCCATTGTCTCTGGGAAATAAGGTACCTAATACAATAGAAATTCACAGAAGTCTGAGCCAACAAATGTTACCCAAGTCAGAATTAATTTGCCTCTAAGGTTCTTGCAGCCCTTCACAGGCATGTTTTTATTTCACCAGTCACTATCCTGAGGGTGTGAGGTATTTTAGGCCAACACCGCAGTTCCTTGAGCAGTGTCTCTGGTTTCCATAAAACTGACCACTCAACCAAGCAGTTGTACAAAGCTCTTCACTGTTGGAGCATCATGGACCTTGGCATAGGACTTCAGCCTCAAGATGTCATTCGGGGGCCTTTTCTGAGGACAGTTCTTTCTTGGAGAGCCTAAGGGCTAACTTTACTAAAATCTGATTCCACATTTTCCTATCTATCGTGACATTTAGTTATGCCAATTTCATAGTGTGAGGGCCAGTCTTATTATTTAGGCTGATGTTCAGCTGTCTAGGGCAGCAAAAAAACTACCAACATCAAAGCGTGGGTGACTATGTTGGCAGAAAAAATTCTATTCTAAAAGCCCACAAAAAAAGAAAACAGAATTAAAAACTTAAAATACAAAGTTTACTTCCTTTAAAGAAAACAATGCTATAAGAAGAAGGCTTGAAACTTAACGGTTCATGCTGAGCACCTTTCCGTCTAGAGAAACTAACAGCTAGCTCTGTGCCCAGGCAGATCTGAGGAACAGAAAACAGCTTTCCCTTTTCTCCAAAAATATTATCCTGCAGCCTTTGGCTCTGACATTCTTACAACAGGCTACTGCAGTTAAAAAATGTTTAAATTCTAATTGTATCAAAGTAAAACATGCATCGAGTTAAAAAAATATTAACACATCTAATAACAAACAGTACTCCCTTGCTCTAATATCTAAGTTGGGTTTCTCAGAAGCACCCTCTTCATTTTTTGGAGCTATTTTTTTTTTCTGATAATTACCTATATAATTTAAAATACTACTCTCACTTTGATTTTTCAGTTTTAGACATTGATTGCTGACTTCTTCGTATGAAAGATGAGCACTTGGAACTCTTATGAGAGCACTTGGCCCCTCAACTTCCTCCATTTTCCCAATATATTTATATAACTTTTAAATAAAATCAATAACCAGTGTTGTATTTTCATGGCTATGAAATTACCACTCACAGCTGAGCAAAATCTTGTTCTATGACTCTATTTTCTTTTTTATGAAACTTTCTATTTTCCTTGGAGTTGACATTTGATTCATTTTTACTTGTTTGTTTTTTAAAATAACGTTCCCATCATAAATTCTCCTCAAATTCTTCACAGGAACTATAAAACCCATGATCCTATTTTAAACACTTTTCTACAAGGTAACCTATCAATTCTAGTTTGTTTCCCCCTGGAGACAT
Organism: Camelus bactrianus; assembly: GCF_048773025.1. Lineage (NCBI taxonomy): Eukaryota > Metazoa > Chordata > Mammalia > Artiodactyla > Camelidae > Camelus > Camelus bactrianus. Next base: position 20,282,609 of record NC_133573.1, on the reverse strand, counting down.
GGTTCTTCAGTCCTAACCCTCTTTCCTGGTCTCGGTGGCATGACCTGGTCTAGTGCAGAGATGGCACCCTGGGACTCCCTTTTGCTTCACTATTATGTTACAGCCCCTGTTCCTTCCATTTGCTCTGTTTTTCTTGTTTACTTGCTTATTTTGCTTCATTGTCTCATCCACTAGCTTTCTGAGAAATAGTGCATAGCATGTAACATTTCTGAGACCTTGAGTGTCTAAAATGTGTTTACATCATCTTTGCACTTTTGGTTGCTTGCCTGGCTATGGATCCTAATGTTTCTTTTTCCCCCTACAACTCTGAAGGTATTGCTCAATTGTCTTCTACCTTCCAATGTCTCTGATACAAAGTGTAATGTTATTCTATCTTTATCCTTGAAATTAATGAGTGTTTTTCCCTGGAAGCTTTTTGGATTTTTTTTTTTTAAATCTCTAGTGTTTTAAACATTTTTTATGATATGCTTTGCTTGGGTCCTTTCTTTTTCATTTTGCTTGGTTCATTATTTCAATCTTAGGAAATTATTTTTTATTTTTTGTCATGTAAATTTCCCCTCCTGTGTTTTCTTTGGTCTCCTTTTCTGTATTACTATTATTTGGATGTGGGATTTTGAATTAATTACATAATTTTCCAGAATTTTTCTTTCTTGTTTTATGTCTCTTTACCTTAGAGTCTACTATCTGGTTGATATTCCTCAATTTACCTTCCAGTATCTGTGATATTTTTTATTTTGTCTACCCTGTTTTTAAGTTTCAAGAATTCTTATTGTTTTCTGTGTCTGTTATTAATTTTTTATGGAGTCAATATTTTCTCTTAGCTCTTTGAGGGTATTAATTTCAGGTTTTAATTTTTTTTTTCTTTCAACTTTCTGCATTCTTATTTCCCCTGAATGCCTATGGCTTTTTGGTTGTAACTTTATATTAAGAAGCTGTTTGGAATATGTGTATGCAGGCAGGCCATGTCGACTAGGGCTCCTTGTGAGTTTCATAGCAGAGGCCCAGCTGTTTCAGTGAGTATTATCAAATGTCAGCATATGCAAATCTTCCCTTCATCCTCCACTCAGTCTTTTTATATCTCAAGAGAAAAGAATTCTCTAGTCTCCAGCCTTGGGGAATATGCCTAGTTGCCTGCATTCTTGCAGTTGAGTCATGGAAAAGTGGTGGGTGTCTCAATATTCAGTATAGAGGTTTTTAAATTTTACTTTTTAATTTACATAAAGTAGTATTTTTTCTTTTGGGTTTACTGTTTTATGAGTTTGACGAATGCAAAAGAGTCACAAACTACCAGCACGATTGAGAAATAGAACAGTTCCATCATCCTCCAAAATTCCCTCCTGCTTGTGCTTTGTGGTCAATTTCTCCCACAAGCCCTAACCACTAGCAACCACTGCTACCTTTACCACTCTTAAGGTTTTTACTTTTCTAGAATATCATATAAATGGAATCATTCTTCTTTACCTTTTCATGTCCAGTTACTTTCATTTGGCATAATGCACCTGAGAATCGTCCATCCTGTCCCATACATCAACAGTTCATTCCTTTGTTTGCTGATTAATATTCCATTATACTGATGTATCACAGATTGTTCATCGATTCCTCTGTTGAAGGACATCTGGATTGGTTCCAGTTTTTGGTGATTATGTATAAATCTGCTATGAACATTTTCATACAGGCCTTTGTATGGAAATAGATTTTTCATTTCAATGCCCCCCCCCCAGAGGGAGGTTGCTAGGTCATATGGTAAATATATATTTAATTTTATAAGAAACTGACAAGCTGTTTTTCAAAGTGACTGTACCATTTTGTGTTTTCATCAGCAATGCATGAGAGTTCCAGTTGCTCTATAATCTCACCAGGATAGTATTAGGATTTGTTTGTTTCTTAAGTCATTCTAATAGGTCAATAGTGGTATCACAGGGTGGTTTCAGTTTGCATTTTCCTAATGACTAATGATGCTAATTATCTTTTCACTGGCTTATTTGCCATCTACATATCTCATTTCATAGACTATCTTTTGAAATATTTTGTGCATTTTTATAGGGGTGTTTATTTTCTTATTGTTGAATTTCAAGAATTCTTTATATATTCTGGATATATCAGTGCTTTTACAGATGTCTGATTTACAATCATTTTCTCATAGCCTGTGACTTGTCTTTTCACTCCTATAATAGTGACTTTCACAGAGCAGAAGCTCTTAATTTTCAGGAAGTACAATATATCAATTCATTCTTGTATAGATTATACTTTTAGTGTCATATCTAAGATTTCTTTGCCTAACCAAGTTCATAAAGATTCTCTCCTATGTTTTCTTATAGAAGTTTTATAGATTTCAATCTTCCATTTAGATCATAACCATCTTGAAGTAATTTTTGTAAAGATGTGAGGTATAATTCAAGATTTATTTTTTTCATGTACATATGTCTAATTTTCCTAGCAATATTTGTTGAAAAGATGATTCTTTCATTGTTGGATTTCCTCGTACCTTCATCAGAAATAAATTGTCCATATTTGTGTGAGTTTAGTTCTAGACTTTATATCCTATCCCATGCATCTATCTTTTTGCCAATATCTCATGGTCTTATTGTAATTTTAGAGTGAAACTTAAAGTCAGTTAATATATAGCATCAAAATTTGCTTTTTTAAAAAAATTGTTTTAGTTCTTCTATTTCTTTTGCCTTTACATAAATTTTAGGTCAGCTTGTTGATAGATACAAAAATTCCTCCAGAATTTTCATTGAGATTGCTACAGGTAAGATTAGGTCCCTGGTGGAACAACCCAGATAATTATGGAGGACACATGTGAGATGCCCTTTGAAGCTTCCTGGAAATAGGCAAGAGAACTTTGCAAAGGTGTCGTAAGTCAGCATGCATTATCCAACAGACTTCAACTGCTCCTGGTCAAGATGGAGTAACAGGCATTTTTTCCTGGAAGACACAGACACAACTGAAAAAAAACCCCTAGAACTAATATATTAAACAATGGTTTTTAAGACACTGAATATCAGTTAATGAAGAAATGTTTTCCCTGAGAAGTGCGAAACAAATGATGTGAGCACTGTACGTGATGTTGTTGGGAGTCTGGGGATGGTGCCTTTGGAATATTCTGCAGGGTACTGATAAACACATGCATATGAGAAAACTCCCAAAGGCAGGAGAAAGAACAACTTAAAAAGATTAGAGTGAACATACTTGGTATTCACATGGGGTCTACATCAGTACCTGTTGCCATCCGCCAAAATGAAAAGACTCATAATCCTGGGAACATTGGGTAGAACACTCAGAAAGATCTTGCCTAAGAAGTGGGGAATAATTAGACTTGGCACCACTCTGCCTAACAAATCAGAAAAGCCAGATCCAAACAAATCAGTTTTATAATAATTTAACTGCATCCAAGAACAAAGGTTAAGAAGATTTATAGGAATACAAAAAAATCCAGCACACAACAAGGTAAAAATCTTTTTTAAAATTGAAGTATAGTCAGTTTACAATGTTGTGTCAGTTTCTGGTATACAGCATAATGTTTCAGCCATACGTGTACATACATATATTCTTTTTCATATTCTTCTTCATTATAGTTTACTACAAGGTATTGAATATATTTCCCTGTGCTACACAATACAAGGCAAAATTCTTAATGCTTGCCACTCATCAAAAATTATCAGGCATGCAAAGAAAATATGCTCATAATGCAGACAGAAACTAAATCAGTCAAAGTGGACTCAGAACTGAAACAGATGCTAGAATTAGCAGACAAGGACATTAAGACAGTTATTATAACTGTATTCCAGATGTTCAGAAAGCTAGAGGAAACACTGACCAAGTAGAAACATGCTATAAATAAAAAAAGCTCAAATCACATTTCTAAAGATAACTAAAATCTCAGATGAAAAAATTCACTGATAGGATTATTGGCAGATGAAACATTGCAGAAGAAATGATTATTAAACTTGATGACATACCAATAGAAACTATGCAAAGTGAAAAAGAGACAGAAAAAAGAAAAAAACAACAAGAACAAACAAGAGAATTACTGAGATGTGGGGCCACTTCAATGGCCTATTGTGTGTGAACTTGAAGTCTACAGAAGAAAGTACAGCGAGGTTGAGACAAAAATATTTAAAGAAATAATGATTGATTTTTTTTTCAAATCTAAACATGTATATATCCAAAATGATCAGTGAACCCCAAGCAAAACAAAAAACAGAAAACCAAACCAAACCAAAAGAACTATGAAGAAAACTACATCAAGGCACATCATCATTAAATTCTCAAAACTGTGATCGGGAGAAATTCTCAAAGGGAGCCAGAGGAAAAAGGACATTAAGTAGAGGGGAACAGTGATAACAATTACAGCAGATTTTTCAACAGAAACAATACAGATGAGATGGCCATGGAACAATATTTTGAAAGTAGTGGAAGAAAACTCGTCAGTGAGAATTCTGTACTCAGTGATAATAACTTGTAAATACAAACATGAAACAAGGACTTTTTCCAGACATACAGATGCTGAAAGAACTCATCACCAACAGAGACACACTACAAGAAATGTTCAAGGAAGTCCTTTGAACAGAATGAAAATATCTGATGGAAATACGGATGCACACAAAGGAGTGAAGAGCACTGGAAATGGTAACTATGTGTGTAAATGTAAAAGGCCTCTTTCTTGTTTACTTAAATCTCTGTAAAGGATAGTTGACCATATAAAGAAAAAAAAACAATAACAGTATGGCTCCCTCCCCACCTCCCATGTCTGCCAGTCGCCACCATGTCTGCCTTGACTGTCTTCATCCTCGACGTCAAGGGCAAGCCCCTCATCAGCCACAACTACAAGGGCGGTGTGGCCATGAGCACGATTGAACACTTCATGCCTCTGCTCATGCAGCGGGAGGAGGAGGGTGCCCTGACCCTGCTGCTCAGCCATGGTGGGGTCCACTTCCTGTGGATCAAATACAGCAACCTCTACTTGGTGGCCACCACACTGAAGAACGCCAACGCCTCCCTCGTGTACTCCTTCCTCTACAAGACAGTGGAGGTATTCTCTGAATACTTCAAGGAGCTGGAGGAGGAGAGCATCCAAGACAACTCTGTCATCATCTATGAGCTGCTGGATGAGCTCATGGACTTCAGCTTCCCGCAGACCACTGACAGCAAGATCCTGCAGGAGTACATCACGCAGCAGGGCAACAAACTGGAAGTGGGCAAGTCGCAGGTGCTGCCCACCGTCACCAGTGCTGTGTCCTGGTGCTCTGAGGGCGCCAGGTACAAGAAGAACGAGGTCTTCATTGATGTCATAGAGTCGGTCAATCTGCTGGTCAATGCCAATGGCAGTGTCCTGCTGAGCGAGATCGTGGGCACCATCAAGCCCAAGGTGTTTCTGTCCGGAACGCCTGAGCTGCAGCTGGGCCTCAACGACCATGTGCTCTTCGAGATCACTGGCCAGAGCAAGAACAAGCCCGTGGAACTGGAGGATGTGAAATTCCACCAGTGTGCGTGGCTCTCCTGCTTCAACAATGACTGAACAATCTCCTTCATCCCGCCTGATGGTGCCTTCAAGCGCATGTCCTACCGCCTCAGCACCCAGGTCAAGCCACTGATCTGGACTGAATCTGTCATTGACAAATTCTCCCACAGCCACATGGAGATCATGGTCAAGGCCAAGGGGCAATTTAAGAAGCAGTCGGTGGCCAAAAGTGTGGAGATATCTGTGCCTGTACCCAGTGACGCTGACTCCTCACGCTTCAAGACCAGCATGGGCAGTGCCAAGTACGTGCTGGAAAAGAATGTCATTATTTGGAGTATCAAGTCTTTCCTGGGGGGCAAGGAGTACCTGAGGCGAGCCCACTTTGGCCTCCCCAGCGTGGAGAAGGAGGAGGTAGAGGGCCGGACCCCCATCGGGGTCAAGTTTGAGATTCCCTATTTCACTGTCTCTGGGATCCAGGTCCGATACATGAAGATCATTGAGAAGAGTGGTTAGCAGGCCCTGCCATGGGTCCGCTATATCACTCAGAGTGGTGATTATCAACTTCATACCAGCTAGAAGGAAGAAGAGGTGGGGGCTTGAACCCGGGCTGTCCTCTCCCCAGGTCCCTACTGCAGACTCTAGAGAGGGATGGAAGATGGGGTGTGTGTGTGTGAGGGTAGACCCTGAGTTAGCAGTGTCTTGCTCCCTGAGTCTTTCCTTTACCCATAGGCTGGGAAGAATGTTTTCCAGGCTCCTGCCCTTCCCCTCCTCCTCCAATTTTATATGAAGAAATACAAGAGGGGCTTGAAGTCCCCCTCATGAGTGCCTTTGTGCAGTGACCTGCCTTAGGAGTTGTGGAGTGGGTCCCTCCTCCTCCACAGCTGCTGAGCCCAGAGGCCCCGCTGGCCCATTCTGTTTTAGGATGGCATTAAAAAGATAAATCTTGAAAAAAACAAAAAAAACAATAATAATGTATTGTATAGTTTAAAACATATGTAAAAATAAAATGGATGCCAACAGTATCACAAAAGACAGGATGGTAGAATGGAAGTTGGAAGGTTCTTTTACCATATGTGACATGATATAATATCAAAAGTTAAAGATGAGTTGAAGATGTATACTAAAGATAAATTATTTAGATGGTTCTAAAAACTCTAAGACCACTGCTAAAATAACAAGACAAAGAGTTATGTCTAACAAGTCAACAAAGGAGATAAAATGGAACTATAACAGTTTTTCATTAATTCAAAGGAATGCAGGAAATGAAGAATGGAAAACAAGATGAGCAAATAGCAAGATGATAAATTTAAACCTAAACATATACTTAATCACATAAACTTAAAGGATTTAAACACTCGAAATGAAAGACAGAGACTTTCAGATTGACTAAAAAAGCAAGACTCGACCACAGGCTGCCTACAAGAAACCAACACAAACAGATTAAAGAAAAAAGATGGAAAAGGATAAATACCATGCTGATACTAATCTAAGGAGAGCTGGAGTGGATATATTAATATCAAAGTTGACTTTGGGACAAAGAATATTATATTGCATCAATGCAGTTATTTCATAATGATAGAGACTTCAATTCATTGAGACTAGAAAACAATCATAAATGTTTTTAATAAAAGAGCTTCAAAATACACGAAGCAAAAAATGGATAGAACTGCATGGAGAAACAGACAAATCCACAAACATAATGGAATTGATAGAAGTGGGGAAAGTATCTGTAAGCATTTAGATGATTTGAATAATGCTATAAATCAATTTGACCTAATTTATTAAGCAATGAATGACGGTTCAATAGCAACAGAATACACATCCCTTTCAAAGGTGTATTAACTATTTCACCAAGAGGGATTGTGTCTGGAGCCATAATAAAGTCTCAACAGGTCTGTGATCACAATGGAATTAAATTAGAAATCTGTAACAGAAAGGTCTCTGGAAAATTTCTGAATATTCAGAAACTAAATAACACACTTCTAAATAACCCATGAGTCAATTAAGAGATCAAAAAGTAATTGGAAAGTATTTCACACTGAATGAAATTACTAACAGAAAATATCAAAATATATGAGATGCCATTAAATCAATAATTAGATAATTAGAGGGAGATTTAGAGCACTAAATGTCAATATTACTAGATAGTAAAAAGGTCTCAAATCAGTGACCTCAGTTTCCACCTTAAGAAATGAAAGAGCAGAGAAAATTAAACCCAAAGTAAACAGAAGATTGGACGTAATTGAAGATTAGAGTGAAAAGTGAAAAAATAATAGAAAAAAGCAGTGACATTAAAAGTTGAGATTCTTTGAAAAGACAGATAAAATTGACAACCCTCATATTTATCAGAAAAAGATGAGACACAAATGACCAACATCAGAAATAAAAGAGGTGACATAACTATAGATTTTACAGATAATAAGTGGATAATTAGGAAATATGATGAACAATTTTATTCCAATATATTTGACATCAAGAAAATGAACAAATCTCTTGAAAGACATGAACCACTAAAGCTTGCTCAAGAAGAGGTAGATAATTTGTCTAGCCCTATATCTGTCAAAGTAATGGAACATATAGTTAAAAGTCTCCCTAAAACATATTTCCATTTTCATTGGTAAATTTTGCAAAACAATCAAGGGAGAAATAATACCAATTCTATATGAATTCTTCTGGAATACTGAAGCATAGGGCATACTTCCCAGCTCATTCTGTGTGGATAATACTACCCGTATACCAAAATCAGACAGATACATCTCAGAAAAGAAAAATATAGTGCAATATCCTTGGTAGGCATAGATGTAAAATCCAACCAAACAAGAAATCAAATCTAACAATGTATATTAAAGAAAGATAATATATTATGACCAAGTGAGGCTTATCCCAGGAATGCAGAATTGGTTTAACATTTGAAAATCTATCAAAATAATTAATCATATTAACAACTGAAAAAGAGAACTCATGTGGATACCTCAATATACACACAGAAAAAAATCTGATAAAATTCCATTCCTGATTAAAATTTTTTTTCTCAATGTGATAAAGGTTTTATATAAAAATTCTATGGCTGACTTCACACTGATGGTAAAGGACTGAGTACTTTCCTCCCAAGATAAGAAACAAAGCAAGGATGTCGACTTTCACCACTTCTATTCATCACTGCATGGACTTTTCTAGCCAGCACAGCCAGACAAGGAAAAGAAATAAAAGGCATCAAGATCATAAAGGAAGAAGTAAAATGTTTTATTCACACACGACGTGACCACCTATGGAGAAAAATCTGATGGAAATGTATAAAAATGTTGCTAGAACTAAAAACTGAATTTAGAAAAGTTACTGGATACAACATCAACATACAAAAGTCAATGTGTTTCTATATATCAGCAGCGAACTGTCAGAAATTGAAAAAGAAAAAAGGTATCATTTACATCAGCACCAAAATGATGAAATATTTGGCATAAATCTGACAATGTGCAAAACTTATACACTGAAAACTACAATCTGTGCTGAGCGAAATTGTAAGAGATCTAAATAAAAGGAGAGATATATTGTGCTCATGGGTTGGAAGACTTAAAATTGTTAAAATATCAGTTCTCTCCAAATTGATCTATAGGTTCAACATAATTCCAACATAGAAAAACAAGCTGAGGGCTAACCTTTTATTAAAGCTTCTAAACCGCAGACTAGAATTGGCTTTAGAAGAAATTATGGTCACGGTTGCCACTGCATTAGATACACTTGGCTTTGCAAGGCTGCCAGTAACTCAACTTGGCTTCACTGCTCCTGCTGCCAAAACTGATTCCACTTGTGAAGACTTTGCCTTGAAGTCACAGCTTCTGCTAAAAGCTGAAACCCTTCTCCACCTCTTTCCCCAGTACAATGGATTCTTCATATGGAGCTCATTTCTCCTGTGGCTCACTTCTGAACTGAAGTCTCCTGTGGGTGTAACAGACTCCTGGTGCCAAGTTACCTGCCTGTGCTCAGCTACAAAGGACCTCTAGCCACATTGAGCAAGTGAGACATCCACGTTCTTTTTTTTTCAGTGGCATTACAGGGGATAGAACCCAGGACCTCGTGCATGCTAAGTATGCACTCTACCACTGAGCTCTACCCACCTCCTGACATCCACTGTTTTAATCTTGAAAAGGTGGAACTTACAAAGTGGAACATTTCCCCAAATTAGAAGGGTTTTCAAAAGCGTTGGGCAGCCAGAAACATATGCCCCATTTTTAGGCCAAATACTAAAAATAATCAACATAAAATAATTGCACTTCAGCTGTATTTTAAAAGAAACTCCCTAAATTAGATGTGTAAGAATCCTTTTGTTAGTTCTCAAGACAAGAAAGGCCTGTGTTTTTGTGTAGGATGTACATCTATCTCCTCATCCCTCTGATCCACTTTAGTTTCAAAAACTGTGCAGGTGGCATTCAGGAAGACAAAATACAAAAACAAAAAATAGCTTAAGGGATGCAGAAAGTCTCCATCAAAAGTTTGAGAAGAAATGACCTATTTCCCTTGGCCCCATCTGCATTGCCTCCCAGGGAGTCACCAAGAAAATGGAGAAAGGGGGCCACGCGTGATTAGCGTGAGCTAATGTGAGCAGTCACGGACCACCTCCTTGGACGTGTTTCAAGAAGAATTAGTGCCTGGGTCTTGGGGCTTTTCCCTCACCTCATTTCCCATTGTTGTTTTTAAAAGATTCAGAAGTTCCAGGGAAAAAAAATCTAGTCATTGTTAACATTGCTGTTATAGTTTAGGGCATTCCTGGTGTTTGGGGGGACAAATTGGTGAGTAAGGTTTGAAAGCATAGTACCTTTCTTCATAGACGTCTTGGATTTTTTAAAAAATAACTTTTTCTATAGCTTTATGTGGATATAGTCTAAAAATATGTAATCTGTTTCTCCAGGCCACCACCAGAGCAGAAAGTTAGTAGTCATACACACACACACATATATAAACGAATAGGTACATACACATACAGTATTTATAGATTTGCTCCCCCACCCACACCCGATTGGGGGGCTTGAATCCTCCACCTAAAGACTTTCCTCACACTCTCCTGAGGAGTCCAGCTTCAGACCAAAAGCCTATACAGGATTGTTCAGGGCTGAGAACAGGCATTACCAAGGCTTTGCCTGGCTGGCCCCACGGCAGGAGTCTGTCCCCATCACACCAGCCTTGGTGCACAGCCACCGCATTGCAGTTTTCCAGAGGGAGTTGCAGTCATGACTCAGGACCCGCAGGCCAGCCACCCTCACCTGCACGTCTGCCTTCCTTTCGCCCAGGCACCTCCATTCAGAGGCCTCCTGATGGGGGCCTTGACTGAGCACTTTTCTCAACTCTGCATCAGTACTTTTCCATCCCTAATCATTCCTCTTCTCCCTCTTACCCATTCATCGGTCCTTAAAAACGCAGGAGCATTTAGCTCAGGGATCCTCAGCAGTAAGGCTGTCTCCCTCCCTCCCCCCATCTTCACTGATCCACCTGACCCCTGCCCAGTGCCACTACGTTGGGGACAATAGAACACTGGGCAGCCATGCCACTTTTGGCCCCTTGCTTGCACTGTCACAGTAAATGAATAAAGGCTTGATTGTTTCTTTCAACTTGTCTGTTGTCTGAATTGGTCACCTCCACCCCTGGTTGTTCAGCAGCCCCTGCCCCAAGACACCCCGATTATTTCTGAGCCTCTGCGGGGTTCCTTCAGGAAAGCTACTCTCAGCTCCTTGGCAGAGCATGCGGCTTCCATCTGGTCCTGGGAACTGAACAGTGGGGAAGTGGCCTCTGCTCTCGTGTTGCTGCCAGCACAGGTGCCATCCCCAGCAATGTGCATCCCCAGCTGGCTGTCCATGCTGCCCCGGGGGCTGGGGGGACTGCTGGAGTTTTCTGTTGCTGACCGTCTCCACGATCTCGTCTATGCCTGCTGCATTTTCTGTGAAGGAAGATTCCCCTCCCCTGTGTGTATACCCCCCATCACTAAGGCTCATAGTAGGACTGCTTTTGTTTGCTTAGGGACCTGGAGATGGTTTTCATCAATGGCTCATTCAGTTTTATTAGTATCTTTCTCTAGGACACAAGGTGATGGGAGTGAGAGGAACATCTGAGTGACAGACATTTACTGTTGTTCAAATTACCTTATTCCCTGTGACAGCCCAGCTTCCTCAAACCCCGCCTCTCTCTGAGAATGGGGCAAGTGTTTGTAAAAGTTCTTTCTTGGCTTCTGTGGTTGGCTCTGTTCTTCACTCACTCAACCACCATTCTGTCCCCAGAGTTGGAGCGGCTGGAAAGCGATCTTCATTTCCCACGTTCTTTGACCTTAGGTTCAGGATTCAAGGGTTCACTTACGACAGACACTTACACAAGATGTAGATGGCAGAAGTGAGGCAGAGCCATCTTCCTCTCCACTACAGCTGTTTCTGCTGGGAGAGACGGTCACAGAAGTGAAAAATTCCCTGCATTGGCAGTCTCCTGCTTTCTGAATGTCCGGAAATGGCTGCAGCAGCGCAGAGGAAGCGAAGCGTTATTTTGAACGCATAGCTCCAGAGGCAGCCTCAGAGGTCATGGCTGGCTTGAGGGTTCAGTTTTGTATTTTCTACATGGCATTTCTGGAGTTTCAAGTCTCCAGTGAATAGTTTTTCCTACAGATCTTCCAATGATTTTGTGAGTACCTAATTCTGGACATTGAAGCACTATTTTCTTAAAATATCCAGAGTAATTTCTGTTCCTTCTCCTGAACCCTGACGGATGTACGCCTCTTGTCAACAGACCTCTGGGACACAAGCTTCAACTCAAGTTGGAACATTTCGTTTCTTACCTTAACCCTACCCATCCCTCACTGTATGAATATTTCTCCTTTGATATATAATTTTTTCCAAATGAGCACTGAGAAGCATGTATCTTCTATGGAGTTTTAACTAAGATATCTAGTTCCAAACTTCAGAAGTAGTCCCTAGAGAACAGATACTGTGTATTTCTCCTTTTATCATTTTAATGGGACTGTCCTGGAGACATTATGACTTGCGTTTCTCATATGTCATGGTCTCTTCAAAAAATTTTTTAAAATTTTATTTATTTTTAATTTATTATTTTTAATTGTAGTATAGTTGATTTACAATGTTGTGTTAATTTTTGGTGTACAGCAAAGTGTTTCTATTATATATAATCTTCTTTTTCAGATTCTTTTCCATTATAGATTACTGTAAGATAGTGAATATAGTTCCCTGTGCTATACAGTAGGACCTTGTCTTTTATATTGATTTTATGTATAACAGTGTGTATCTTTTAATCCCAAACTCCTGGTTTATCCCCATTCCCTTTCCCCTTTGGTAACTGTAAGGTTTTTTTCCTATGTCTGTGAGTCTATTTCTGCTTTATAAACAAGTTCATTTGTACCATTTTTCTAGATTCCACATATAAATGATATCATATGATATTTATCTTTTTCTGCCTGATTTACTTCACATAGTATGAGAATCTCTTGATCTAGCTATCTAGGTCATGTTGCTGCAAATGGCATTATTTCATTCTTTTTTATGGCTAAGTAGTATTCCACTGTGTGTGTGTATGTATGTGTGTATGTGTATATCCAGTCACCTGTTGATGGACATTTAGGTTGCTTCCATATCTTGGCTATTGTAAATAGTGCTGCTATGAACATTGGGGTACACGCATCTTTTCAAATTAGAGTTTTCATCTTTTCCAGATACATGCCTGGGAGTGGGATTTCTGGATCATATGGCAACTCTATTTTCAGTTTTTTAAGGACTCTCCATACTGTTCTTCCTAGTTTGCCATGGTCTTTTACACACAAATCTGAAGACTAGGTCAGGCATCTTTTTTTTTTTTTTTAAGCAGTTGCAAATGAAGACATATAAACCTAGTGATTATTATGGTGGACTGGACGATGTTTCAAGTGGTAACATCATCCCAGGTCAACTCCATGTACTGTAAAAATCCCTGGGTTTTTGCTCTGCTGGAAAGAGCAGAAAGAGGCAGGATTGTTGAAGTGCAGGTTCGGGGCCTTGGCCGTGTCTCGGCTCCATGGCCAGCCAGTGGTTCTTTCTGGGAACTACGCCTTATGTATTTCTGCTGCAGTGTCAAAGGGATTTCTTACTGTATGGTGCTATATCCAATTAATTCAGAAGACTAAAAATACAGCTTGAGACACTGGAATTTGTGACTGCAGAAGTCTCTGGCCAAGGTTTCTGTCCTGGCACATTAAAATAACATTACTGCATCAGAAGAAAACCCCTGGGCAAAAAGCAAGGAAGGCAGGGAGCTACCTCTTTTTAGGTAGTAAAATGGTGTGAGGTTTTCAATTTTATGTAGCACAGCTCTTTCAGCACGATATGTTTTCAACTGTCACAGGTATTTGGGGCATGTAACCTGGCCACTTAATGATTTAAACTGCAGTGCCTGCTAAATTAAGTTTGTTGCAGGAAGGGATCACAGTGCCGCTTAATAAAAACCAGGAGGTATTTTTGAGTGTGTTTTCATCAATTTCTTTGCTATTTCCTCTGAGTTGGAAAATGAGAGACAGCTTGCTATTTTTACAACAAAGTCAAGGCTGATTTTTGGATTGCTGTTTCACCAAGCAATGAAAGCTCAACCAGCTCACAGTGGTGGCCATTGGTAGTTACCAGTGGCTAATGCTTATATATATTCCCCAGGCCCTACATCTCCTGCAATAAGTGAGTGGCAGTCTATAATTCCCATGTTCTTTATTATGGGGCGAATTATACATTCCCATCTTCTTGTTCAATTTACTCCTTCTGGACATATCTTAACCATACTTAATGCTGGCTGCTTTTTGGGTGGAAAAGGCTGAAAAGAAGATGACTTTGAATAGTGTGCAAGATGGATACAACTTAAGCATCACCCTGCCATTTCTGTATCCTAGAGGTGGGTGGAGAAAAGCCGCAGGTGCATCTCCCTGCCAGAATATATAGTAGCATATTTTTGGAAGATTGTATAATGTAGTGCCCATTATACCATTGGTTTCATGAGATAATTATGAAGCACTAAAGCAAATCAGCATACTAGACTGGCTGAATATGCTAACATTCTAATTTTGTATAGAGGGTGATTACGGTTATTATTATTTATGGAGTGCAGTAAGTGTACATAATGCTTGATAAACACGCAGGCAGACAAGGGCTCTGCCCAGTGCTGTCTCCGTTCTAATTGACCGACTTAGACAATGGAGATAAATAAAAAAAAAAAAGCTACTCTGTGCAAAAGTGGAAGGAGACCAGGTAGAAAATGAGGTTAATGAAATAAGTGTTCCTGAAGGACCAAAGGATGAAAGCGTACATTCTTTTAGATGGAGGCTGAAGCTGCCCCTTACAGTTCAGGGAGAATCCAATCCTGTAACTAAATTCACTGACAAATACTTCCTGAAACCTTTTAAGAAAGTTTAAGCAGTTTCTGTAAATTCAGCTCTCCACACTTGCCAGGGTCTAGCTGTCTGGATTTCCTAGATCCCCGAGTACCACTCACAGGGACTTCACAAAGAAAGCAGGAAAATAAAAAAGGTACCAGATGGCAGGCTTTCTGAGGGCAGGGACCAAGTCTAATAGGCATCTAACCTTCTAAATCCTTTCTCTTGGCTAGGATTTTTCTGGCCTGGATGCCTGTAATAGGAATAATGAACACTTGTAACTAGCAGCATAGTTTACATATAAGCACATCCACATATAGAAGTGCCTCATATACAAACCCACCCTATAAAAAGTCTGCCCTTTGAGGAAGCCTTTCCTCAAATTTGAACTGAAAACAATGACAAATTCTTTCTTCACTCTTGCTCTGTACGTTTTATAATGTGGCGACAATGTTCCTTGATGCCAATATAGTCCATTTAGGATGAGTGCTCTGTAATTCATGAAAAAGCATCTCCAGGGAATGGCCTAAGTCCTATTTGAAAATCTATGGTGAAGTGTAATTACAATATATGAACACATGTATAAGTAAAATGTTGTCATTATTTTTTAATGTCATAACACCAGCCCCAAAATCCAACTTTCATCATAAAATTATTGCTAATTTATAGTTGTACCTTGGAAGTCTTAACTATAAATTAACATAATTACATGTCAACTACTTGTCTTGGCTGCAACAGTTTTGAAATTTGAATTTATCACTTTAGGACTCTAACTTCTCAAAAGAAATTAGACATTTAGATTTTGTCTTTGGGGTTAACTACCAAGATTGGAGGGCACTACACAAGAAGTTCAAATACAAAGCCATTAATATATCATGAAGCATAAAATATTAAGAGCAAATCCAAATTTTGAGAGAAGTTTCAGGAAAATCCCCAGTGTTTTATACCAAATTTGCTATGTTCTAAAGACAGTGTTTAACATTTTCGATACTGTTTTCTTTATCATGAGCTATTTTAGGCTCTTTTTAAATGTCTCCCTAGAAAATGTATTACATAATTGAATAGATTTGTTAAAAATAATTTTGACCATAATCTATAACTGATATAGATATGAAATATGTGTGTTAACTGGTTTTTAGGTAAGTCCCATGTGAAATAGTTTATATCCTTATTCTTGCCTTTTTTTTTTTTTGCAGAAAATGAGAAGTTGTATCAAGGAGCTTATTTTGCTCAGGGACAGCTTTTGGAAGGACAGAATTATGAGTGTCCAGAGTTTTGACAATATGTATTTGCTACGTGTTTGATTTAGAGACTTAAATGGTTACAGAGTGTATTATGAAAAGCCATTGCTATATTAAGATAGTGTACCCCCCCCCACCAGAACATCCCCACCCCCACACCAAAGATTGCTATCCCTTCTTTGTAAACTTAGTTTTCTGGTGCTATGGTAACTAAGGATTGGTGTGTGTAACTCTGTGTGTGTGTAGCTGATTTTCCACCTGTCCTCTGGAATGTGCCTGATAACTGAACTGCCTGGCCATAGGTATCCTGTTTGGGAGCACAACACAAAAGCATTGGGTTGTAGCCTATTAGGCCAAATTGGCAGTGACTGGACCCTCATGAGCTGTCCTCACATTGATTAGGGCGAAGACCAGGGTGAGTTGAGCTAACAGTTTCTTACCTTCTCAGAAATACATACACTCAAGTTAAATGATATGCTGCATTCTGAACAATAGTAAAATATTTGTAATACCCTCTGGACAACGCATCTGAGTTCCAAACACGAAACTTTAAAAACAAAACTTTTCAAACATGTAAATGTCAATAGACAAACATGAAAGAATTCTTATAGAATAAAAGCAGCAAGTGATGTTTCTATAGATCATTTTAACGGCCACTCAGCTATCGACAGTTATTCTTTTGAGAATTGATTTTTCCTTTTCTCCCCTCCCTTTCCACCTCATACAAAAAATATATGCATAAATACATATAGAGAGAGTTTGTTTCACATTGATGGCATATGAATTAGTTTAAAACAGATTTTAAATTGTAGTTATTTTATACTCTTTAAAACACAATTAAAATAAGTCACCATATATTTATGAAGTGCCTGCCATTTACCAGGCACTGTGCTGGGTCCCGTGGAAAGGAAGACAAAATTCTTGCCCTGGAGATTATAAATTTAGGAGGAAGACAGATATGCAAACAACCAATCACATTAGAATGTGAAAAAAGTTACCCTGCAGGTGTGAACCAGATAGGACAGGAAATCAAGTAAGGAGCGCTCAGGCCTGCCACATTAAATAGCCCTGACTTAACCATGGCTGCATCAGCCAGGTTGTCATACCTGCTAATACAGCATCACTAATTAGCTGTTGACATTGAGCACCGAGAAGCAAAATTGTGACCCAAGTTAGAAGGTTCACATGTACCAGCACAGCTGCCATGTCACAATCTTGTTTTCAGGCTTTTTCTTTGCCAATGACTTGCTCATTCCCACACTATTAATCTGAATTAACATTTTCAGGAACAGTGATTCCTACCCAGGAACTGCTGTTTCTGAAATGCACAGAACTAGGACCCACTTATGTAATGCCTTCATGATGACAGGGTGTCTTTAAATTTATATATTAAAAAAATAGGACGGTTGCAAGAAGACCTGGAAGCTGGTACCCCATGTTCTTCTCTGAAATTCCCTTGTCCTATGTTCTAATTAGGAACTTGCTTCATCTTTACTTATTTTAATTATTCTATTTATTTGTTCACTTCAACCCGTAATTAATCCACAATACTGCCTAATTAGCTAGAATTCTAATTTTCAAATCTGGGAGTTCCTAAGATTATTAACTTTAAGGCAGTAAACCAAGATTCCATACTTGCTTCTATTTTGTTCAACTTCCTTGGAGATTCAGGATTGCAATGAAACTTTCTGCTGCTTCCACTAAGTCTGATCCTACTTTTAGCAACTTTAAGAAGTTGAAGTTACAAAGTGCTTGTGGACAGGGGATCTTTTTCGCCCATTCTGTTTACTTCCCATGTCCCACCCTCACCTTCTTCATTTTAAATAGGTGTTTCCCTGAGTGAGGCATCTCGGCGATCAAACAGTGCTCTGGATTCAGGAAGGAAGGCGCAGTTAAAAGCCAATTCCACTCGACCGAGGCAAAATTTCTGGCTGCTCTCTTGGTCACTGCAGTGCGAGTCTGACGCCTCGCTGCTGACAGCGGATCCGGTCGAGGCGGGAGCTCAATGCACCTTTTGCTCCCGCCCGGGCTGGGCAGAGCGGCGGGGCACAGAGGGCTGCAGGCGTACGGAGCCCCGAACTCTGCCTCAAAGATGGCCATGTCGCTGCTGAGGGACAAACGCTCCAGGGACAACCTTTAGCCTCCCTAGAACCTCTTGAAGACCCTTCATTTGGCGCCTCTGAGGAAAGTCTCTTCTATTTTGCGCCCCCCTCCCAAGGATAACTATTGAGAATGAGGAAAGCGCGGTGGACTACTCAGGCCCCCTTCAGGACTGAGGTCCTGGAGGGTGACGAAGACTCACACCGATGATCTCCAGGGACTCGGCTCCGAGTTCTAACCATCACGGCCTCAGACCCACAACCCAAGGGCAGGCTATGGCGTATCCAGAGTCCGGCCTTGGCCTGACCTCTTTCTCTGGTTCCGGGTGCGTTTGCCCAGCTACTGGAAAACTGCCCCCGGTTCACGTAGGGCGGGGAATTAGGCAGGGAAGGCCCTGTCCCTTTGATCCATTTGCAGCAACTTCTCAGTTCACCAGGGTCGCGGGCTACATGTGTGCTGGGAGTAGGCGAGAGGGTTCCTTGGCGCACCAAAGTGGGCTCCCCGCTAGGACCTTGCAGCAGGAGT
Source organism: Camelus bactrianus (assembly GCF_048773025.1). Classification (NCBI taxonomy): domain Eukaryota; kingdom Metazoa; phylum Chordata; class Mammalia; order Artiodactyla; family Camelidae; genus Camelus; species Camelus bactrianus. The sequence goes on along the minus strand of NC_133573.1, from coordinate 20,263,903 downwards.
AGAGGCCAGGAGGACACTGAGAGCTCCTGGTCCCCATCCCGCCTCTTCCCTACAGGAGTGTGACAATAAACCCTCCCGCACGGTTTACTCCCCTATTTCTCCTAAACCTCTAGTGCAGCATTTTAAAGGAGTCTAGTGCATCCTCAAACTTTGGGGACTGGAAAAAGCCTGCCCAACTCCCGCTCTCCCATCGCCCCTATCGCGTTAGTCCAGTTTCTTCGGTCGCTTCCAAACTCGGTGTCCGTAGTATCGCCGCCCCAACCTGGAAGCGAGCGCCCCCGGCTGTTCACGGCCGCCCCTCGGAGCCTGTTTGCAGGGAGCTCGGCTTCTGGCTCGTCGCAGGATCCAGCTGCGGTTCCGACTGGTCCCCAGGCCTCCGAGGCCCACGCGCGCGTGCACACACGCGCTCACACTCCCCGCTCACACTCGGGCGTCCTCGATCGCTGCACCCCACCCTCCGCGGGGTGGAGGGTGGGGGTGACGTCAGGACTGCAGTCCCGAGGAGAGCGGCTGGAGAGGGCCGCGCGCTCCTCGCCTAGGAAGCTGGAGGTGCACTGGGGCAGCAGCCGCTCCCGCGCTCCGCCCTCTCCTCTGCACCCGCTGTCACGCTGCCCGCCCTGGGGGAGCCTCGGGAGCCGCCAGGTGAAAGTCGGTTCCGAGGGAGGACGGCGAGGGTGCTGCAGTCCTGGCAGGCACTGAAACTGCAACTCGGACAGAAGCGACCCAGTGGAGCAGCAGGGCGCGCGGCCCCGTGCGCAGCAACCCCGGGCGGCGGGGGGCGGCTACCGCTCGGCTCGCCGCCCGGCGCGGCGGCCAGGACTCGGCCCCGGGACTCGGACCCCGGGCGCACTCGCCCGAGAGCGACCCCCCACCCTGCGCATTTCGCAGCGGCCCTCGTGTGGGGAATGCGAGCAGGCCGGCTCCGGGTCGTCGCCGCGGAGCAGCTGCCTGTGGGAGAGCAAGAAGCGGCGAGGGGGCGGCAGCCTCGGCCCGAAGTAAGTGCAACAGAAGTTTGCATCGGTTTCCCCGCTGCTTCCCTGGAGCGAGTGGGAGGCTTATCTCCTGACCTCGCTTTCTGAGGATAGTGAGGGCAGACTTGCGGGAGAACCTCCCCGGGAGAGAAAGTGAGCAATAACGGAGGGGCAAGGACCTGGAGGGCCGAGGGGGAGGGGTCCCGATGGTGCGAGGGGGTGCCAGAGGAGGAGACCCTCAACTGCGTTGAGGGACGTGAAAGGAACCTGACCCTGGGGACCTCGGAAAGGGAGGCATTTGGGGAGAGTGAAGGTGGAGGTTGTCACACCTTCTCTGGTGACCTTGGCGTGCCCCCCTGGAGTGGCGAGCCAGGGGCTTTTAGGAGAATGGAGACGGGTGCGCCTGTAGGAGATGGTGTGGCTTCTCACACGGGGCTGCGCGGGGGTCATCGCTGCAGGACGATGGAAGACGCCGGCAAGGGGAGGGAGAAGCCAGCCGCAGGCAGCGGGTGGGGACGCCGGACAGCCCGGACTCAGGGGCTCTGAGGGGGAAGTTGGGGTCCTCTGAGATGCTCCAGCCTCGACCGGGGAGACAGTGGTCTAGGGAGAAAGCAGGTGTGACGCTCCGGGTCGCTACAGTTGCTGCGGGCCGCCTCTGGGGCCTCGGTGGCTAATTCTTGTAATTGGGCAGCTTCTCTGAGGGCGACAGCGGTTGGGCCTCCCAGCTGCCACCCCCACCCTCACCCCCGGTTGCCCTCCCGCACCGCCGCGGGTCCCCGCAGTCGTCAGGCTGTTCCCCGCGGCCGCGAGGGCTGCGGAGACGCGGTCTACTCAAGAGTCCCTCGGTTTTCTGCTCTCTTGTCGCGGCATGTTCAGCTCTTTTTGGTTCCCTCTTCTCTAACTGGACTCTTGAAGGAGCTTTTATTCAACCGATCAAACTTCTAATGGGGAAAAAAGTTCACGGAAGCTGCGCTCCTCCCTGGAGCAGAGCCCCGCAGAGGGCGGAAGAGGGCGGGGCGGGCAGCTGGTCCACCGTCCTCTCACCTGGGGAGGGTTCAAAGGGAATTTTGTATTGACTGGGGTGCGATTTTTCTGGAAGGGCAACGAAGGCATCGTTTTCCAGAGTAGGACCGTCAGTGCCTAGGAAACCAATATCCCCCTCAGCTTCTGGCACCAAGGGTACACATTGTGGGGTGAGGGAGATTGTTAATTAAATGCCATTTTGGGGGGAGAAGTCATTCATGATGCACAGTTATTATCCAATTTCATTTACTCAGATTCTTGCATTTATTCGTGCAAAACGCTTTATGAGGCCCAGTATGTGCCAGGCATTGTGTTACACGCTGGGGCGCTGGAAATGATTGGTGTGTGGTCCCAGTTGTCAGGGAGGTTACAGTCTGTAGAGGAAGTGGTCTGAAAAGAGGATGGAAAAAATATACATGCATACAGGAAAGGGCAGGTGATACCTGCTTTTTACTATAGGGATTCACTTCCAGCTTCTTAATTGTGGGGTACAACATCTGCTAGATTTTGTCTTCCCTGAAGTCAGGGACATTATTATTCATCTTTGATGCCCAGAGGCCATCCCTGTGCCAGGCACATAGTAGGTCATCACCAAGGCCATTAAATGAAGGGATCAATGGATGAATTATTCATGATGAAAAGTATTAAAGGAAGGTAACCTGCTGTATTGGGGGATCATGTAAAGAAGAAAAAGAGTGAGTTGAAAGGAGAAGAAATAAAGGGAGCTGGAGAGGGCAAGAGAGAAAAGAAAACAAGATTTATAAGCATTTGAAGGTATATATTCTTTAACAAACAAATTCCATTTCTCATTGTCACACAATGGAAATTAGCAGCACCCAACTTAATTCTTTATGAAATACATGAATCTCTTTGGATATTTAGATTACAACTTTTTTTATAGCAGGGTCTTTTAATTTACCATATGGAAGTCATAATGCCATGCTCATGTGAAAATGCGGAGAATATGGAGATTGGGATGTATCTCGGATTGTGGGACAGGTTGCTGAAAACTACTTTAGAATTCCCAAAATAATTCCTCTGAACATCTCATAATATTCTGCTACTTTATAAGCATGTTTCTACCCCTGTCCTTTAACCATATTTAATTTAGACTTGATTAAAATATTTATACCTAGATTTTACCAGTGGAGATTAAACATATATATGCAAGACTGTCCTTGGTTTAATTATTTGAACCCAGGTTCCTACTGCTCTCAGATAGAGGGTGGTAACTCAAGGTGCACTCAATTTCCATGAAAAGTAATAGAGACTTTTTTCCATTAATTTTATTGTACTTACTAGTGGCATATATTTTTCTTACACATACAACAGGACTACTTTTAAAAATTGGTATTTATTAATAGTAATAATAAATCAGTGATTTGAATCAAAAGTTTATAAGCAATTATCCAGGATTTAGTTATTAGAACCTTCTCAGTGATAAGTGGTTTGGGGCATTTCTAGAATTTTTGTAAACTTCATTTTTTCTACTTACAAAATAAGATGATTTTACTCAAATAATTTAATTAGGCATTTAACATCAGAATATGTCAATGGAGAGTACTATTTTATTTGGGGCATTGTATTCTGTAGTTAATGTCATTAGTCTGGTACACCAACAGTGACGAGCAATTTGTAATTAACAAATAGAAAAAATCCATATATTCCATTATTAGGCATTTCATAGATGTTTTAGGACATTATCAGAGTTCTAGAAAGAGAATTGTGGCTGTGGACTATATATGGTGATTAACAATATGTTGTAGAATTAAATGTAAATAAATACTAAAAAGGGTAGCTAAACTTCGGGATTCTTTCACTGAGCATTGAAATGTTTCTTCTGTTGTGGATATTTGATTTGGATTATTACCATAATCACGCTGTTACATCAAGTGACTGCTTGAAGGAATCTTGCAGAGGTACAAGGAGTAAATTGTACAGTGAAGGACCTTTCTTTTAGAAATATAGTTAGAGTACAGAAATGCTGAGATTATATGAGTGTAGGGTTATAGATTACCAAGTTTAGAGGTTATCTAGTTCCATTTTTGCAGATGAGAAAACTGGAGCCTAAAAAGATGAAAGGTCTTAGTTTCCCAGGATCACATTCGAATGCACCAGAGTCCCTCAGATTGTCCATTCTAGGCTTGACAGAAAAGCACACCCTCGGGGCACCTAATCAAAGGGCCACTTGACAGATCCACCATCCTTGGCTTTCCTCTTTTCTCTTATTCTCTCCAGTTCATAGTACCCCCCAGCCCCCCCCACCTGCTCCATCTCTGAGACGAATCCCACGTGCCCACCCCCAAGTCTTACTGTTCCTGCTGCCTGTCCAGGTCCTTCACAGGACACAGAAGCAAAGGACTTGGTCGGGCTTCCATGACTCCCAGCGCCACACACTGGTCTGTGCCTCAGCAGGCCTGTGAAATAAGTGCATTGGGTGAGCCCCATATCTTGTTTCCTACATTTTGATACCAATGCACATCCTAACGTCATAGTTTCAGAGCCAGAAGGGGCTTTAGAGATCATCTGGTCTCTGTATAGGTCATCTTAAAGATGAGGGAACTCCGGTCCAGAAAAGGGTCCATGACAGTGGTATTATAGGGCAAGGACTTCATGAATTGGTTCTGATCCTCCTTGACTCTATTCTGTTTTCACTGAGTGGGGAGCCATGCCTTTGTTAACGTAACCCTGGGGACCCTGGAGGGAAACAACTTGTGTTGATGTCCCAACCTTGTCTCTCCCCCACTATGCAACCATGGGCAAGTTACTTTTTATTTATTAGTACAATTTTGCTTCATTTATAGGTTATTACCTATGTCTGGGTAGAGATGTATTTGCATAATTGCTTATTGTTTCCCCTCTAGATTGTAACTTTTATAAGAACAAGAACTGAGTATTTCTTGCTCACTGCATGTCCAACACCTAGCACACTGGCACATCATGGACACTCAATAAACATTTGTTGAATAAAGGAATGAATGAATGTGTGTGTATAATAATTATTGAGTGAAGGACACATCATCACTTAGGTAGAACTGAAATTCTTAATATGAGCGCCATATCCTTCTAGAGATTTGGAATCTAAAATCCTGATCCCTTTGCCAATACCGCTTTCTGGATAGATGAGCCCAGGGTATGTCCTTTCCCCAAACCCACTCCTCCCATTTACTCTTCTTACCCAGTGGCAGCTGCAGTTTTCCCCCATTTTTGCTTGGCCCCAAAACCCTTGGAGTCATCCTTCATGCCTCTCCTTCACAGCCAACATTCAGTTCACTCACGGATCCTGCAGCTGTGCCTGCATGAGATATTCCACACCTGACCACCTCTCACCATCTCCCTGGCCACCAGCCTGGACTGAGCTGCCATCATTTCTCACCTGGATTATTGCAGCAGCCTCCTAACTTCTCTCTCTGCCCCCATCCTGGCCCCACCCCAAAGTCTAGCTTCAACACACAGCCAGGGCAAGACTAGAATGCCTGAGTCACGGAGCGTTCCTCCTCTGCCTACATTTTCCAGTGTCTTCCCATCTCTTCTCAGAGGAACAGAAAACGTCCTTCCAGTGAATTAAATGAATAAGACCCCACAATATCTAGCCACTTCTGACTCTCTGGCTCCCTACACTCCGCCCAGTAACTGTGCTCCCACCACACCCATCACCTTCCTGTTCCTACAGTTCACTGCCATGCCTGCCCCTAAGCAAGTCTGAACTTGCTGTGCCCTTTTTTCTGGAATGATCTTTCCCAGACACCTGCTTGACTCACTTCTTCATTCCTTTCACTTCTTTTCTCAAATTCTTCTTTTCAGTGAGGCCGCTCTTGGCTTCCCTATGTAAGGTGACACCCCTCTAAGTTTTTAATCCCCCTTTCCTGCACTGATTTCCCTTTGGGCTCTTGTGACTATTAGGCTCATACATTCTACCTTACTCAGGTCTTGTGTTTCCCCCACTAGAAGGCAAACTCTGTGAAGGTAGAGCCTTTTTTCTGCTTCGTTTGATTCTGTATCCCTAGTGCCTGGATAGGCACATAGTAGGTGTTCAGAGAATATTTGTCAAACAAATAAATGGAGATAAAATATTGCCTGTGTCATAGGGTCTTGTTAAGATGAAGTGAGAAAGGGTGTTGAGTGCTGCTCATAGCTCCTAGCCCACAGGACATGCTTAATTAGTATCAGATGTGATTATTCTGGTGTCAGCTCTGGTCTGGACTTTTTGTCCCTCCTTTGCCCAGGGCTGTGGTCAGAGGCCTAGCACTCCCAGGATCCTTAGCTGTTATTTCTGGAAATGACCTTGAAGGAGCCCCAACGGTTGTTCTTATCTGCTGCTGGAAATAATTAGGAAATAAATGTGGTTAACTGTCTAAGATATGGCTTAATCCTTTCCAGGAGATGCCTTCTGCCCTGAGGCTTCTGGAAGGTTGCTGCTGTATGTTCCATCCTCAGGGGGAGAGTATCAGGTTCTATACCCTGCAGGCACTCCTGGAATGGGGCAAGGGAGGGGGTCTTCATCCCCTAGGGAATCGCATTGTATTCCTTAAATGGCAGTGGCAGTGGGAGGCTGGGAAGAGTGGTACCCAGGGGCCAAAAGTGGAGATCAGGGCCCAGTGGGGCAACTGAGCTGTTTCTGGAACATTATCTCTTAATGGAGTCATCTAACCAAAACACGAGAAGGGCAGAGAGACTTTCTTTATAGGTCACAGGTTGGCCACTTAACTACTTTTCTTGTCTCCTAATGCTGGTTGTTTCTTACTTGTCTTAACAGGACCATTCTCATTGGTTGCCTCCTGGCACAACAAATTTTAGCCAAGGAGGAGTTATGAGGCCATTATCAGTTAACCAATGAGATACTAAATGAAAAAAATTAATTAAAATGACCCCTGTAAAGCTATCCCCAGGGCTTAGAATAGTCTGTGTGCTAAATATCACTCCTTAATTATAAAACTACTGCTTAAGAATAGGCTGAAACTGTTTAAATGCACTGTTGGCTGAACTGATAGGATTTTTTTTACAATTAATGGTAGCTCAGGGGTAGAGCGCATGCTTGGCGTGCACGAGGTCCTGGGTTCAAACCTCAGTACCTCCATTCAGGGGAAAGAATTAAAAATAAATTAAAAAAAAAAAAGTAGTCAAACTAAAGAGCTCCAAAAATAAGATCTCGAAAGCCAAATTTAGGAAGACTGGATTCTCTATACGTAATTATGAGTCTTGTTTTTTATGATAGTAATTGTTACCATTCATGAAGCCCTGGTTACATTCCAGCCCAGGATATTGTGAGCATACATTGTGCCCATGTGTTTAAGTTGGGTACACTATTACATTTCTATAAAATGACTGTGCTAAGCCCTTCAGCTCGTAATTCCTGCTAGCTCAGAGCAAGTCACACTTTATGAGTTTACTCAATGGACAGTATTTTGCAATCCTGAGCGTTCATAATGATTTTGCCTTAACAGAAAAATGTTGTGTTGTGCCCATTTTTTGCTCTAGAAATGGACAGGAAGCCTTGGGTTAGTACTTGTAGGTTACCAGATCTGTTCTTAGCATGCTCTGTGACCTTGTCCAATTTGCATTAGATTAGAGTAGCTTTTCTGGAGGCAGGAAAAGTTACCACAGCAGCAAAAATGGGGCCAACAACCTTGAAGTACAGCCATGAGAACTCCGGTCCTCTGTAACTGTAAGAGATGCAGCCAGAGCAACTTTTCAGGAGAGACTATGTGTGTGTGTTTGTGTGTGTGCACACGTCGGGAGAGACAGTAGACCCTGGGATAGAAACCCCAACTATCATAACAATGAAAAGAAAGAGGGGGTGACTTTTAGCTTTCCAAACAACTGTGTACATATAATTTCTCTTTTTTTTCCTTTGTGCCTAGTTCACAAACACACGTTCTAAACGTTTTTTAATAAGTAGGTTGTTTTGGAAAATTTTTTTCTCCTAGAAACAATGTTACATGTGGAATTTAGGTTCCCAGCTGCCTTGGGAAAAGCCCATTTAATTCATTGCTGAGCATTAAAAAATGATACTGTAGTTTGCTTTTTTTTATGAGAAAATGGGTCTTCATTTCTAATTAATAAAATCCTAGTTTCTGTCATGTTACCCTGTAAAGATCTAGGCTGACATTTTTGTAAATAATTTCTCCCGTGGCTCTTTATTGATATATCCAACAGAATAGGAGATTATATATTACATATGCATACATTATACAGTATATGTTATATACAAAATAAATAAATATATAATCATTGTATTAAATAGATAATATTGCATCTCTTTTGTTTACCAGACTTTATGGTATGCAAACAATAGACACTTCTCTCTTCCACTTTCCAGTAGGTCCAGGATGTATTCAATGACAGATGGGATTTTAGCTTCAGCTGTTCTATTGAAGAAGAGAATGAGGGCTTCTTTCTGCTGCTGTTTAGTTTTGTCCTTGGTGGTCATCTCCTTGGCCATGGCATCTAGGGCAGCTCTGGTCCCAGCGCTGATCTGGCCTGGGGCCACCACCACCATCTTGTGCTGTTTGGCTGGGAGCTGGGACAGAACGTCACACTTGAGGCGTTGCAGCATGACTGCCTCCTCCAGCAGGAGCTCCAGCTCTCCGAGGTTTGAGGAGCCCGAATAATCCCATCCCCAGGGCATCCGCTTGGCACCACAGTAGCGAAGTCCAAGGGTGAGGAACTGAGGGAAGAAGGTTGGCTTGATGGCAAGGATCTGTGTATAGAGTTCGGCAGGCCAGGACATGGCTGGCGTGCCTGACAGTAAGATCACCCGCTTGGCAACCTTGAGGAGGGGCATAGCCGCACGACAGGGGGCGGTCTTAATATTTTTGAGGAAGTGAGGTACATCAATGATGACAACTTTAAAAGGGGTTTTGAGCTGCCTTTCTAACTTGCTCAGAAGGTTAAAACTGACAATATTGACCAGGCCAGCCGTCAGGCAGTCCTTCCTGGTCACCACAACATTGATGCGGTCTGGCCTCAGAGACAGCAGCCACCGACAGAAGGCCTGCTCCCAGGTGAAGCGCACGGATGAGGGTACCACCACCAGGAGCGGCCACTCCTTCTGGTAGTAGGCCGCGATGCAGATGGCTTGGATGGCCTTCCCTAGGCCCATGTCATCAGCCAGCAGCAGGCGGCCTCTTTTCGCTATGGCAAAATTGACCCCAGTCCCCTGGAAAGGCAGCAGGCTAGACACAAGCTTGGAATCCACCCCAGAGAGGTCTGCCTCGGGGATGTCTGCCACTGGACAGAGAGATGTCTTCTCGAGCTGAGAAGCGAAAGCCAGGGTGAGCATCTTGGGCAAAGGCTCCAGCTGAACTTGGGGAAGGCAGTGTGCCCTTTCAATTAGTTTATTGTGCTCTTCCACGAGAAAGTTTCACTTCCTGGTTTTGACATCATAATTTCTGGAATACATCTGCTGAAACAGTGCAACCAGGCGTTCTGAGTAGCTGATGTCTGCCTCAAAGCTGGCCCGGGAGGTGAGCATGCACTGCCCTTTGACAAAGGTGAGGGCGGGAGCTGCAGGAAGGCAGGCCTGGGCCACGCTGCCACTGCCAGTAGAGGGTGGCTCCCTGCGGCCCTCGGCCGCTTCCAAAGTCTGCAGGGTGACAGTAGGGAGGTGCTGGGCTGCTCTCATTAGGGCACCGTAGTCTGTCATGCTGAAGTTCCACGTCTTGGTGGCAGGATCGTAATGTCTGCTGGGCAGACTTTTTTTTTTTCTTTTTTAACATTTTTTATTGATTTATAATCATCTTACAGTGTTGTGTCAAATTCCAGTGTAGAGCACAATTTTTCAATTATACATGAACATATATATATTCATTGTCACATTCCTTTATTTGTGAGCTACCATAAGATCTTGTATATATTTCCCTGTGCTTACAGTATAATCTTGTTTATCTATTCTACAGTTTTGAAATCCCAGTTTATCTCTTCCCATCCCCCACCCCCTTGGCAACCACAAGTCTGTATTCTATGTCTGAGTCTGTTTCTGTTCTGTATTTATGCTTTTTTTTTTTTTTAGATTCCACATATAAGCGATCTCATATGGTATTTTTCTTTCTCTTTCTGGCTTACTTCACTTAGAATGATATTCTCCAGGAGCATCCATGTTGCTGCAAATGGCACTATGTTGTCATTTTTATGGCTGTATAGTATTCCATTGTATAAATATACCACATCTTCTTTATCCAGTCTTCTGTTGATGGACATTTAGGCTGTTTCCATGTCTTGGCTATTGTAAATAATGCTGCTATGAAAATTGGGGTGCAGGTGTCATCCTGAAGTAGGGTTCCTTCTGGATATAAGCCCAGGAGTGGGATTCCTGGGTCATATGGTAAGTCTATTCCCAGTCTTTTGAGGAATCTCCATACTGTTTTCCACAGTGGCTGCACCAAACTGCATTCCCACCAGCAGTGTAGGAGGGTTCCCTTTTCTCCACAGCCTCTCTAGCATTTGTCATTTGTGGACTTCTGAATGATGGCCATTCTGACTGGTGTGAGGTGATACCTCATTGGAGTTTTGATTTGCATTTCTCTGATAATTAGTGATACTGAGCATTTTTTTTTCATGTGTCTATTGATCATTTGTATGTCTTCCTTGGAGAATTGCTAGTTTAGGTCTTCTGCCCATTTTTGGATAGGGTTGTTTTTTTTTCTTATTATGTTGTATGAGCTGCTTATATATTCTGGAGATCAAGCCTTTGTCGGTTTCATTTGCAAAAGTTTTCTCCCATTCTGTAGGTTGTCGTTTTGTGTTTTACTTATGGTTTCCTTTGCTGTACAGAAGCTTGTAAGTTTCATTAGGTCCCATTTGTTTATTCTTGCTTTTATTTCTTCTAGGAGAACATTTTTGAGATGTATGTCAGATAATGTTTTGCCTATATTTTCCTCTAGGAGGTTTATTATATCTTGTCTTATGTTTAAGTCTTTGATCCATTTTGAGTTGATTTTTGTATATGGTGTAAGGGAGTGTTCTAGCTTCATTGTTTTACATGCTGCTGTCCAGTTTTCCCAACACCATTTGCTGAAGAGACTGTCTTTATTCCATTGTATATTCTTTCCTCCTTTGTCAAAGATTAGTCATGCTGAAGTTCCATGTCTTGGTGGCAGGGTCATAACGTCTGCTGGGCAGACTCTTAAACACTGCAATGAGCTCCACATTGTACCTGATCTTCACCTGGAAATGGTCTCCATCCCTTATACACGTTCCCTGCTGGGAGTTTGCCGCTTTCTGGAGTGGGGTCCCAGCTTTCTGTTGGAGTCTTCCTTCTGTCTTAGGCATCACACTTCCTGAGCCACAACAGATGTCAGAAATGTTCTGCCCGTAGGTGGAGGGAGGGTCTTGACATCTTGGCCTCTAATTCAGGATCCCTGGATCGGGAGGCAGAAGCTGCTGTCTCCCGGGAATTCTTTGTTTTGGCCAAAGGCTCATGAGCTGTGTTAGCAAAATGTGTCAGTTTGGTCTCGTGTGATGCCTGAGGATGACCATAACCTAACTCAACCCAAGAGCTGTTGGCTGGTGACCTCTGGAGGACTGTGTGCCAAGGGAGGGGAGATGCCAGTGACAGTCATTTGGCTGGGTGGGCTGTGGCTTGGGCAGGCTGTGGGCATCTTCTCTTGCCTCTTGCATGTCCCCTGTGCCCATGTTGAGGTGCTGAGTTGAAAATTCTGGGAATTTGGGGGTCTCTGGTCACCATTCGATGAACTCCTGGGATTCTGTTGCTTGAAAATGTCGCCATGGCTCCCTGACTTAGAAGGATCCCTGGGGAGGTTTTGAGAAGGGCCCTGCTTGGACTGGGAAGGTGTGGCAGCAATGGAGAAGCCAGAGCCTGCGTTCTGATGCTGTTTTGCCAATAATTTCTCAGCTCTATGGGCCAGAGCCTTTTGCCGATTCTCTTGTTTTTTTCCTCTGCTCGTCTGTAAGAGGCAAGAACATTTTAACAGGAAAACGCTCATGCAGGAATGTCAGTCTTTAATCAGAAACTTGGCAAAAGCTAGAGAGAGGTCTGGAAAGCAAGCCACGTTCGTGGCTGACCCTGAACCCAGGCGCGTCTCCAGAGCCCTCCCCAGCCAGATTACTTCTCCGGGTGGCTGGTTAGGAGCCGGTATTTTAATGCTGTCAGTTTGCCCGCTTTATTTCAGGAGCAGGGCCTGGAGGTAGTGTTGTGGCGGGGTTGTTCACCCTATCCCGTTGTGGTTTTGATTTACATTTCCTTATGACTAAAGATGTTGAGCATCTTTTCATGTGCTTATTGGGCATTTCTGTATCTTCTTTGGAGAAACTAATGTCTGTTCAGTACATTGTCCATTTTTAACTAGAGTTATTTGTCTTTTTATTATTGGTTTATAAGTTGTCCAAATACAAGATCCTTTCTCAGACTTAGGATTTGCAAATATTTTCTCTTTTTTATGTGGGTCGTCTCTTCACTTTTCTGATGGTTTAGTTTGAAGGGCAGAAGTTTTGATAAAGTACAGTTTATTTTTTCTTTTGTCACTTGTGCAACAATCCAAATTTATTAAGACTTAATCTTACGTTTTTTTCTTTCCTTATACTCTTATGTTTTCTTCTAAGTGTTTTGTAATTTTAGCTCTTGCCTAATTTAAGTCAAATCTATTTTGAGTTAATTTTTGTGTATGGGGTGAGGAAGGTGTTCAACTTATTCTTTTGCACGTGGATATTCAGTTGTTCCAGCATCATTTATTGAACTGTCTTGGCACCCTTGGTGGAACCAATTGACCATAATGTAGGGGTTCATTTCTGGGCTCTCAGTTTTAATCGATTGATCTATGTATATCTCTGTCCTTATGCCAGGACCACATTGTCTTGACTACTGTGGTTTTGTAGTAACTTTTTAACCTGGAAAGTGGGAGTCCTCCAGCTTGGTTCTAGAGAGTGAGCAAATGGCAGGCAGGGATTGTGCATTGTTTATTTTTTTATCCCCAGTTACGGGTACATAATAGATGTAGGATGAGTGAGTGAATGAATGAATGTGAATAAATGAATGGATGTCTGAGGGACTAAGAGAATGAAGTAGCAGGAGTGTGATGGGGCCTTCTGTCACCTTATGCAGGCTGCACTTTTTCTAAGCCAAAGAATCCCTGAGCTGCATGATAATTCAGGCCAGTGTAATTTCTAGTGTTGCTATCATATGACTTTAAAATGTAATCCTTCCGTATGCTCTAATCAAATAATGCTATTCTCAGTTAAACACATGATGAAATGCCTGCACTGGCAGGTATTATGCTCTTGAAACACAGTTATTCTGTTGTCACCAAGGACACTTCTGCATCTGATATTGATTCAGATATTCAATTGTGAATGCCACGAAGATGACTTTATTTGTAGCTAATGAGGATTGTATTGGCTGAAGAAATTGGCAGTGTGAACAGTGCAGTGTATGCTTACTAATCCAATGTGAATGAATAGAGTAGCTTCCCTGATCAGCATTCAGAAGGCTTTTATGTCCTGGGCTGATAGAAAGTTGAAAAATATTAAGTGCTATGATTTTATTGTATTTTAATATCAACTGGTCAGGGTATTTTTGGAAAATTCATTATATTTTGCAGATGATTCAAGTTGTGTTGAACTTCTACTCAAATATAGATTTATACAGGTGTGCCTTGATTTTGAAAAACATGTTATACAAAACTTGAATTACAGAATATGAACTTTTGAAACAAAGGCTATTACAGAAGCACCATCGTGTCGTTAGTTCATTGAGTATCTATGGAGTGGGAATCATGAGTCTAGGGGACTGGGTCATCATCCACCCTTCTCATTCCCGAGGATTCTGATCAGTAAGGCAAACCAACGAAGCAAGATTACCAGCCAAGTGGAAAATATAAATAGTGATTTTGCTTGTCTGTATGATCCTCAATGTAGAGTTTTGTGAAATCCTTATTAGAATATATGCTTTCAGCTTCATCCAAAGTGGAACTTTTTACTCCTACCCTTTATCGAGAATTGGGCCCCACAGGGTCTGGTGTGCTTGCAGAAGGAGGGAGGCACCAGATCTTCAGACAGACTCCAGTACCACTTGCTTGAATATGGATGAGACTGACAGGCTGCTTCCAGAAGGAAAGTGTGGTAAGCAGGTCACCCCACCCAGAACTGTCCACATTTTAATTTCCCCAAACTGTGATTGTTTTTAAACTTACATGGCAAAGGGAGTATGTGGTTGTGATTATGTTAAGGACCTTGACATGGGGACACTATCTTGGATTATCTGGATGTGTCTAATATCATCAAAAGGGTCTTTTTAAGGGGGATGCCAGAGAGCCACAGAAGGAGATGTGACCACAGAAGCAGAGGTCGAAGTGATGTAGGACCACATGTCAAGGAATGTGAACAGTCTGCAGAAGATGGAAAAGGCAAGGGAGTGCCTCCTGCTGAGGCACTTGATTTTGGCCCAGTGAGGCTTCTGACTTACAGAACTCTAGGATAATAGGGTTGTGTTGTTTTAAGCCATTCTGTCTGTGATATTTGTTACAGCAGCAATAAGAAGCTAATACAGAAGGTTTGAGGACCTGCTTAGTTGTATTTCCCATAAGGGAACAGGAAACAAACAAGGGCTCTCTGGATTCCATCCCCCCAAAGTGAAAAAGATGAGGCAACCCTGCCCACTAGTAAACCATTGTCCAGTTAATGGCAAATTTCAACAGATCAAACTGGCCACTCCCTCCTTCACTAATTAAGGTATTTCAGTGGGGAAGAAGTTTAATTACAAGAATTAGAGAATGACAAGCCATTGGAAGATGGGGGAGCCAGGCCCAGAATGACCACTTTTAGGAAATCTGAAAGTGGGGTCTCAGAAGGTGCCGTGTCCTTACTTCTGCTGTCTGCTGCTACCCAGCAGCCTGCCTGCAGCCACCATCAAAAAATGGTAACTTTCACCTTCCAAATCTCACGAGGCTGTCTCCATGGTAGACTCTCTCAGGGGCCCTGCAGGCAAGGGAGAAATGGGGTTTCTAGACTTTACCTTCAAAAGCTCAAGGGTGCAGTGTACAGGGTATCAACAGAATCTGGCAGAGAGGGTGAAGAGAAATGATGACAGAAGTTTGCTTTTCTCTAGTTGGAGGGAGAAATATGGGAGCATAGGTGCTCTTCCTTACAGCCCCTAGGCCCTTTGCTCCCTTGACCTTGGGGCGGTAGCCACCATTGTGGGTACGTTAATGAACATAGTGGCAAAGTCAAAGTTACTGCACAGCTGTTTGGTGAACCCAGTACCCAAGAGATCTGAGATGGATGTGAAATTGAATATTAAAGGAGAAATTTAAAATGATTGTGTTATTCTTTAATGACAGTTTACCAGGTATCTGTTTTGAACCTACATCATTTCAAGGACATTTTCTTTTGAAGTGTTTAACAAGTAATTTAAGCCAAATTAATATTCATTGAAAATGTCAGAAGCAGTTGAATTTTATTTTCATAGGGCCTTTGAACTTCTGTGTTTATTGGGAGAGATAAAATGTTATCATGCCATGATTTCTACTTTTAAAAATTTGATAAAGTTGCACAGGTAACTGTTACCTAATTATTAATCAGTATAAATACCATTAATTAATCAACACAGGAATAAACTCGGCATGCCTTACTTCTTACTGGTCTCAATCAAGTATTTTCAGGAGGTTTATGTAACCTGTTAGTTCAATCTTTAATTGCTTCTTGAGGGTATGGAATTGTTTCTGGTTTGCCAAAAGTGGTGAAGAGGATGGAGTGGTTCAGGTGGGGTGTATGTAACATGAAGGCATTTGGTTTTGTTATGTAATCTCAGAGGAAGAGGGTGGGGAGCACCCAGAGGTAACACCAGGGGCCACTAGGAATCTCTATAAATTGAAGGCAGAGGGAGCCAAGTAAAGCCAAGGTTTCCAGCCATGAACTAAGGGTTTGGAAAATAGCATGGCCGGGATTTATCATGGATGAATTGAAATAGCAGAACTTAAGAGTTCAGGGAGCAAGTTGCTACAGCATCACCAGATAGAACCATTTGAGGCTAGAGTGCTTTGGACTGCATTTACCTGCCCAGGTCCTTGGGATGGCCCTGGTAAACCCATCCAGCACCTGTTCTGGTCTGTAAACCTATGTTCACTTGGCTTTGTCTCTGGTTATCATCCTGAGTCATTTCTCTGTTTCTAAGACCACAAGGCCCATGTCAAGAGCGTTTGGTTCCCATTTACAGTCACTCATCATTTCAGTTTTACATTATCATTTGAGATTTTATTTTTGTCCTCCCAGCAGATCAGTCTGATTCCTACCTAGGCAGACTCATGGACCAGAACGTGGGTCTCAATACTGTTCTTCTCTAAAAATGCATCAGTCAGCAAACATTTTAAAAGTCCTTTTCATGTTTACCAGCCTCATAGGAATGATGGTTTCAACAGTAATGATCATTCTGCAAATCATGTTTTCAGCTAATATGGAAGGTCTGCTCTTTGACTCAGACAGTCTCATTTTTAAGGTTCTACCTGATTTCTCAGAACGTGTATTAATTTACACGGTAATATTATTATCATTATCACTATTATTAATAGTTGTTATTCTTACATGAGACACCCATTAAAACTCTTTAGTATCTCTAATAAACTTTGGCTTTAATTCCCACTAGCATATGTGAGGTGATTCTGGAGTTGAAGGCATTCTAAAAGATAGTCAATTTAGTTTGCTCTATTCGCCAGCAAAATTAATGCTGCGTGATCTCCTATTTCTGGGCACCTCTAGGCAATTTTATTTATATCCTTGACTTTAAACTTACTCTCAGATCTGCTCAGCTCAGAACTCCCTTCTGAATGCAGACTTGCTGATGGTTAGGTGCCCCGCCCAGCTGTTTCATAGGCACCTCACACTTCATCCACGCAGATCTGAAACCATCACCCCTACTTGCTCCCCTTTCTAAATTTCCTTACTCAGAGTTTGGCACCAGCTCGCTGCCTGCTATCTGAACTTATCTTTGATTTCTTCTTTGACTTCACTTCCGTATGCAATTAGTTGCTAAGACCTCTTAGTGAAGGCTTGGATGGTTCTTCGGTCCGCTAGCTTTTTCTCCTCTGCTCCCATAGCACCACGTACCCACTTTGATTACAACAGTTATTTCATTGTTTTGCAAAACTTCCATTTGCATGACAGTCTCTCCCTTTTGATGGTGGAGGAGAGATACTTTTCATTTCAGCCTTTTGGTGGCTAGCTCCAAATTTGTTAAGTCAATGAAGTGAATGAAAGGGAAACTAAATTGGATAAAAGTACCGTGACCAGAGTTTGTAAATATTCTGTCCTAAATAATTTATTTTGTGGAGCGTGTGATTCCTATTGTATGTTACTTCCTCTTTACTGTTGAGTATTACATGACCAAATGATAAAACTTGTATTGCATTATTTACAATAACCAAGACATGGAAACTGCCTAAATGTCCATCAACAGATGACTGGATAAAGAAGATATGGTATATTTATACAATGGAATACTACTCAGCCATAAAAACTGACAACATAACACCATTTGCAGCAACATAGATGTCCCTGGAGAATGTCATTCTAAGTGAAGTAAGCCAGAAAGAGAAAGAAAAATACCATATGAGATCGCTCATATGTGGAATCTTAAAAAAAAAACAAAAAACAAAACCCACAAACAAAGCATAAACACAAAACAGAAATAGACTCATAGACATAGAATACAAACTTGTGGTTGCCAAGGGGGTGGAGGGTGGGAAGGGATAGACTGGGATTTCAAAATTGTAGACTAGATAAAAAAGATTATACTGTATAGCACAGGGAAATATACACAAGATCTTATGGTAGCTCACAGAGAAAAAATATGACAATGAATATATATATGTTCATGTATAACTGAAAAATTGTGCCCTACACTGGAATTTGACACAACATTGTAAAATGATTATAAATCAATAAAAAATGTTAAAGGTGAAAAAAATAAAGATTGATACGATTAAGAACATGGGTTCTTAGTAAAAACAAAAAAAGTTGTAGCAATTTTAGAGTCTCTTCAGTATAGCTCTAAGAGTTTACATTTATTTTGTGACTCACAGTGTGAAGTTTCAGATATATGCCAGAGAGATTTTAAAATGAGCATTAAACCAATGACTAACATGTAACTTTGGGAATTTTAGTGTGAAAACATACATATTTAAAAAAAATACGTATTCATTTTGTCTTACCTACAAATATTATCTTCTTAAAAATAAGGTAGAACTGATTCTGAAAGAAGTAATCATGTTACCCAAATTGTAACAATTAAACTTGCCTGTGAAAGAAAAAGACAAAGCTGACATTAACTTTTACACTTCCTTTAAAGGATAAAGGTCATTACCCAGTCCACCTTTGAAAGTCATGATCTTTAAAAAAGAGAGGATTTTTGTTTTAAATGGGAACACTTTGCCCCAATGTGCAAGTTAATGGTTATATTTTTGCCTCAACACTGATAAGAAAGCAGAAATTGTGACATAAATGATACAAATGTGTGGTTTAGTTTTGAGAGACATAATTGTTCCTTTTATGCCTTAAATAAGCTTTTATGGGAGCATTCTGGCTAATGCTGTATGCAGGAAACTTATGCTCATATTTCCATTTGATGAGGATACATCATTAAAATATATGAACATAAATAGACTTTGTGTACACAATGTGAAACCATGCTCAGGGCATTTGGAAAGTTTCTCCTTATGAAAGAAGTGGGCAATGCCTTTCTTTAAATCCATCTAAAATAAAAAAAACCCTGTAATTTACAAAATAGGGCTCAGTTTTGGATCATTGAAGTCCGTTTGTATTGGATTCTTACACACATGTTTTGTAAACTCATCATCCTTTTGTGGTAAGCATCCCTTGTGCTAAATCAACGCAGTATGTAAAAATTCTGGATTACAATTAAGAAATACTTGGTTACCCCTGTGCTAGTGTATTTTAAAATGAAGGTTGAATTGTGCATATATAAATGTTTGTTCTAAGTTGAGTTCACAGGAGGACTTGTTAACACACAGTAGCTAATAGGAGCTGATTTTTATTGAGCAGTTACTATGGTCCAGACAGTGTACTAAACTTTACATGAATTAGGTAAGTTATACCGCACCACCTCATGAAGAGGTAAGAATTTTGTCCACTCACAACTAAGGGAAATGAGGCACAGTAATGTGTGCCCATGCTGTCAAGCACGATAATACAGATCACTGCAGCCTACTGAATAGTTATAGATGGCTGGAAGTGTGCTAAGGTTAGAGTCCTCAAATCACAAGTCCATTTGGGAGTGGGATGGCTAGAGAGGTTAGTTTCTTTATTCTTACATTGTTTCTGATAGATCTGAAGTCAGAGCAAAGATATATACCATGAGAGTAGAAACGGGGATAAGGAAAAAAAAAGGAAAAGAACCAATGATGAGGTTGGTATACAAAACATATGCTAGGGAATCCTCTGCCCTTGGAGATGTGGACCAGAAAATCGGGCTGTGAGCTCACTTTCAGCCAATGCAAAGCTAAAACATCATCAGCGACATGCCTGATTCACTGTGTCCACAATCTGAAAACAAAGCAGCTCTTCAGGGAAAGTGCAGCTTATCCTGATAATGAGACCCAGATCCTCACTGCAGTGATCACAGAGAATTACATAGAAATCCCCTTAAAATATATGTATCTTTTCAAAAATGTTTTCATATGGGTTTTCTGGCTTTCTTGAGCTGTGTTTTAGTGTCAAAGCCATCATGCTCAGGCTTTCCTATTGGTTTCCCTAAGTTCTCTTTCTTTCCATTTTATTCCACTGCTATATGATTCAGTAAGTACAGAATAAATATGCATTCTCTCCCTTCCCACCTTCCATCCTCAATAGAAAGCATGTTGGTAGTAGTTAAATATCTGTGACTGCCTCTGACATAGCCCTTCATCTATTAACTATCTTACTACTTATAAGAACAGTTTTATTTCTCATTTTTCTTTTTCAAAATGTTTAAATGTGGTTTACAGGGTAGCAGAAATATTGTGAAAAGTCATTTGTTTATAAGTAAGTTTTGTGTCATGGGGAAATGTTTCATGATTCAGGATTTGTCCCAAGTTTGTTTTTCCTGTGTTTAAAATAATTCTTAAAAATAAAATAAAATAAAATAATTCTTTTTGCTTGTTTTGTTATTCATCACAAGCTTATAACAGTTTTTTAAATTGCATTATTTTTTCATTACTGATAAATCCTTTATCTGGGGTGAAGACTATGTGGGTGTAGAAACATCAGGACTGGTTTGATTTGGAATAAATTTACAGAGATGGAAAGTTCCTATTCTATACTTTAAAAAAAAAACAAAATCTGTTTAGTGAAAGATGATTGACAGGCTTTCTCTTTGTTAAAAAGAACATTATTCTTTACAATAGTTTCTTACAGCAGTCTCAAGGTTTATATAGATAAGTATTTAATAAATAGTTTTGGAGCATCTTGAGAAGCCTATCAGGAGCCATATAACTCAGAGAGAGAGAGAGAGAGATAAAGAGAGAAGAGACGGTAGGAAGGAAAGAAAAGAAAATACAGACTTAATTAAAGACAAAGACCTCCTTCCCTTTAAGAAACTTATTTATTTAGAATGTTCACACAAAATAAGTGTTTGTGTTTGATGGTTCCTCAAAAAAAAGCGAACATAGAATTACCCTGTGACCCCAAAGTTCCATTCCTAGGTGTATACTCCAAGGAACTGAAAACAGGTGCTCAGATAAATACATGCACACACGTTCACAGCAGCATTATTCACAGTAGCCAGAAGGTGGAAACAGCCCAGGTGTCTGACAGTGGATGCAGGGATACACGGTTGTGGCATTTACATACAATGGAATGTTACTCAGCCATAGGAAGGAGTGAAGGAGTGATGCATGCTACCACCTGGACAAACCTCCAGTACATTCTGGAGTGAAAGAAGCCAGACCGCAAAGGTTCCATGTTGTATGATTTCATCTAAATGAAATATTCAGAATAGGTAAATCCATGGAGACCAGATGCAGGTTGGTGGTTGCTAGGGATGGGGGGAAGGATGAACGGGAAACAACTGCATCATGGGTGGGAGGTTTAACTTTGGAATGACGGAATTGTTTTGCAGCTAGAGTGAAGCAGTGGTTGCACAACACTGTGAATGGACCCCATGCCATTGAATCATCCACTTTAAAATGGCTAACTTTAGGGGAGGAGGGTATAGCTTAGTGGTAGAGTGCATGCTTAGCATGCACAAAGCCATGAGTTCAATCCCCAGTACCTCTGATAAATAAATAAATAAATAAATAAATAAATAAATAAATAAATAAATAAATAAGCAAGCCTAATTACCTTCCCTGACCCAAAAGGCCTGAAAAAAAAAAATGGTTAACTTTATGTTATGTGAAGTTCACCTCAATAAATTAAGAAATAGTCATATTATGTGGAAATAAGGAAATATATAATATATAAATATATAAATGCCAGGTTAAACAGCTGGAAGGTTCAAAAGCATTTGCCTCTAGGACAGAAGGATGGCGGTTTGTGGAGAGATGGGCCAGTGTCATAGTTTTCTTGTTTTAAAGTTTGCAGTAGCATTTAACCTGCTCACGTGTGTGTGTCACTTGATAAAATTAATTTAAAAATTAAAAAGTGTTTACTTACTGATATTTTGTAACAATATACAGTAGATACTCATGAAATAGCTAAATCCTGGTGAAAAATTGAGTAAACCTTTAGAATATTGAGGGTGATTTCAAGAAATCTCTTTGTGGAAATGAGTTTTGAGCTGGATTTCAAGGTTAAGCTGACTAGGTTAATGAAGTGAATTGGGGATGGGGGAGCAACAGAATGTGGTGAGACAGGCAGAGGGGCTGGGCTGAAGTCCCAGGGCATCATGGGAAAGAACTTCCCCAAGATACATGTAGAGATAACAGGAATCCAAAAATTGGTTACTTCCTCTCCATTTTGTTTCTCACCTGCTCTAAACACTTCCTTTGCTTTCAATTTTCTATTTGGGTAAATGAAAAAGATACTGGAATCTCACAGCTGCATCTTGCAACTACTATAAGAATACTCTGTTCTGGGATAGGAAAACTTCTCCTAAATTTTGTAGGTAAAAATTCAATGTAAGTAGAGTAACTTCTTTAAGCCTAGGATTATTTCACCAACATTCACAGGTCACCCAAATGGAAATGGCTCATGTTCTCTAAGGGATTAAAAAAAAAAAAAAAAAAAACTGCATCTAGGTTTTGCTTAGAAAATTAAAATGAAAAGGTATGACTCCTACTGATACCTTTTTAACTTATTGAAGACCCTAAGAATATTTTTGGATTCAGGGCATTAATAATAGCTTCTATGCACCCAATTTTGTACAGGCTTTTGTCATCTTTAAGTTCTATTTTCTAGGCCCATTAAAAAATCATTTTTAGAAAGAAATATGTGAGAACTTCATAAAACATCTGGGAAATTAGCCAGTTTCCCTGAGAGAATGCCCTTGAAAATTCAGATGGAACTTCCAAAGTGACTCTGGGAATTCCAAATCGCCATCATCCCATCCTGACCACTCTGCCCCTAAAGTGCAACAGCTCGGGAAATTGGAAGGTAGGTTAAAGCTTCCTGTTCCCAGGATTATTTTAATTAGAGCTGCCACCTTTCACCTGACTGGCTCTGACAAACCCCATGCGTTGCACAGCGTGTGAGTGAAATAATAGGTAAGGAGTTATCATCCGCTGGAGTCAGGGTTACTGTTATAAATAACATCTTTTATTCCCTTTTTTAAAAAACCTGTGATGAACTGACATTGCCTTCCCCACCGGTGTCCACCCCTCCTTTTCACTGCATATAACAGTATAAGTAAATACATAACCCGTGTTCTTGTTTCCCTAAACCAATTCAACCTAGCAAATGTCATTAAAAAATGTTCTCTAAGTATGTTTACCTTCAGTATAAATACGTTGTTAAAAATTTCCGGAAATATTTCTCTCATTTAGGAACCAGGCAATGTGCCTTCTGAGACAGTAAAAAAATTAGCATAAACCCACCTGTTCAGAGTTTCAAAGAAAGCAACCCTAATGCCTAAAGCACATGCAGTGGGGGTGCTTCTAATACATTTTTGAAATTTTGCTTTTCCACTAAATCAGGCACAGAAGGTTTCCTATATTTTACTTTCTTTTATTATTCTTGTTTCTATTCAGTTTTCTTACCTTTTATGCTTTAAAAACATCTTGCTGTTGCAACCCAAGTGTCCATGAACAGATGAAGGGATAAATAAAATAGGGTGTGTGTGTAATAGAAAATTACTCACTTTTTAAAAGGAAGGGAGTTCTGATACATGCTACAACATGAATGAACCATGAACCTTGAGGGCACTGTGTTAGGTGAAAGATGCCAGTTACCAAAAAAGCAAATACTGTGTGATTCCACTTATATGAGGTAAAGTAGTCAGATCCATATGGATAGAAGTAGAATGGTGGTTGCCAGGGGCTGGAGGATAAAGGGAATGGAGAATTAGTGTTTAATGGGCACTGAGATTCTGAGGGGAAAGGTGAACATTTCTGCAGATGGATGGTGGTCATGGTTGTAAAACCATGTGAATGTACTTAATGCCATGGAACTGTGCACTTAAAAATGGTTAAAATAGTAAATTTTATGTGTATTTTACCACAGTTAAGATTATATTTGCATATGTATGTAAATGGGTTTAACACATTTCCTTGAAGCCCCATAAATAGCTCTTGGATTAAGATACCCATTGTCATACTAAAGAAAAACATCTTGCCAGCATTTTATTAATTATTTTAAAACTCAAATAATTCTGGATAAAACTCTTTTCCAAATGTTCTTAAATATAGTCTACTTATAGTCTGGGTTTTCAGGGTGAGCCATCCTTTGGAGTAACAGACCATATGTGATGCAATATGCTTTAGCTCTGTTTTCTCGTTAAATCCTCACAAGTATCAGTGAAGAAACTGAGACTCAAAGAAATTATGTACTTTATTCCAAGTCCCGCAGTACCAGAGCCAGGACTTGAGCTTAGCCTGTGTGATGATAAGCTTTGGACTGACTGCATGTAACAGAATTCCCGGTGGAAACTGGCTTCAAGGAGATAATATAATTCATACATTCCATTTCCTGATGGGCAGGTTTTGGGTCTTGAATCTTTGGTCTAGCTGTCCCTCTGTTCCTCCCTGAATTCTGCTTTACCCAGTGTATTGGCCCCATTCTCAGACTGGTGGCAAGTGGGGAAAGGAATTCTTGAGTGTCATCAGACTGCCCTTTGTTAGATTTCATCACATATCTCATTGGCCAGGATTGGGCCACATGCCCGTTCTTAGACTGGCCAGCAGAAAATGGTGAACTTAAATTATAATTTGGGGTCAAATGCTATTGAGGAGCCCACCATCATGACCACTGTATCCTGTCTGATTCTCACATCCTGTGCCACTTTCTTAGGGCTTTTGATGTTTTTCAATCTGTTTCTGCACTGAATGGTCCTCTGCTTCTGTGCTTCCTGTGTGATTATATCTGGCTTATTACAGCTTCTAACCCTTGCTGTCCCTGTAAGTGGCTCCTTCCAGTTTCTATAGTGTGTTCCCACCAGTACACCCATTCCTCCTTGGATTATTTAATTATCCGCTTCTTAGCTACTGTACCCGGGAAGATGAAAAAATATCACCTTATTAGGCTTTTATATAAAAATTTAAAGATAGACTAATACTAATGGCATGTCGGTCTCTCCTAAGGGGAAAAATGCATGAGCTTTGATGCGTGCAACCTGTATCATCACTTTTTGTTGTTCAGACTCATTTTTGAACATTTACAGCTTTGCAAGTTTCTTAGTAGTTGAGACTGGCTTATGAGTAACTTCTAACTGAACATTTGAGGTTATACATAAGACTATATAATACTTCTACATTTTTCAAAGTGATTATGAAATTAGTAGAATTAGAATTTTTAGCATTCTTAAGGTGCTATCCAAGGTGTTTTTCACAGTGGCATTTGGTTTACCAGTAGTGGAAGTTAAGGTTGAAAGGTGGACAAGATTGTGGAAGATTTTGATTGCCAGGCTGGATAACCTAGCAGATCCTCCCAAATTTTATCCCTAAGTATCCCTAAAGGTGGAAGAGAATGAAGGCATAATCCCACAACTTGGGTGGATAGCCCTGAATGGTTCCAAAAAGCCCATCGACATTTATCTGAGCTTTTGTGCTGCAGTGTAAAAATCCCTGTAAATTTCACATTCCCCACCATAATATGTGTAATTATTTTAATAGGAATTATGATTTGATTACTTGTCATTGGGTTAATTGATGCACCAGGAATACATGCCCATGTTTATCTGATAACTTGTGCCTTCAGTCTGTCCCATGCCCAGGAGGACTTGCCTATCTGACCGTCACCATGTGCACGTGAAGCTCTCCGCGTTCATTCTTCCAGGGCTTGAAGCCATTGGGTCTGGGTCAGTTCTTCACCATGGGAGCCTCCCTATGCCCAATGTTTTGCACCAGTCCTTCTTCCAAAGTGCTACTGACCCCACAGGTTCCCTCCCCTCTTCTGCCTTCAAGTGTACTGCTTCTCTTTTCATGGCATCTTTCTTCCCTTTGAAACTGAATTTGGACTCTTGCTACCTGGCCATCAGCACCCTGGTTCAGCCTGTTCCATGGAGTGAGACCGAAAACTGAAGATTTTCATACACTAGTGTGACCGATTAGAGTGTAGAAACTTGCCTGAGAGTGGTCTGTGAGAACAGTTTAAGTGGAGAACCACAGAGTTAGGGACTCCTATGAAAGGCACACAGAAAGCCATTTTGGCAGGAAGACTGGCACAATTTGATGTTAAAGGTAAATTACAGAAACTGTGAACTAGGTCTTGAATGATGCTTTTTTTCCCCTTCTTGAGATTAAAGATCATTATGTGGGTGAAATGTTGATTCACGTGACATGTTTAGGTATTTTCCTACGTTTAACTTGATGATTGCAATCGTGTATGGAATCTTTGAGAAGACATAATTAAACATAACACAACAAATGAGCTGGTTGCCTCTCTTTCTTCCAAGTAGAGTAAAAGCAGAACACTGTGGTTAATGGAATTATTAATGTCTACTGATGATTAGAGTGAATTCTTGGTTTGGAACAATAAATGTCATTCTGCTTACATACAGGACTTGTTTATTCATTGAACTTTTGACTTATGGAAACTAACATTTTACTGTAATAAACACTTGGTTACATCTGTTATAAATTGAACGCAATTGGTTTTTCCAAGAATAGTGTTCCAACTCTAAACCAAAATTATAAGCAGCTGTCTGCTAATAGAAATGCACACCATCTCCCCACCTTTGTATCCTGTTGTTTTAAAATGTCTGTACCTCAAAAGTCAAGTTCAAGCTGATGTAATTTCTCATTTGAAAAATGTGCTTTAGGTTTTGGTGTTCTTTCCTTTGCTCACTCAAAAAAAAAAAAAAAACCCATCTGTGTGGGGAGAAAAAGGATTTTGCAGTTTTCTTTCTTCATGTTGTCCTTTTAGTTGCATTCAAGGAAATATTTCTCTGTTAATTTTATCCATGGCTCCAACTCAATTTAGCTTCTCTTCTTTGTAATTATTATGGGGTATTAAGTTCACTTTATTTTTTTCATGATGCTTACTTTTCTATAGTACCCACCTGGGTTGTTTTCCTAGAACTTTGGGGGAAAGTAAAACTAATTTGTTTATAAAAGGTAAGCTTAATTTTTGAGCATTACATTAGTTTGTCATTTTCTTATTAACTTTCTTAAATTATAAGAGAAATATAATTCACATGTGAAAATCCTGGCATATAGAGAAAAGTATCCCTGGGGGGTTATAAGGACCCGCCCCCCTCAGCGCATACCTATGTTGGTACCAAATTCTGCAGTTGCTCAAATCCCTTGTATGAAATGGGTAGTACCATTGGTCCACCATATGCTTGGTTTCACATCCACAGATTCAACCAACCAGATCATTGAAATTCGATCTGCAGATAGGAGGGCTGGCTGTATTTAATTCCATTCCTGGTTTTTAAAAAATATTTTTTTTCTCCCCAGTGGTAAATACTGCATTGCTCCACAATCCAAGGATGGTTGAATCCATGCATCTGGGACCGCAGGTGTGCAGGAACCTCGGGTAGGGAGGGCTGATGCTAAGTTATGTGCCAATTTTCAACTGCCTGGAGGGCCAGCCCCCAATCCCTGCTTAATATGTTCTTTTATTATATTGCACTCAACAAGTAGATATTCTTTAAAAATGTTTTTTGGTTTCTTAAAGTCTGTGTGAATGTGAGCCTGGTTAGAAGGCAATAAGAGAATTTTCCATTAAGCCATTATACTTTGCTTTACTTTTCTTGGACAGG
Source organism: Camelus bactrianus (assembly GCF_048773025.1). NCBI lineage: Eukaryota > Metazoa > Chordata > Mammalia > Artiodactyla > Camelidae > Camelus > Camelus bactrianus. The sequence continues at coordinate 20,236,609 of NC_133573.1, read as the reverse complement.
AGAAATTTATGGAGAGACAATTGATTACTTAATTCAGCACATATCTACTGAGCACCTGCAATGTGCCAGGCACAATTTCAGGCAGTGGGGATGTAGTCATGAACAAAACAGAAGAAAAAAAAAAAAAAAAAAAAAACCACTCTCATGGTGTTTATAGTCTACTAGGGAGACACAGGACATAAATAAATAAGCAAAGAATTTATACATCAAATGGAGAGATGTACTCTAGAGAGGAATAAAGTGGGGAAAGCAGACAGAAAGTGTTGGGTGGGGGTGCATGGGCTGCTTTTAAACTAAGAAGGTAAAGATACCTAGGGAAGAGGATTCCAGGTGGAAGAAACTGCTAGTCCAATAGCAGTTAGCAGGAGCATACCTGGTGTGTATGAGGAACCATGGCGAATGTGAAGGGGGCTTGAGCTGGGCAATGTGAGGGACCAAGTAGGAGGAAGTGATGTCAGAGTGGCTTGGATACCAGATGCACAGCACTTCTTGGCTTTGTAATATGGGAATGTAGCAGAGGATTTTGGAGCAGAGGCATGATGAGGATCTTACTTTTTTTTTTTTTTTTTAAAGCAAGATTACCCTGGTTGCTGGGTTGAGAATTGATGATAGAGGCCAGAACTGACCTCTCAATTGAGAGTGAAAAATGACTGTTGGATATGCCATCATCATCCTAGAATATCAAGGCCAGGGTTTGGGAGAGATGGAAGAGGGTCCAGACAGGGACTAATTTTTGGTCAAGTGTAGAAAGAGCAGTCCCTCTGATATGCCAACCACTAAAGGAAAGCAGAATGTGCAGAAGCTGCCCAAACCCAGCCCTGCCTCTGCAGAAGTATCAAAAGTGATGAGTTGGGTACTTGGAGTAAAAACCAAAATGGTACCACTAACTTGCAGCAGAAGAACACAGAGATTGCCAGAAGTTCAATAAGACTGAGGTAATTTTATCTCCTTTATGGTGTGTGTGAACATGACCTGAATGGAAAACCTGAGGAACTAAGGGTACACAACTGAAATGGTCCCCTGGAGGCTCCAGAAGAAGGATGAACTTTGTAAAAATCCATGAGTGTTGGTTGTAGTTCTCACTACCATCTGTTGGTAATCCCATTGGACATCTCTTTCCACAATTAGCTCAGTTTTATGCTCTCTTGTGCAAATCACCTCTAAGTCGAGCACATGATATGTGCTAGAATCGGCCCGAGGGAGAACAAGTTCTCTGGCATTTAAATGGAGTTGACCAGTGTTCATTTTGAAAATTCCCAACAAGAAGGCACATTTTATTAAGACATTCCACTGGAGTAAATGGTTAGTTGCTTGAACTATTTTCAAGATCATACAATTCCATTCACTTTTAGGGAGGAAGGATGTAAAGAATAGAGGTAATTAGGTTGGTTATACTATAAACCCGTTATCGTTATGGAGCTGACACCCTGCTGTGCTGAAAGAAATGACCAGTGCCCACCTCACCAAGACTGCACCCTACGCTTTTCTGTTTTGGAGTCCTTTTATTTGAGGGATATGGATAATTTATGAGCTAACTAATTTCTCAAAAGCAACCTATTGTTCTGAGCTATCCAGTGCCACGAACCTCTGTTTACAAATTGCATTTGCAGAGACTGGAACTGAAAGCAGAATAGAATATAAGCAGTAAAATTTGCACCTTCTCATATATAGACTAGTTTTCTAGAACAATTTTTATTGGGCTGGTGTTTGAATGTTTCACTAATAGGACCATGTTTTTATGTGTCCTTTTTAATCTTCAGAAGAAAAACAAATCTCTCTGGGAACACAGTTGAAGGAGAAATAAAATTTTTTTTTTCTGGCTGTGGTCAGGAAAGACCAGAAAAAAAAAAGTAACATCTGAGGCAAGGCTGGAAGGTTGGATAGTTTTCTGGTAGAAAAAGAGAAGAAAGCATTCCATGCAGAGAGAAAACATGAGCAAAGTCAAGGCCAAGTCGAATTGCCCAATGTGCTTAGATCTAGGCTGAGTCCAATGAGAAGATGACTGTCTTGGAATTCAGGGCATGAAGAACAGAAGCAGGACTTTGCATTGTCCAAGGTTTCCAGTTAGCAAGTGCATGAGCCACTAGATGATTTATGTCCCTTGGAGCAGTATGACTGTCATTTCTTACTGTGGCACTTTCTTGTTGGTTCTGACATGGGTGTTACCCTAGCAGATCCAAACTGGTGTTGCTTCGATCTGAAGATTGATTTCTGATATTGGGAAGGTTCATTGGTGACCTCTAGAGCCAGCCGAACTGAGTGCTTTCTTGGAGAACACACCAGAATGAGTGACACTGAGGGGACGCCAGGGGAAGGTGCCAAAGGTGGGGCTTCAAAGGGCAGGCTTTCCTTGATACTGTTAACCCAGAGAGGGCCATGCTCAGAGTCCATCATGACTCTCTGTCTCTCTCTGTCTCTGTCTCTCTCTCTCTATATGGAATTGCCTCATGTGATTATAGAGGCTGGCAAGTCTAAAATCTTCAGGGTAGGCTATCAGGCTAGACACCCAAAGAAGAGCCCATAGTGCAGTTCAAGTCTAAAGGCTATCCACAGGCAGAATTCCTTCTTGCCTGGGGAAGGTTACTCTTTGGTCTATTAATACCTTCAACTGATTAGACGAGGCCCACCCTTGTTATGGAAGGTAATCTGCTTTACTCAAATTTAAATATTGATATTACTGAAAAAAATACCCTCACAGAAACATCCAGAATAATGTTTGACTAAATACCTAGGCACCATGGCCCAGCCAATTTGGCACATAAAATTAACTATTGCAGCCTCCAGAGACTGAGGCAGAAGGAGGATTCTCTGTTAGAACTTGGTATCACTTTATCATCTCTTTGCCAACAAAACATCAGGGACTTTTGATTATTTTTTTCCATGTTGCTGTATCCTCAGTACCAATAGTATTACCTGGCACATAGTAGATGCTCAAGAAGTGCTGGATAAGTGAAATTAATAGAGTAAATATTTATTTTCAGTTATTTGGAAACACATCCAACACTCAGTTATTTCCATCCTGGCCCAGAATGCTTGTACCAACATACTATTTTTTGCACTGAGTTATTCAGTATGTCTGGCTGGAGGTTCTGCACCTTCCCAGACATACATTAGGCATCTTTGGAAATTGATTGCTAAATTTTTCATATTGCTGATTACCACAGAGACATGGAGAATAGACTTCAATGCATCACAAGTGAGCATTTACGGATAAGGCTTGTTTTGTAATGAGATCCAGGGCCCGGAAGATGCTGCTGTGTCTGGCACTTGGATTCCCCGAGAAGCCCAGTTAATCAAGATTTGCCCATTTGGGACGAATTCCACTGGGCACCTCAAGGCCCATTAACCAGCTCCTCCTCCAGGCTGCACAACCCTGACATTCTTAGTTCATTCTTAATGAAAGTCCTTCCAAGGTCATTTACCCCTTCTGTGCAGCCCAGCCTGCTCTGTGCTTCCTGACCCAGCCTCTGCCACACCCTTTCACCACAATCTGTGCTCTGTGTCTTACAGAGTTCTGGTTCCCTAGTGAGCAAAGTCCCTTCCTCTGTCCTCTTCAGTGGAAATTTTCTTTACCTCTGGGTCTCTCTGACACCTTCCTCCTCGTCAAGGCTTTCCCATTTCCAGCAGCCTCCTGACCTTGGGTTCTGTGAGAGCAGGAAGCACTTGTGACTTGTTCACCCAGAATCCTCCCAGCATCAGGTACAGCCCTCACACTAGTAGGTACTCAAGAAATACACCTTGAATGAATGATTGCACACATACAGAATTTGCTCATTTGTCACAGCCTGTGTTGTCAGAGTCAGGAGTTGGGGTTGAGACCCTTTTGTTCCCCTAAGTATCTTACAGATAACCATTCTTCCTCCACTCAGCAGTGCCTCCCCTTTGAGGGTCATGCTACCCGATTAAAACCCACTACCCCGTCACTGTCAGCAGCTGCCCTCACTTCTGACCCCCTCATCATGAATGCTTTGCTTCCTGCACCAGCCTCTCTGCTACTCCAAGCCCGGAGGAACTTCAGTGTCCATGAAGACAATGTGCCCTGCACACTAGCTTCTTGGTTCCTTGACCTCATCAATACCAGTAACCCTTACCTCCACATCCCTGCCATCATTCACTCCCTTGACTTAGAATGATGCCACATCTGACATTTTTATGTCCATGGGTATAAATTTCCAGAAGTGGACCTTCAGAGTTCATGGAAACTTCCTTTACACAAGTATCTCCAGTTCCTCAGCTCCTAGATAGGAATCCCGGCACAGTCCAATCAAGCATTTGTACACCCACGGTCCCTCACTTATCTTCTTTGCCATCTCTCTTTAAGTCCTTCCACTGAGGCCTGTTCCAAAATATTGGGGTTCTTTAGTGTTTTGTCTTCTGCTCTTTTTTCTCTTAACTCTACCCTTTTTACCTGTGCTATCTCTGCTAGCCCTTGGATAATCATTTGCATTAAAGATGTCTTCCAAATTTAGATCCACCTCAGACCAGCTTTGAGGTCTAGATAGATAACTCACTGCTATGCACAGGTTAATTGTTTTTAAGGGACTAGCAATGACCTCCAATCCAGCCTGTTATAAATTAGACATGTTGTTTCCTACCCATATCTCCACATTGGCTTTGTCCCCTGTATCCTTTCATTTTATTTTGTAACCTTCTTCATATGTCTTAATTCTGGTCTATCCTCTCCAGCTCCACCCGCACAGCCTTCTTCTGGCCATCTCATTTATTGTCTGAGTGACTGCAACCCTTTCTTTAAACAGCTTTCCAGCTATCTCCTCCTAACTCCATCCGATTTCAGATCCAAACTGTCATCTTTCTAAAATTAAAATCTGCTCATTTCACTCCCCTTCTTAAAACCCTTCCATTCCTCTGCGTTGCCCTTAAGAAAAGCCTCAACTTCTTGGCATGGCATACTCAGCCCTTCAGAATCTAACCCAAGATGACCTCTTCTGCTTTGTTTCTGGCCATTCCTTTCTCTACTCCACCCTGAATTACATTAGGACTTGGCAGTCCTGAGGATGCAAGAACTTTCATTCAAGTCTGTTTCAGTTGCCTGAAAACAGCCTGCCTTGTGCCCCTCTTTTGGCCACCTCTGCACAAATCTTCTCTGTGCTCTCCCTATCTTGGCCTTAGTGCCTCTCCTTCTTTCACCACCCTGTCCCTGTACGTGGTGTTTGCCTGTGTCTGCATTACTATTCAGAACGCTTCTCAACCACAGGCATTCCAATCGTGTTCACTGTTCACTTCCCACCCCTGGCCCAGGACAGCATCTGTCTCACAACGTACTTATTGATTTAATGAATGACTAATTTAAGAGTTTGAATGAGAGGCTGTGATTAACTAAAGCTGGCGTAGAGGCAGAAGAGTTCTAGGAGCAGCACCTTGGCCAGATGAAGTTGTTGGTCCTGTCTTATTATTATCATGAATATATTCAGGTAATTTCTTGGCTTGAAAAGAGTTGAAGTTTAGTCTTTCATCAGCAAGCATGCACCTTGCCTTTCCTCTCACAGCAGGCTGGGCATTAAAATGCAGTCTACAATAATCTGTGTAAGGCATCCTGTGCCCAGGAACTGATGTGCTGTTTGGGAGGTTTATTCATTCACAGATTTTACTGATTGAAACCAATGTGTGCTGAAGCACTTTGAAATACATTGCTGGAAATGGGGCTCCTGGTTTCACTTCCCCACATTATGAGCCGAAAAGTCCTTCCAGGAGCTCAAATGTCCCATTTCTCCATTTCTTCCCTTGTGCCATGGAATTTACTTTCAGTATGAAAAAAAAATTCAATTTCATCCCATTTTACTGAGATTGATGAAATTAATTTCTTAGTGTGGCTAATGGTCTTGCAAATAAAAATCATTTCCTTGGTTTAGCAAATCTGGGGGAAGAAAAATGTGAAGAAAAAGTTTTAACTTCCTGGCTTCTGTTACTATATTCTGAGACATCTTCAGGGGCTCCTTGTCAGATTACATGTCTTGAAAATATCTGTAACTGATTACAGGTGGTGGAACCTAGAGGCAAGATGGTTCAGGTACGGATTTTGAAAAATGTTGGGATGAGGGCACATCAGCAAACATCTTTTATCATGTCTGCTTTTAAACACATTTTTCTGGGAAAGTTGTTTTTAGAGGCAAAAAGTGGGTCTGGTGTGTTGTTGTTTTGCTTTTGACAGTGGACTCCATATTTCACAGCCCTCAAAATCCACCCTCAGGTTAGCGGGAAGACTGAGGCAGTTTGTGGGTGTTTGTGAGCCAGTGGAAGAGACAGTTGGACACCAGTTTCTATCCATGTTCAATTGTCCTGTGGTATATGTTAAGCCCAAAATAGTTTTCATAATGAAACATTTCACTGTGAACATTTTCATCAATTCCTAGAATCTCAGAATGTCATTAATTAGCAGCTGCAAGTGTTGTGTTACGTGTCAGGAGTGATTTTTTAATGAATTGAAATAGTATTAACTTTGTCTCCCTTTCTCTGGGTTCCTAAGACATTTACATTTTATTTACTCTTTAGCTGTGGGCTCAAGCAAGCCTTTCTTAGAGTGGACATCATTGAACAAAATATTTTTGCTCAAAAGGTAGATTGATTTTATTGCTTTGAGTTGCAGGGGAAATAATTGTACTTTGATCCAAATGTTAATTGAATGCAGAAGCATTGTTTCTGAAAATTTGACTATTTTCACATTGATATAGGCTCCCATTAAAATAACCACATGTGACATTTACTTTTATTTTCATTAACTCAGAATTAAGAAGCATGTTATAAATATAATTCCCCACTATTCATGCAATCTTGCACTTTCTCTATTTCTGTTAGGTATTTTACGTTTGATTACAATTATTTGAAATGATTTTTTTTCCTCTTGTATCAAAAGCATTAGTTATGGCTTGTTACTAATGAATGTAAGTTTAAAGGAAAGACTATTTTTATTATTAAATCCTATCATTAGATTTAATTTGATTCTGTTTAGATTGTTGGCTTAAAAAAAGTCTATCTTGAGCCAAAGCAAATAGGCATTTACTGAGTGCCTTCTATGGGTCGGGTTTCTGCTAAGCTATGTGTTATATATGTTATGGAATTAAACCATAGAAGAGCCCTACAAAGTATCAAAATCTCCAGTTTACACAGAAGGATGGAGAGGCACAAAGGAGTTTAGTGCCTAACCCAGGCTCACACAAATAGCAGTTGGTGGATTTGGGGTTGTAGACCTTAGAAATTAGTGATAGACGCTTTGCACATTGATTCTCCAGTTTAATGCCTCTTATTTTTTATGGATGCTGCATTTTCTACCTAGGAACTATTTTGTACTTAGCTGAAAGAGGATTCCAGATTTGATAAACAGTGGACCCAATGAAGCAGATTTCAAACAATAATAGAAGAAAAACTGGTTAACACCGGTGGCTCTGGTTAGAGTTAGAGCACCCCTGAGGACACTCTAGAAGCCTTATAGAAAGAAAAGCTGACATCCTCAGTACCAGGGTTAGGAGACCATTTGTTCCTCGAGAAGCATGACCGCTAAGATCACAGTTGTTAATAGAAATAATTTGAGAGCTTTGTACTGTAACATGCTATTTCTGTTATGCCTGCTTCACCTGCCCATTTTGCTTGTGAATATAATCAAAAGTCCAGTAGCCACCCACCTTTTTCTTGGTTGTAGTAACTATAGTAATTTTAGAAAACTTGGGATGCAAGCTCGGAATTAGATTTGGGGCTTAGCGTCTTGTGTGCAGCTGGGTTGACCCAGCTCTCTGTGATACACTCTGAAAACATTTGGTAACAGGAATTTCCTGATTGAAGCAAGTGTTATCTAAACTTCCAATTTCTGGAAGAACGTTGGAGAAGAGAACGGGAGTCTATTCCATAGTAAGCAAATTCATCTTTTTAATGATGGAAAATACTGTTCATCCAGGATCCACGCTAATCTGAACAGTTAGTCAATGAAAAATAATTAAGATCTTTTGATGTAACAACCCATTTGAGTTTTGTGGCATCTAGTTTTTAGAACAGAAAATCATAGATTTTTTCTTTTCTTTCTTTCTTTCCTTCTTTTATTTTCTTGGCTGACAAGACTTTCACACCCATGCTCCTCCCAGCATCTTTGATTCTGCCCAAGCAGCAGCAGCCAAGTTCAAAAGGTGCCACGGCCAAAGGTGTTGGGGAGTCACTTCATATTCCAGGCTGGAGGAGTGGGGGGCTCGGGGATACTCCCCCCACAAACATTTGCCAGCAAGAGGCCATGACTCACCCCAACCCCAAATCCTGCATCCTGGTGGGAGGTGGCAATGCCTCCTTCCAGCTCTCCAAACCTGAGAGGGGCACGACCAGACAGAGCAGGACACAGGCCCCCGAATCCAGTAATGGTAGCCCTCAACACTGGCCCCTGCCCAGGTCATAACCCCAGCCCCCAACCCAGGGCAGCAGAAGTCTCTCCTCCTCCTCGGTCCTCAGTGATGGACGGAGCCCTCCACACCAGGCAGGACAGAGGCAAAGTCAGAAGCAGCCGCAGTGGCAGGGAAGGAACAGGCACCGAGACTGGTGGGCTGCTGGCAGGGAAGCAGAAGGCCAAGGCTCTCTTGAAGTCACAGCAAGCTGTCTGTCCATGCAGCTCTGGGGCTGGCCACTAGGTAGGCGTGGTCGGCTGTGATACAGGTACATGGACAACTTTCTGTCCTGATGCTCGTTGATACTTGTCTTTGGCTGCTGCTCTTTTGGCTGCTTCTTGGCATCAAAATACCAGACAGTGATGGCATACCTGGTGGTATAGGCTGGCTTCACCTCATGAGGGTTCCGCCAATCAGACCAGAACATGAGCAGGTGGTCAAAGAGTGGTTCGATGTTGACTACCAGGGGCCGGCCCTCAGGGAATATCGGCAGCAGGCCGCCATGCACATTGACGTCCCAGTTCTGGTTCAGGTAATAGATACAGGTGATGCAGCGCCCATCGCCATGGGGGTTGTCGACATGTCTCATGTACCCCAGCCTGTTGCCTGGGTAACACGCCACCATGGCTTTGGTGCCCCCGTTGATGACACAGCTGCCCAGCCTCCCAGCACAGTGGCAGATTACAGCATCCACGTGGGCCATGAGGGCACCTATGCTTTGGCAGCCCAGCTCATGGCCTTCCACCCAGGCAATCTGGTCCTCACGGATGCTGCGTGGCAGGATAGCCTGCTGACTTACTAGCTGCCCATCAGGCAGGAGTCCTCCCCGCTTCAGGGCCTCCACCTCTGCCAGCACGCGGCTGCCCAGTGCCGCCCCCAGGAAGTTGTCCTTGACGCAGATGCTGTAGTACCACATGCAGGGCACAATATAGTCCAGGGCCAGGCGCTCAGGCGCATAGGGCAGCACCTCCTCCCTCAGCCCAGCGCTGCCCTCACCACTGCCACTGCTGCAGCCCCCCCGCCTCCAACTCCTGGTTCTCCTGCCTGGCCCAGGGCTGCTTGCTGGGTGCAGGGGCATCCCCACCAGCCTCTGCCCATTTCCGTTTGGGAGCCTCAGGCCAGGAGCCCTGGGCTGCTAGTCGCTGGCACCCCTTGGTGACCAGCGCTGCAGCACCCTCACTCTGCAGTGGCGGCAGCTCCCTGCCATCCTGCCCACCAAAGCCCTCTGGCAGGGGGCTGGCTGTGGTGGAATTAGCTGTGGCTCTGGGGGTCCCACTCCCCGCCGAGGCCTCACTAGGTGCTCCTGGACGGTGGTAGGACAGCACGCGACAGGACAGATAACTCTCCACCCCCTCCTGGCCCGGCTAGGCTCCAAGGGCTCTGACACTGAAGCCGGCAACTGAGGGAGAGCCTGACTCAGGGGCTGCGGCTGGCACGGGCTGTCCGTGGTAGCAATGTCTTCATCTCCCGGGCATGGAGGGCACGGCCCAGGCCCACGGTGCCACCCTCCTTCTCCACTTGATGCAGCCGGGGGCTGGGGCGGCTGGGCCTGGCGTGGGGCAGGATGAAGCCGGGCAGGTGGCAGAGGCTTTTCCCGTGCCCTAGGGGTGCTTGCTGGCCCCCAAGTCCTCTGCTGTCCCTAGGGACTTGACAAGGGACCTGTCCAGGCTGCGAGGCTTTTCCTACAGCCGCGGCCCCGGCGCCGCGGTTTGTGCCAGGCGCCCCTCAACGCGGTTTGTGCCAGCCGCCTGGTGCCGCGGTTTGTGCCAGCCGCCCCGCAACGCGGTTTGTGCCAGCCGCCCCGCGCTGCAGTTTGTGCCAGCCGCCCCGCAATAAGGTTTGTGCCAGCCGCCCGGCAACGCGGTTTGTGCCAGGCGCCCCGCGTCGCGGTTTGTGCCAGCTGCCCCGTGCCGCACAGCGCGCCATACCCCGCCCCCACCAGCCGCGACCCTCCGCCCCCCCTCAGAAATCATAGATCTTAAACCTTTCATACTTTAACTTTCAACTCCGCCTTTCCAACCTAATTATTCTAACCCTCCTTGTCTCACTGACAAACATTTTTCCCTGCAAGACCCAGCTCCCAAGTGCCCTCATCTGTAAATTCTCCCCTAATTACTGCTCACTCTTCCTTCCTCCCTGGTCCCCTCGGAGTGAACCCCTCCCCGATGTCTCCTGTACACTGGTAGTGACTGGCCCTACTGGTTGTCCTCTCTGCTGAGCTGTGAGAGCCCAGAGAGGGGTGGACGGGTCATTAGTCTTTAATCTGCAGGGTACCATGCGGGGCTTGGTGTTGGCTAAAAAAAAGAGAATGATTAACACAGGGTTAAGGCAAGGTGCATGTACTGAGGACAATCAGGTCAAAAAAAGAGACAGAAATGGAAGGGGAAGTTGCCCAGAAGGACCCCCAAAAGAAAAGAATCCCACCCTTAATGAATCTTCTCTGTTCTAAAAGGAAACCAGGTGACCATTCACAGTGGCCTTCCTGCCGCCCCTGTAAGGGGTCTGTTTAGACTGAAAACTTACTAGAACTCCCAAGTTTCACCTGTTCTGACCAGGAACCTTCCCCGCGTTTTCCCAGATGGTCTCACAGACAGACTCCCCCTCCTTTTTTGTTATGAACTTCTGCGGATCTTGTTGGATCCTGTGCTCATGACAGCCTTTACCAGGGCACAATGGAGGCCCGGGGAGGCTGCTGCCTCCATATTGTCCCCCACCCCTCTCTTCCACCTTCATCCTTGATGTCCACGGGTCTCCAGGATAAAGTGTCCCTCCTCTTCTGACTCTGCCCTGCCAGCTTCTCTTTGGGGCCTTTTAATTTTGACTTTCAGCTTGTGAAATTTCTAAATGCTCCTTTTTTTTTTTTTTTTTTTTCCCTCTCACGTTTCCTCAATCCCCGGGCATCTTCTGAGAGAAGGAGTTGTTACATCCATTGTAACATTTCCTACAATGTATGTTGTTTTTGTGTGTGTGTGTGTGTGTGTGTGTGTTTGTGAGTCTTGCAGATTTTTTCCATTTGTGAGCCTCAATCAGTGGATTTAATAGCTGCATTAAGAGGAAAGATAAAATCAAAGGAAAGGGAATTTTAAAATACCATTGCCAAGTGATTTAAAACCACCAAATTATCAAAACAATAATTAAATATAAACTGCATTTCATCCTCATTGTACAAACACAGAGGCAAATCACAGGCTGTGTAGCCATTGGGGCTGGTCCTCTTGATCTGGAGATCTGCAGCTGTACCCCCTCCCTAGCTCCATGCAGATCCTTCTAGGCCCAGCTGCCTCTGGCTGTGGCCCAGTTTCTTTCCTGAGCTGTAGAGCAAATGAAACAAAAAGTCTGGAAATGAAGATAGCTTAGATCCTGGGAGCTGACTAGGAGAAATTAAAATCTTGATGAAATCCTAGGAACCCAAAGGGGAAAAAAAAAGTAAATATCTGTGGCTGTTCGTAACCACCGGTCTTTTGCCATGAGCCAGGGAATTAAGACTCCTGGTTTAGTCTCTGAAATTCTTTCCCAGTGGTCATATCATCTCATCCAAGCCTCTTCATCTCTGTCACCTTCAGTGATCCTCAAGTCCCCCAGAGCACTGAAAGTCAATTCTTCTGTGATCCCGTTGGTGAGAGTGTGCAGAATGTGCAATTTGGAGATGAACTTGGATGATCTTTTCTCCCCAGCGGCCTCGAGCGAGAAGTGAAGCACTTATAACTGTTATGAATACGAAGCAACCGCCAATGAGGAAGGAAACAGAGGAGAAACGGAAAATCATCAGCCTAGATGGAGAAGATTTAATAGGTTGTTGTGGGACTAGCAATACCAGCGCACAAAGATTGAAAGGTCGGGAGTCAGAACAAGAAGTCTGGCCATGCGGTGTGTCTCCAAGAGCCTCGTGGACTGGTTGTGAGCTGATGGTGACAGGGGCCCCAGTTCACCTCAAGTAACCATCTGTGTCTTGTGATGTTCACCGTGAGGAGCTGGTACATTGTCACGCTGATACTTCAGTTCACCTTCTAATCTCTCACACACATGTTATCTTTGTCTAGCATGTGACTCTCACGTCCGCCTTAAAGTATAAGGTTAAAAAAATAGAAAGCTATAGGGAAATAAACAGGAGTTGACGTGGATTCATATTTTGAAAAATAATACTGGGGATGCTAAAGATGCGTTTGATGGTTAAATATACGGTGCTGTTAGTGTTTCTTTTTGAAAGGACTGCTATCAGTTTTCGGATTATCAGTGTTTAATTTGGGGGAACATTTTTTCTATTTTTTTTTATTGTGGCAAAATACACATAACATAAAATTTGCTATCTTAATTGTTTTCAGGGTTACCATTCACTGGCATTAAGTATGTTCATATTGTTATGCAACCATCCTCCCCATCCATCTCCACAATGTTTTTCATCTTGTGAAACTAAAACTCTGTAACCATTAAACAGTAACTCCCCATGCCTTCCTCCCCCCAGTGCCTGGCAACCACCACTCTACTTCCTGTCTGAGATTCTAACTGCTCTAAGTATCTCATATAAGTGGAATCACACAGTATTTGTCTTTTTGTTTTAAACTGGCTCATTCCACTAAGTATAATGTCCTAAAGTTCATCCATGCTGTAGCATATGGCAGAAGATCCTTCTCTTTTTAAGGCTGAATAGAATTCCATTGCATGTATATACACATTTTTTGTTTATTCTTTCATCCATCAGTGGACACTTGAGTTGCTCCCGTATTTTAGCTGCTGTGAATAATGCAGCTATGAACATGGGTGTACAAATGTCTCTTCAAGACTCTGCTTTCAGTTCTTTGGTATATATCCAGAAGTGGGGTTGTTGGATCACAATCACATGGTAATACAATTTTAAACAGAATTATTTAATAATGCACAAGGATTCCAATTTCTACACATCCGTTCCAAAACTTGTTTTTTTTCTAAATAATAGCCTTCCTAATGAGTGTCATGTGTTATCTTGCTATAGTTTTGATTTGCATTTCCCTAGTAATTAGTAATCTTGAACTCTTTTTATGTAATCATGCCCAATGTATATCTTCTTTGGAGAAATGTCTTTTCAAATTCTTTGACCATTTTTTAATTAGGCTGCTTGTTGTTTTTGTTGTTGAATTTTAGGAGTTCTTTATATATTCTGGATATTAATTTCTTATTAGATATGCAATTTGGAAATACTTTGTCCCATTCTGTGGGTTGCCTTTTTGTTCTATTGATAAAGATTTTTCCATTTTCATGAAGTCCAATTTTTAATTTTTTCTTTCGTTGCCTGTGTCTTTGGTATCATATGTAAAAAACCCAGGGTTGTGAAAATTTTTGTTCTGTGTTTTCTTCTAAGAGTTTTTTGTTTGTTTGTTTGTTTAAATAGTTTTGGAAGGCTGGGAGATGGCAGTTCTGGAGGCCCCGCTCCCAGGTAGACCCAAGGCCACGATGCCCCTGAGGTTGACCGGACCAGGGTGGCAGGCTTTGGGTCCTGAGCAGGGATGGAGGGGTCTAAGACAACCAGCAGCACCATGTAGGTGAGCTTCGTGTGTCAGCGCTGCAGCCAGCCCCTAAAACTGGACACAAGCTTAAAGATCCTGGACCGTGTCATCCAGGAGCTCACAGCTCCATTACTTGCCACAGCCCAGGTGAAACCAGGAGAGACCCAGGAGGAAGAGGCTAACTCAGGAAAGGAGCCATGTATTGAAACTCACCAGGATGGTGTCTCTCGCAGATTCATCCCCCCAGCCAGGATGACGTCTACAGAAAGTGCCAACAGCTTCACTCTGATCAGGGAGGCATCTGATGGCGGCACCATGGAGAACCTCAGCTGAAGACTGAAGGTCACTGGGGACCTTTTTGACATTATGTCAGGCCAGACAGATGTGGGTCACCCACTGTGTGAGGAATGCAAACTCTTTTAGACCAGCTGGACACTCAGCTCAATGTCACTGAAAATGAGTGTCAGAACTACGAACGCTGTTTGGAGATGTTAGAGCAAATGAATGAAGATGACAGCGAACAGCTCCAGATGGAGTTAAATGAGCTGGCATTAGAAGAGGAGAGGCTGATCCAAGAGCTGGAAGATGTGGGAAAGAACCGTAAGATAGTGGCAGAAAATCTCGAGAAGGTCCAGGCTGAGGCTGAGAGATTGGATCAGGAGGAAGCTCAGTATCAAAGGGAATACAGTGAATTTAAACGACAACAGCTGGAACTGGATGATGAGCTGAAGAGTGTAGAAAACCAGATGCGTTATGCCCAGATGCAGCTGGACAAGCTGAAGAAAACCAATGTCTTTAATGTGACCTTCCACATTTGGCACAGTGGACAATTTGGCACAATCAATAACTTCGGACTGGGTCGCCTGCCCAGTGTGCCTGTGGAATGGAATGAGATTAATGCTGCTTGGGGCCAGACCGTGTTTCTGCTCTATGCCCTGGCCAATAAGATGGGTCTGAAATTTCAGAGGTATTGACTTGTTCCCTATGGAAACCATTCATATCTGGAGTCTCTGACAGACAAATCTAAGGAGCTGCCGTTATACTATTCCAGGGGGCTGTGGTTTTTCTGGGACAACAAGTTTAACCATGCAATGGTGGCTTTCCTGGACTGTGTGCAGCAGCTCAAAGAAGAGGTTGAGAAAGGCGAGACATGTTTTTGTCTTCCTTACAGGATGAATGTGGAGAAAGGCAAGATTGAAGACACGGGAGGCAGTGGTGGTTCCTATTCCATCAAAACCCAGTTTAACTCTG